>NC_041381.1:462304545-462312752 GCF_002162155.2 Triticum dicoccoides | reverse complement strand
AAGATAGATAGTGGGGTACCTCTCCGGTGAGCCCCCGTCCCTACTACGGGTGGTTCTTCCTTAACTCCGGCGAGCCCCCCAACGCCTGAAAATCGACTGACCCAAAAGTCGATTCAGTCGACTGAAGTGTGGCTTAATCGGGACAGAGCAGCAGCACGAGTGAGGGGGAGAGCAGCAGCAGCAGCTGGGCGAGCGAGCGATGGAGCGAGAGTCGGAGTAGTAGCAGCAGCGCGAGCGAGCCAGAGCCGGAGCAGCAGCAGCAGATCCGACTGGTATGGACGCCGCCGCCGAAGGGCCCTCACACTAGGGGAGAGCCGCCGTGGAGATGTTGCCCGCGGCGTCGGCTTCAAGGTAGCCGCTCCATGGGGGTGCAGGATGGAGCACCGTCAGCGCCGGGAGGTCGAGTTAAGGAGAAGCTGCGATGCGATGAGTGTACAACCTCTTTGGTGGTGCCAAGTAGGCCTCGTCTTTATTCGAGGAGTCGGTGAGGATGCTGCGGTTCTGGTGGAGCAGGTTAAGGCGGCGTTGTGGGGATGGAGCAGCCGCGATAGACGAGGCGATCGTCGGAGCAGATCCTTGGAGGTGGAGGACGGGGAAGCTGAACCGGCGGGACGACGAGATGGACGACGGATCCTCATTCGGGGAGGTGGACGAGGCACGTTGAGCTGTTGCGGTGGACGACGTTGTCGGGGAAGAGGCTCCGGCTGGGCAGCGCTGACGTGGTGGCCGTAGGAGGGTGGGGTTTCGCGGCTGGAGCTGAGAGCTTATGGCGGCCTGGGATTTCGAATGGCGAAAAGGGGGCGATGGGAGGGGGTGAAGCATGACTTAGGGATGCGCTTGTCCAAAATGTAGGGTGTGTTACACAAGTACCCCCACCGATTTGAACTAGTGGCCCTTTCGACTCAGGGTTAGAAGGGGGATTTCGCGTGTTGGGATTTGGCAGCTAGAGGGAGTTTTCGCGCGCGTCGTAATTTCGGGACAGGAAGGTGCGGGTTGTGAAGGCGCCTGTTTTGAGAGCACGATATCTGAATTTTCGGGATATAACAAGACACGGGTTGAATTTTAGGGACAAGCCTAACAATGTAGTAATATTGTACTTGTACGTACCACATCAATTCGCACTTCCCTCAACCAAAAAGAAAACAAAAATGATAAAACTATTCACACCACACAAAGAGAGAGTCTTGCCCCGTTTTACCATACAAATGCTATTCAAAGCTATGTCCGATTAAATTTTTTCGCTTGCTGTATAATGCATGTAACCTACTCATACCAACATTTTAGTGCATTCCAAATGTCTATACTACCGCTGCAATTCAAACTAAATTTGAATTCGTTTCTCTATTTCAATAAGAATCTACAATCATGATTGTTGACAACTTCAACCATCATTCGTGTATTACCTTAATAACACACCACATGATTACTATAGAGATAGATATGAACTATGTGTACTACATGAACTCGAATTCTATTTTTTGAATACACTTGATGTTGATTCCAAATAATAGTACATTTGATGTACTAACTATATATATTCATAATCTAAACCATGTTCCATACGTACACCGTGTTTATCACACAAAGTATAGTGCCCCGCCCCCTACATTATGACAAGTATTTAGACCTGAGTTGCAAAAGCCACACATTAGCCCAAATTATAATCAATGTTCTACATTATGATATATTCTTCAAGTATCCGTATCCACTTTTTTATAATGAATTATGATCTTTGTTTTTCTTTTACACCTTCGATCCTCTTCTATTTGTAGCTAGCTAGCGCTAACTTTCTATCGTGCATGCACACGCCCGCCCCCCTCACACACCCTTAGCGTCATCTCCATCGCGCACGTTCATTATTTCTCTTTAGGTCGTCCACCAGCGGTGTGTGTAGGCCCCCGGCTCCTTCTTTCTGGCACACACCGATCGATATACCTCTCTAGCCAAGTGTGCCTACAACAAACACATATATACTTCCCCTCTTCTCTTCTCACCGTCCATGCCCCCATATGTCCAATACGATTCCACACAGGTGCACACTCCCGCCCCTCTTTTCATTTATCACATGCTCGCACACTCCTCCCCCTCGACATGGTAGGCCTCTCGCACCACCTCCTAGCCACACCCTCTCCCCCTGTCTGCCTCTCCGGACCTTATTTTCTTCTAACACATGCAGGCGTGTATATGAACTTATCTCCCTACATATAGCCAGGTCGACTATAATTTGTTTTCACCAAGCACCGATACACTTACCTCGCTAGTTATGTCTCTCCTTTTCTCGGACACACGATTGTTGATCTTCCTATGTAGTTACGCATGCTTACCACAACCATATCTTCTCCCCTTATCATCCTTGAATACCTCCCGACCCGTCTCTCACACGCACGTGCATAGACAGACAGACATCCCCCGCCTTCTCTTATTGATATTGCACTCATACCCTCCGTTTGTCTAGCAGGCCTCTCCCACCATTTGTGAGATGCCACTCCACCACCAACCCTCCGACGCTCTACCTTTGTCTTTTTCCCAACCTAATTCCTCTGCTACACATATCCATGGATGTCGATCGATCTCACTCAATACATAGCTAGGTCTCTCTCCTTCCCCACACATATACTAGTCGACCAGTCTCTACCCCCCCACACACACACCCACACACACCGATAGTCGAACGTTGTAGGTAGGTATCCATGCCAGGGAGAAGAACTGCACCTCGCCCTCTCAAATTCTAGTAGGCCAGCCGCCCTGTATCTTTGACATGGGCAAACACAAATTCGATGGCACTCTTTATCGATCGCGCAGCCACACACTTCATCCCTGTTTTCAATTCTATCGACATCTCACATCCATGACTCCATTTCACACACATTGCATATGATACGATTTATTGATTGAGATATCATCAACACATAGCTTCTGTTTCGCACAAACCATCTCTCTCAAACCCACCCACGTACGTACCTTCACCTAAAGAAGAAGTGCACGCAGGACGCACGTACTCACATCTCGTTCCCGGCCACACCCACGCAGGTACACGGTGGAGTTCGTTTCTGTACGAAAAGGCAGCCCACGTGATAATTTGACGCATGTAGCGGTTGTTTACTCGAAGGAGGGTCGGGTACCACGCCTAGAATATAAAACGATTGCCGTGGGGAAAATGGAAAAATGGGTTTGTTTCTCGTCACACCATCTCACACAAGGCCGCTGTGGCCTCTCTCTCTCTCAGTGTTGGTCAGCGATCCGGCCGCATCTCATCTGCCGGTGGAAAGGGAGGATGTGCATCGTCTCTCTGTTCGACGGCGTTGAGGCAGCTCGTCCCGATCTGCAGTACCTGCCATTCTCTCTGACCAAGCTCCGGGGCGGTAGGGCCTTCGCCACTTGCTCGCTGCCGCAGTATGGGCAGACCCCGGCCGCCGACGCCCTCCTAGTAACATCCCGACGACCCTCAGGTACTACTTCATCTGGACTTGCTCCACTGCCCATCTTCCCACGTTGCAACATGTGGATCTTCTTTAGTTGTTTGCTTAAATCGTATCTCGGCCAGCGTACTTTCCATCTTGCAATCTCGTCCTCAAACCATTTTTGATAAACCACCATATGCTATCTTTCCCTTTTCACATGGAACATGCTTCTTTTTTGTCGGCGTATGTGTCTTCAACTCGTGTTATTGGGCAGTAATTGTTTCCTTTCGACCTCCTTTTGCAAACAGGGCTGTCCATTTTCACCTCGTTGCTATTGCGACCTTTTGGTGAACTGCACAAATCACTTTTCTGAAGAGTGTTTTGTGCAGTTCCGCCAAAATATCACATGGGCAACGTTTTTACATTTCTGTGGGACTGCAGAAAGGGAGATTGGTTTTGCTATCCTCCTCATCCAACTCCGTGCCTAATCTTCTCCAACAAGAAGTTAGTCCTAAAGAGAGATCGTAGAGGTGATCGGCTTCTATTTATGTGTGTTATGTTTCATCATCTAGTTCCACTATTATTGTAATCACACTGACTGGATATCTTTGCAAACAGGGATGGTCCGCTCGATTTTAGTGGAGCTGCACAAAATGATCGGATTGTGCTGTCCTTCATACACCTCTTTTTTGGCTACAGAGCTGGGTGAAACTAGCTGCCAAGCAATGAACACTGTGCCAAGGAAATGGAGCCATGCCTACGAACATCATCGATCAACTATATATTTTTTCTTTATTTGTACACCTTCTCACAACTTTGTCTTCAGTTGTGATGTGAATATTGGCGCTGATCTGCGAACCATTGAGGTGCATTAGCCATATTTGATGGAATGTTGTAACGAGATAATCTCGAGGCAAGACACATGAATCCTAAGTTGAAACCTTTTTTTCCTGCGGGAACCAAAGTTGAAACCTTCATAGCATCACAGTACAATTCCATCAAAATTATGCGTACATATAAACAAATCCTGAAGGATTGATAGCAATGCCAGAAACAATTCAACTTCATTTCGCCGACATGTTGGACATCCTTCATCTGGCTCCACCTGCCATGCAGCAATATTGAGTGCACAACACAACTTCAGGGAAAGATTCACCCCGGTCGCTGCGCCGCAGTAGTAATGATTAGTGAGAAGTCAAATCACAGAGCCCCACCTTCGCCACAGTAAGTTGCTCGGACGAAGCAACCATCATTTCTCTGTTCCTTGAATCCGCTGGTACTCCCATATTCCCATAGTAATAAGTTGCTCAGGAGAATCAACCATCACTATATCCACTCACGTGTGATGACCATAGGAGCTATCCATTCAGATTGCATGCTAAAAATAAAGGTCAATAACTAATGCGGCAAACTTTCAAAAATAAAACTAATGCGGCACCTCGGGCCAACGCGGCCAGATCGCATTTTGCACGAGAAATTACACACCATGTTTCATTGACATGTGGTCCAGTTCCAACATATCAGTGAGACGAGGGCGAGTAGTAGGAGTATTTCTGAACGGACGTGTAGGCCGGGGTGCCTCTTCGTGAACCGTGGCAAACTGGCAACTGTCCACCGACTCTTCACCTTGCCCTCTCGATTTGGAACTGCTGTCGCACTCTCTTCCTCTCCCTCCTCCATTTTCCTTTAGCCCTTCACCCTTTCTTATGCCATTGTTTGGTCGTCTTCTCCATGGAGGGAACAGGCCGGAAACGACCCCGTTATTCTTGCCCCGATCTGAAAGATGACGTGGTGGAGGAACTCATTGATCGGTGCGACGTCATCACCTCGACTAGCATGGCAGGTTCTTTCAAGCCCATTCTCGACTCAACTAATAACATCATTACAAGGAACCCAAGAGTCAAGGAGCAGTTTGATCTCCCCTATCTTCTTCGCCGTGACCCCGATGACTGGCGCCGACACGACGGAGGCCTCGCCCTGTGCAAGTTTATGCCGCTTGATAATGATACGTATGATGTTAAGATGCCATCGCTTGAGGGCAAGGCTTGGGCAGGCGAAATGGAGATTGGGTTGTTTACATTGGGTCCAACTGTGAGTGGGAACTTGTGAATGTGTACACTTGTGACCGGGTTCCACTTCCAAAAATCTCAGCAGACTGCCGAGAGGTTGAGCACACCGGTATTGTACGCACGTTCAAATACGATCATGGTGACTGTCTTCTACGGAAGATAGCAACTTGTCGAGTTCCCAACCGCTCTTGGAATTACAACAACTATGAAGTTGTTGCTATCTTCGACAAGCTTGTTGCCGTCCTTGGTGGTTTGACTCGATGGATATTGCTCAAAAATCATTTTCTATGCACGGATGTGTACTGTGATGCAATTCAATACGAGGGTCTTGTGTTTGCTTCCACCGCTCATGGCACTGTTTTCTCATGGTATCCTCGTAGTTTCGGTATGTTTGTCTTCCACTATAATTATAATTGTTTCATCCACATGCATGCGGGTTAGAAAGTTTCCCTTTACTAATTAACCTTCTTCTTGTGTTTCCAAGGTCCTATGAACATTCCACCACCTATACTTGAAAAATTTTATAACCAAGGGGGACATGGCGATGGTGATGATCACGAACATGAGGACGAGCAGAACGTATATATTCAGTGGCGCCTGGCAACTAATTCCGATGGATCACCTCTTCTTGTGTGTATACAGCCCACTGATGATGTTACTACTGAGGGAGCACGTGTTGTCTCCCATGATCGCACTCTCCGGACCTATTCCAACACCCGTTGCATGGTATTCGGGATGGATACTAGTGTGCTAGCGCCAACACCTTATCCCTGGTACAGAATTGACAGTCTTGGAGAAAACTCGCTCTTCCTTGAACAAAACTATCCGATGATGGTGAAAGGCGATCCAACTGCTATTGACACAACGTTACTAGTACCATTATGAGAAGCAATTGTGTCTATACCTCGGACATTAGGGTGGTTCCCTACCCTAGTACTGATATAGTAGGCCGCTTCAACTTGGATGATCAGTCCTGCGTTGGTCTTGATATCGACAATAGATGGCCTGTCTTAGAGAATCACTTGTGGTTCAAAGCAAGCGTTTCCAACGCCGAGGAATGGTTGAGTTGAAGTTCATTTCATTGCTTGTTATTTGTTGTGTGGTGAAAACTTTAGTATTTATAATGTATCCTCGTTGTCGATGTGGGTTGATGACTTGTTGTATATAATAAAATGATATGCTTGTGATAAACTTACTAAATTTATGAATGGCTTTCGAGTTGCTTCTGTGAGTGAGTGGTGCGACGAGGCAAAAAAATATTTTCCGAATACATAATTGTACGTGCATTGCAACAGGTTATCGGGTGAGGCCAAACAACAATAGTAGTACACTATTTGTACTAGCTTCACATGCTTCGTGCGTCGTGCGAGTGTTTTTATTGTAGCCATATTGTACGTTACCAGCACCTCGAATCCCTGATACTACTAGTACTATATAAGTAAGTAGTAGGAGTAGTAGGGTGGCATGGGCCAGAACAAGCATTCACATCCAGGAGTATGGCACACGCCACCAGCACGACTTCCATCTGACACCATATTTCTTGGAGTCTGTGCTAGAGCAATCTCTTCAACCTCATCGTTTCTCTATCTCAGCCATCGTGCAGCGGGCGAGGTGGGGGTTTGCCGATAGTCGGTTTCCTCAACTGCGGTCCCACTTGTAAGGCCAACTCCAACATTCTATCAATATATGGATGTACTCTTCTTCCCAACACAAAAACTTGCATCCATTCTACTCCCTCTGTTGCACAATACATGCCTTCTATTTGTCAAAATATATATGTATCTAGACATGTTTTAGTAAATAGGTACATCCATTTTTGGACAAATGGAAGTCAAGTATTTTGGAATGGTGGGAGTGCACAATAAATTTTTTAAGTTAGCACAACTAGTCTAATCCGAGAGCACAACCGAAGATTTGGTCGGGTTCTTCCTCCTTTTGCCGACACGTGGGACATCCAGCATCTAGGTCGTGTCATGAAAGAAAATAGAGTGGTAGTTGAAGCCACGATATGTGCATCTTGGGTTAAACTGTAAATAGAATCTTAGTACTCTTGAGTAACTCCAAAAGTGGCCATCAAAGATCTTTATTAGATTTGTTTTTCATCACCAGCACATTGAGGTGAAAGATGTGCAGGTTCAGTGGGTCCTCTTGCGTTTTCACTGACATGTGGGCCGCATGTGAGCAAACAGACGATGGGCTCCGCGCGTCCGCTGGCTGGGTGAGAAGAGAGATAGAGGAGGGCTGAGCACGGACTGTAGGAAATTTGTTCTACGTAACCAGCACCTTGATATTCGCGTGTGGTTTTTTCTAGAATAAAAAAAAGGAGGTACCCCTACTTATGTTACTCCCACTATGCCTAGCCTAAGGTTAGTAGGTGACCTTGCGCTTGGCTCTTCGCCTCTTCCAGAAGTCGATGGTTCTACAGTAGTGCTTCTGGCAATCTGACACCAAATGAACTGCTGGACGTCCACCGCTTGTAAGCAAAAGTTTCTCCTCGTGCTGCGAGCCACCGCGCACGCGTTTGCGAGGGAGAAGGAGTAATCAAGCTTCTCATCATTCTGCGAGTTGACGGGACACATCAAGTTATTTACTAGTAGTACGTACTCTCTCCAAAAAAGGGCTGACCATGTCATTGCTACCATCCTGTGCTCTGTCGTTGAGTACGTGCACTATTCACGTGCCATTGAGGAGAAAACAAATATTGCGTAGGTGCCATCGAAGTGCACGACTCACTTAC
>NC_041381.1:462293967-462304334 GCF_002162155.2 Triticum dicoccoides | reverse complement strand
TGACTCACTTACGCACTGCTTATCTGATTATCTCCATTTTCTTCCATGACACGTGCACCTTGATGCTAGATGTCTCGCGTGTTGGGAAAAGGATGAACAAATCTCACGTAAAAGAAAAGAGTTGAAGAGCATAGATTCCCGACGATCGAGGAGGAGCAAGGAACCTCACGGTGGAGCGTCTGCAAGGAACCTTGCGCATTTTCCCCTGTTTTTTGCCGCCTGCCCACCTATAAACAAATAAAAGAACATGAACTTTTCGCATGTACAGGACGCATGCAGCCACGCATGTACACAAGCCAACGCACTAACTCCATCCGATCCAACTCATGCACATATGCGCACAGCATGGAGCACACAACGCACGTACACAAGACGTGCATGCACACACGTTCGGCCGCAGAATGCACGTGAATAACACATACATGCGCACACACTCGGCTGCATGGAGGCGTGCGCCATCCGCGTTGACGTCCGGTTCGTCGTGCTACGGCGAAGCTCGCATGTAACGACACATATGCATCTCTTGCAGCACCTCTTTGCCATCGTTGCTCAACTACTAGTCGTAGTCGGAGACGAAGACGACCGCAACCTCGGCCTTAGAGCTAGCACCGATGGAAAAACACGCACGCTGCACACACACGAGCACATATGGAGTGCCCACGACGTGGTGGTGGTGCGTCCCCAGTCGCCTCTACTCCTTCTGCGCATGTTGTCTATCAAGGCGGCTGCATGCTAATGATGATGTGGGTGAGATCTTCTGGGACTCAGATGATGACGAGGAAAATTATGAGGCACAAGGTGACATACACCGTCAAGGTCCACGGTCAAGGGGGTGCTAGTAAGTGCTTAGACTAGCCACAGTGGGAGTAACTTCAGCAGTAACATCGAGTCCAACTCAGCAAATTTGCTTATGTGGCAGTGAGTTAATGAGGAGAGAGAGGTAGTTATAGTAACTTAGCTAGTTACTGTAACATCACATGTCCCAATGCAATATGAGTCTATAACCTAATAAATGAAGCTTTGCATGTTACCACACTTATGTTACTACCCACTATGAAGGTAGTAACATAGTCTAGGTATATGTGTATGTTACTAGTGTACTCCCTCCTTTCCGGTTTATAGGGCTTATCTCAAAATTTTAGTTTTTCCATTTTATAAGGCTCAATTTGGTTGTTTCCCATCACATGTTCAGATTCCAAGGTGCATTAAATCATTGCATGCAAGTATTGAGAGAAAATTGACCAATGCATGTACTTTATGCATGCATGCATTGCAATTAATGCATTGATAAACATAATTTTTTGAGAAAAACAAGAGCACTAATTAGGTGCTTTTGCAAACTACAAAAAGTATTCCACCACTCACTATCTACCTTGGATGGTGAGATTTTTTAATTGAGCCTTATAAACCGGAAAGGAGGGAGTATGTTACTCACCATTGTGGTTAGTCTTAGATGTGCTTAGAGCAAGTACAATAGAGCTGAGTCAGCAGGCTATAAGGAATAAACTAGTATATTTCTGCTTAGTTGGAGGAAAGAGAAGAGGAGAGAGAAGGTAAGCAGGCTCTTCGTGAAGAGCCAGCTCTAGGACGTGCTCCTAAGCACTTTGTGAGATTGAAAGGTGGGCCACAGAATAAAAAAGTAGTAGTACACTCTTTTGATCTACTATTTTGTACATGTTGACTATAAGATGGGTTGTAGATGACATGGTACTGGCTATACTATTAATGATCTTTAGATGAGGTGCTAAGTGCATTAAATGGCTTAGTAACTCAAGTCTTCAATGCATAGGTGCTTAGTTTATTGGTGCCACATCATATTTTATGCCTACGTGGCAGGCTTAGCAGCTATACATGATGGAGCACTGGGAGAGGCCAAGGCTGGTCATAGTGGGGAGTAATTTGTATTGTAACATATTACTATGTTACTCTAACCATCTCTATAAACCAGAAAGGAGGGAGTAGTAACATAGACTAGTGTCATATGCAGAGTATGGGAGCACATGATATTTCCCCGTCCGGACCGATCCCAAGTTGGCTTCTCACCTTCTTGGCCAAACAAAAAAAATCGCTCCCCCCTCCCGCGCGCGCTTCCCGCCCGGTGCCAGCTGAGCCCGCCGCTCCACATTGATGGCAAGTCAGGGCGACGTGACCTCTCACTGCTTCCACCATTGAAGCGGCGCGTCGACCGAGGGCACCGCCAGCTGCATGCCCGGCATTTCAGACTACCCAGTGGATAGTAACTTTAGAGCAAGTACTACAATTAGATGACATAAGCAGGCTATAAGGATTTAAATATAGTATTTGTGCTTAGTTTAGAAGAGGAGAGAGAAGAGAAGTGGATTGTAAATGTGTAGCCGGTTGTACTCCAACATACTTTGTGAGACAAAAGGTGGGGCCATTATTAATGATATTGTATTTATACTAAAGGGACTAACGGACGCCTTAATTACTCCCTTTTTTTGAGACAAACCTTCATGGGGATATTATTGACTTTTTTGAGCTATTATTGACTTGGACGTGGGGTTTGGGGGCCAAAGGCCTACTATTATACTCGCACGACCGACCTGACATGCTCTACCCTAGCCGCCGCTGTATCATATGGTTTCGCACCGTTCCAGATCTTAGCACCACCACACAATTCTTCTCTAGCCCTCCTTCCGGCGTGCACCGTGAGAAGGGACAGCAGTCCTCCGAACCCCGCCTTTCGTGATCATGTACGGGAGAGGGGCGATCAGGTTTTTGGGGAGCACACTCCTGTGACTGCTGCCAGCGACGACTTCCTCAATGACAGCCTTCTTCCCCGACCTCGGTAACCTCTTCATCAACGACATGAGTGACAACATCAACCACATTGGTTCTGCTCCCGCTGTACAGTATGTGATTATGTCCTCCTGGTTTAGTCCACATCATTACTTTGATGTTTGCAATTGTCGTCATGATCTATTTACTACTAATTCAGATTAAATCTCATACTAAATTGCTCATATATTCAACAATCCAATCCAAAAACCTGATTACAGGCAATTTACTGCGAGTGGTTTTGCTGCGCTTTTGAAGCTGCCTAGTTTTAAGGGGGTGCAATATAAAAGGTGGCGCACATGAGTGACAACATCAACCACATCGGTTCTGCTCCCGCTATACAGTATGTGATTCTGTCCTCCTCGTTTAGTCCGCATCATTACTTTGATGTTTGCAATTGTCGTCATGATCTATTTACTACTGATTCAGATTAAATCTCATACTAAATTGCTCATATATTCAACAATCCAATCCAAAAACCTGATTACAGGCAATTTACTCCGAGTGGTTTTGCTGCGCTTTTGAAGCCGCCTAGTTTTAAGGGGGTGCAATATAAAAGGTGGTGCACAAGAGCAGTATATTGATTTCAGATCATGTACTGCTATGCCGCCACTAAGGGTAAGCCTGAGGGCGATCTTAATCCTACACAGCAGGAAGCTTTTCAGAACATGGATACCCTCTTCAAAGCCGCCCGACTGAGTGTTCTTGACGATTCCATTGTGGATTCATATATGTCGTTTGACAGCGGCAAAGACATGTGGGCTGCACTCGAGGCCATGTTTGGGCCCTCGGGTGCTGGCAACGAGTTGTACCTCATGGAGCAATTCTGTGACTACAAGATGACTGATGAGCACTCTGTTGTTCAGCTGACTCATGAGATACAGTCACTCTCTAAGGAACTTGAGTAGTTTAAGTGTGTGTTGCCGGACAAATTTGTTGCTGGGACCATCATTGCCAAGCTTCCACCTTCGTGGAACGATTTTGCTACTTCTCTGAAAAACAAGAGACATGAGTTTTCTGTTTTGGATCTCATTAGCACTCTTGATTTTGAGGAGAAGGCGAGAGCAAAAGACACACGTGCTCGGGTCGCTGAGGGAGCTTCTAGTGCCCACATGGTACACGAGAAGAACTTCCAGCCCAACCAGACCCAAAACAACAAGAACAAATCTCAGGGGAAATGCAAGTTTGATGCAAAGAACAAGATGTCACATTCTACCAACTTCAAGAAGAATCCTCATAACGGGAAGGGATACAAACCTCAATTTTGGTAGCACCGCACAAATTTTATATGGCTGCATCTTCCTGCTGTCAGCTAACCTCATGATGCTCAAGGTATTCCTACATTCGTAACTAGGTACAATGACCACCGCAAGATGAAATTAGCTTATTCGTACGTTGACTTGCTGAATGCAGTGCGGAACAATCCTGTCATGTATGGAGGAGCCAACAAGCAGTGCAGCCGAAGGTGGAAATCAACCAAGGACTTACGAAATTATATGTAATCTTCCTTAGGAAGGTCAGTATCCCCTTCGTCCAGATGATCGTGTTTTGTCATGCCGAGCTATTGATGTGTGCTACTGTTTTGCAACACCGTTTAAGTATAGCTACTGTTTTCCTATCTTTTCAGATTCAGGACAATGAATATGATTTCAGGGGAACTGCACAATATGGACCCATGTTGAGGCATCTCTATTGCCTCATGTGTTTGCTGCAAATGTGTCAGCATCAATTGCAAGATGAGGCAGCTAGCTAGCTGTGGAGTTGCCAACATGCTCAAAGTTCTCGCAACATTTTGAGAAGAAACAAGCATGCCCAGGAAATTAATGCGTGAGTAGGGAGGCCATTTTCTCAGAGAAGCATCGACCGATTTTATTTATTTCCACACCTTCTCACAGCTTTGTATATTGGTTATAGTATGGTGAATCATTGAGATGCATAGACATGCTGAACTTTTGTTCTTCTGAATGTTAGTTTAATGTGAGTGTCTGCATCTAGTACCACATCCTCTAATTTGGTGGATGCACACAGAGAAAATAAATCTCCTTAATTTACTCCATAACCACCCTATTAAATAGGCCTAGTAACAAACCAGGCGCATGCAGTGGCCGGCGGGCACATGCATCCTGCATGCATGGCCAGTCAGCCAAGCCCATGCGCCAGCTCCAATGCAGCAACGCAAAATAAGAGAGTGGTTCTTGGGAAAAAGCAAGTAGTTATTGCAGCGGGCCTTATAAACACGAACAACTCGCTCTCCCGCTTCGTCTCCCCACCCACCCCCCCTCCCCCCCGCTCCCCAATCTTCTTCACTCGTCCAGAAAACCCCGCTCACCTTCTTCCTCACTCGTACAGAAAACGCCTGCTCCTCTTATTCCACTCCTACAGAAATCCCCAGCCCTCCTTCTTCCCCACTCGCACTACCACTAGGCTCGTCTCTGGCTACTCTGCTCAAACCCGTGAGCTCGGCGCGACGCCCATAAGGAAAATGGAGTCGGCTGGCCCCAGCGCCAAGAAGATGAGGCTCCCGCCAGCGGCGACGCCAGTTGTAGATACCGCACCCGGTAGCACGTGGAGAAGCGGCGAGCCCCCCCCACCCAGATCTGAGGAACCGGTAGAATCTCTGGTGGACCGCATCAGCGATCTCCCGGGCGTCATCCTTGAGGAGATCATCTCGCTTCTCCCCATCAAGGATTGCTGCCGCACACAAGTCCTCTCAACTCGGTGGCACCCTCTATGGTGAAACGCGCCCCTCAATCTCGACTGTTGTCAGATATCTGTCCTTCCTGAATTTGATCTCCTCAGAGGCATCATCTCTTCTCACCAGCAGGGCCCCGTTCAATGCCTCTGCATCCCGACAAGCTACCTACTATCCATACCCGGCAAGGTGGATGCTTGGCTGACATTCCCTGAATTCGGAGAACTGCAGCAGTTTGAGTTCTACCATTACCACGAAAGTTTCATACCACGAACATACCAAGAATTCGTGCCCACACCACAGTTGTCCATCTCGCGGTTTTCCTCCTCTCTCCACACCGGCACCTTCGCCCGGTGCCATCTACCAGACGATCTGGTACAAATGCTTTGACTCCCACTGCTAAAAAAACTTTCGCTTGTGGTGGTTTGTTTGTCGGAGGCCTCACTGCACAGCATCATCCACTCCAGCTGCCCTGCCCTGGAGCGCTTGCTGATTGTTTTGGGAATAGAAATCGGTATCAGTTGCCTCCAAATAAAGTCACCTCACCTTAAAAGCATTGGAATTTGTTTTAAAGGACATCAGCTCATCATCGAAGATGCCCCTTCACTTGAAAGGTTGCTCCTTCATAATTTTTATACACCTTCAGAAATAACTGCCGTCTCTGCGCCCAAACTGGAGACCTTGGTGTAATTCGTGACCCTTTAATAATGACAAGGAGTGGGTGTTTTGCTCCTCACTTTTTCAGGTACCGTATATTATCATCTACACATTTGTAATCATATGCTGCATTTTTCATTTGTGCGCATAAGTTTTATATCATCTTAGAGAACACTTTGGGTACTAATATTATGTTATATGCTCAATGAAGAGTTCGTCCATTGATAGCCTAACAATGCTGCTGGATTCTGTCAAGATCATATATATCAGAATGTATAGTTTTGATCTGGACATAATTATTGGCTTGCTGCAATGCTTTCGATCTCTGGAGAATATATACATAGAGGTGATGATTTCATGCACATTGAAAGACCATATATATTGTACTAGAATTAACTGTTCAGCTGTCGTTATTTTGACTTACTCTTTTTTTCAGACCTTAACTGCTTTCAATCTTCATGTCTACTTAGGCAGAACCAGATGGAGAAAAACATGTAACCAATCGTTGGCGTAATAAGCACAAGGATTTTCTCAGTTCTCATGACATTCGTTTGAGGACAATAACGATGGGACGATATGCATCCAACCAGGCAAGCAGAAGATTTGTCACATTCTTCCTGTTGAATGCGAGGTTACTATTGTCCATGAGGCTTAATTTTTATAGCAAGAGATTTCTCACGGACGAACATGTTGAACAACAAAAAAAGAAGTTTTATGTGGACAAATGGGCTTCTAAACATGCTCGGCTTCTATTTACAATAAGTTGTAGACATCCTGAAATAAATTTTTTTGCACGGGATGTTGATTTTATGGATCAAACCGATCCATTTGTTTGTGACTGCAAAAAAGAGTGGTTGGGTTAGATGTTACTGTCATGTTCAATCTGGGTTTTGTCTAAAAGTTTGATGAACAATTAATCCTTGGGCTTTTTGTACCATTTGTATGCTTGACTTGCATGTTGTTGCCCTCGTACTCCCCTCCACCTGCCACTACATTGCCGCATCTTCCATGGCTGCTGTTCGTTCCCATCCGAGGCCTTGCCGTTGTTCTCCGCCTTGGTTAGCTCGCTGTGCCCGCTGCCATCTGGCGTTGTCAACATGGTCAACAACCAAGAGGAATCAGGAGATGACTTTACGTGGAGAGGCTGACAGTAGGGACCCACCAAGGTCATTGCATTTCGCAAGCAGGTGCCTCGTTATTACAAGCCAAAACAATACTTCCTCCTAATTGTTTGACAACTAGGTTCCAGGCCATTGTCAATGTAGTCAATAAACGATAAAATTACACAACGAGCGGATAACACCAGGGACCCAGCAGCTCGCCCAGTTGTTTTTCAGTTTTAGAGACGGAGCTCAACTGCGCGCTCTGCGGGGGCTGTGGCCCGTCTAGCCCACGCTTACGCTTTTATTAAGCACATGACGAGCCCAGTTGATATATTTTTTCTTTCTGAAATTGGCTAGCCCAGTTCTTTTTTTTGGAGAATACCAAAACCGCGGCTTACTTGCTTTTCTCAGCCCTGCTAGGCTGCAAATCTTTCAAGACGAGGAGGGATGTAAGTAGTAAGAAATGGGCTTCCCCAGAAAACAGGCTATAAGTTGTAAGAAATGGGCTGTAAATTTTAAACCAAAGCCAACCGGCAATTGCATTAAAATATCATTTTTTCAGGATTTCTCTACTCTCTACTCTTATAAAAACCAAAGCCAACTGGCAATTACATTAAAATATCATATTTTCTCCCACAAGATAAACTACTCATACAAATGCATCTTCATGTTCAGTGCAACGAACGGGCATCTTGCTAGTTAAGATTCTAAATTTCATTCTTTTTTTGCAGAGAATTGTTTTTTGAATTTTATATTGATACAATTTTTTGAAAATTATTTTTAACGTGACTTGAAATTTCGTGATTAAAAGAGTTCGGACCCCACCAAAATATGTTAAATTTCGTTCAATCTTTTAGCAGTGCCCAGAATATATGGTCTGTAATGCTAATAAAAAGAATATGGGCTTCAAATATCCTTAATAATTAGGAAATGGGCTATAAATTATTGAAAATAATGGCTAATGGGCTGTATGCTGTTTTCCACAGATTTGGAGGCTGACTTCTGGGCCTACTAGGTTGACGATGACGCTATCCTAATTTTTTTTGACGCGTACGCAAGGCTTTGTCAACTTAGTCAACACACAGCAGTGACTGTTGGATGTCCATCCAACAGCCACCGTGCTTCTTCAATCTCTGATCTTCCTGCTCCAGCCGCCCAAACAAGCACCGACAGGACTGCCTGGTCCCTCCTCCCATGGCTGGTTGTGCTGCCGCAGGCCATCCCTCTAACCACCCACACATCCTGTTATTTTCCGGCGACGTCGGCCTCACCCCACAGCCAACCAGTCAGCGCTTGTTCTCCCCTCAGCGTGGGCATCCGCTGCGGTGGCTTCGCCGGCTCCGGGTGGTTCTCTTCCTGGGCCTCGCCCTCGTCCAGCGCGTTTGTGCTCTCGGCGCGGCGAAGTCAACATGGTCGACAGACAACAACCATCGGAAGAGGCTGACAGTAGGGGCCCACACAGGAAAATGCCTCCTTATTATGCGCAAAATAATGATTCCTCCACCTGATAGCTGGGACCCACCGGAAGGGTCTCTGTATTTCGCAAAAAAACATTTCCCCTGCTATCAGCTCGGACCCACCGGAAATGCCTCCTTATTACGCATAAAAAATGAATACTCCCCCTGCTAGCTGGGACTCACTTTGGTGGGAGGCTGACTTGTGGGCCTACTAAGTTTACAGGGACGGAGGGCTTTGTCAACTTAGTCAATATGAACGATTCTAGCTCCAGTGACCGTACGATGTCCATGCAACGGCCGTAGTGCTTCTTCAACCTCTGGTCTTCGTGCTCCAGCTGCCCAAAGCAGCGCCGGTCGTGCCGCATGCTCCTGCCTCCCGTGGCCGGCTGTGATGCCGCGGAGGCCTCGCCGTCCCCTACTACTCCCACCGCTGGCCAGGCCATCCCTCTACTCACCCACACCCCCCTGTTATTCTGCGGCGATGGTAGCCTCACACCGCAGCGAACCAGTGAACCCTCGTACTCTTCTACGCGTGGGCATCCACTGCCGTGTCTTCCCCGGCTCCGCGTCGTCCCCTTCCTAGGCCTCACCGTCGTCCACCGCCGTGGTGCTCTCGGCACGGCGTGGTCAACGTGGTCAAGGAACGGCTTCCATCGGACACGGACTGTACGTGGAGAGGCTGACAGCTGGGTCCACGGCCGCAGCAAGGAAGTGCCTCCTTATTACGTGCAAAATAATTATTCCACCACCTGATAGCGGGGTCCCACCGAACGGGCCACCGTATTTCGCAAAAAAACGTTTCCCCTGACTGCTGGGACCCACCAGCTACATCTTCGCACGCAAGGAAGTGCGTCCGGGAAAAAAAGAAAATGATTCGCCCCCTGACTGCTGGGACCCACCAGCTACATCTTCGCACGCAAGGAAGTGCCTGACAGTCAGAACCCACCTGGTCGAAGCGTATGTAGCGTTGTCATTCTGGTCGCGAACGTGTACGTACATATATACTGGTCGATGTAGAGGCGCGCACGTGTCATAGTAGAGGCGCGCATGTGTTGTAGTAGAGACGTGCACGTAGCATGTACACGTATGTACAGCGGCCAGTGCACAAGAAAGAAAATACGGCCACGTATATGTACATATGGGCAGGGTCTCGAACGCCTACTCGCGCATACGTACGTCCAGGGCTCGTGTACATGGCTGGGTCGGAATGGAGAAACAACGTCATCGCCGTGTCCATGGGGAGCCAACCGGCTGGGTCGGAATGGAATGCGTCGTCGTGTTCATCGGGAGGGCTTGGACGGAACAGGCGATGGAAACGAGGCCTGGCGTACCGCAGAACGGAGGAAACAGCCTTGTGTTCGATTGACCATGTTTGAAACGGGATCCTGTTCATCGGGAGGGGTGTGACGTACCGTAAAACGGAGGAAACGGACCTCCTACAGTCGAAACGGGGGTCCTATTGATCGGTAGGGGTGTGCCGTACCACAAAACGGACGAAACGGACCTCCTACGGTCGAAACGGGGGTCCTATTGATCGGGAGGGGTCCGGCGTACCGCAAAACGGAGGAAACGGACATCCTAGGTCAAAACGGGGGTCCTGTTGATCGGGAGGGGTGTGGCGTACCGCAAAATGGACGAAACAAACCTCCTACGGTCGAA
>NC_041381.1:462251937-462293566 GCF_002162155.2 Triticum dicoccoides | reverse complement strand
CCCTCCACCATCTATTGTTCATCCAGCCCTCCACACCATGGGGTCCTATTCATCCACCCCTCCACGGGCACCCCTCCACCGTCTACTGTTCATCTAGCCCTCCACACCACGGGGTCCTGTTCATCCAGAGGCAACGCCACCACTCACTGTTCATTGAACCCCCCCCCCCGCAACGCTCACTGTTCATCCCAGAGGCAACATCGATCATCCTCAGTTAGCAGAAGTAGCGAAGGAATCGCTCGACCGGGTTCAGTTAACAGCCATCGATCGATCGCTCGGGTTCAGTAACGCGTAGCCTGCAGTGCAATCACTCGGGTTCAGTTAGAGCCCAACGCCTCGCTCGGGTTCACTTAGAGCCAACGCCTCACACACACGCGCGTACGTGTATGAGAGAAACACGCATCGCTCGGCCCCCGACCTCCCACCGTAACCGGCAACTCCCCGAAATTTTCCTCGCCCTCTCTTCTACCACGGTTTTTTCCATCATGCATGGCCCAAAGAATGTCATGCAGCTGCATCTTCGGCCCGTCCAGGACGAAAAGCCCATTTTCTGTCATGATTTTTTGTCATAGAAGTAGGAGCCCACCACATCTATGATGATACCGGGTTTTGTCACAATTATCGTCATAGAAGTGTCATATGTATGACAAAAAAAAATTTCGTTCGGCCCAAAATGTCACGGATGTGTCTTTTTTTTGTAGTGCCCCTGGAGCCGGGATAGATTTGCAGAAAGGGCTTAAGCCCACCTTGCCGCAGTCTGCTAGGCTTTCATTCAAAAGTGAGTTCGTCATATCATTGACAACATCATTAGATAAATCGTTAGGGCTGTGGCATAGTGGATCCTTATTCTCGCCCGTGTTGGTACACATTAAACTGGAGCGACGGCTCAATGGGATGATCCGCCACGTGACCCAGCATCGGACCAAGTCAATACAATTTAAGTCATTCCCCAAAAGGGCCTTGACTTTAGCCATGGTAGGGGCGAGCTTCTGTTGATCAGTAGCTGACAAGTTGTCTGGAAGAGGGTGATTGGACTCGAGGCGCAGGGCACGAAGGCCGGGCAGAGGGTTCTCATCAGCCGGAGATGTGTCTTGACAGTAGAACCATGTCTGGTTCCATTCTTTGGGGTGACTCGGTGGTTGCGCGTAAGGGAAAATCGCGTCTCTCCGTCGTTGGATTGAGACCCCGCCGAGCTCCAAGCTGGGTCCGTTGGAGTATTCATTCTGGCGTTTCAAATAAAAGAACTCTCTGAAAAGTAACAAGCTGGGCTCTTCTTCAAGATACACCTCATAGAATACTTGGAAGTTGCATATGTTGGAGACGGAGTTGGGTCCGATATCTTGAGGACGAAGGTCAAAAAAGTGCAGAACATCTTTGAAGAACTTTGAGCCGTGTGGCGGAAAGCCCCAGTTCATGTGATCTGTGAAGACAATGACTTCCCCTTCTTTAGGCTGAGGTTTTTCTTCTGTTGGATCAGGAGTACGGTACGACATGACATCCTTTTTTGGCAGATAGCCGGTTTTCACGAAATCATCAAGTGTACCCTCCGTGACGATGGATTTGAGCCAGTTGCATGAAGTGGCTGTTTTGGGCAGCATTGAGAAGAAGGAGGCCTAACAAAGAGTAAATTTGCCGGTTCAAAATTAAGCCGGAGGAAAAGTATTACATCACATATTTAGATTGGCGGCTTATAAAGGGGCCTAATGGTATATGACTAATTATGTCCGGTTATTTAAACTGCCATGAGCCGTCAGGTTATTTAAGCCGCCATGAGTAGTTGGATGTTATCTATTGAGCATTGCAATATAAACCAGTGGTTTGAGCCGCCATGGCTAGGTGGATTTATCAAAATGCGGATTTTTGGCCAAGTGTCACACAAACAAGTTTCACAGATTGCAATCATTATTTTGGATCAGCGGATGTTCAGAAAAAGGAAATAAATCTAGACCTAAAACCCCAGTAGAGATGAGTTCATAAGCTCGAAGGGGATCTTTTCTTCTACAAAAGGGGATCTGCTGGTATTGAAGGTGAAAGCAAAAACAACTACTGCATAAGCTTGATACGTCTCCAACGTATCTATAATTTTTTATTGTTTCATGCTATTATACTACCTGTTTTGGATGTCTATGGGCTTTATTTTACACATTTATATCATTTTTGGGACTAACCTACTAACCGGAGGCCCAACCCATATTGCTGTTTTTTGCCTAATTTAGTATTTCAAAGAAAAGGAATATCAAACGGAGTCCAAACAGAATGAAACCTTCAGAAGCGTGATTTTTGGAACGAACGTGATCCAGAGAACTTGGAGTGCAAGTCAAGAAGCAGCCGAGGCGGCCACGAGAGGGTAGGGCTCCCCCCCTATAGGGCCTGCCCCTATCTCGTGGGCCCCTCAGGCGGCCACCGACGTACTTCTTCCTCCTATATAAGCCTATATACCCCAAAAACAACCAGGGAGCCAACGAAGAAATATTTCCACCACCGTAACCTCGTGTATCCGCGATATCCCATCTTGGAGCCGTCACCGGCGTTTTGCCGGAGGGGAAATCCAACATGGAGGGCTTCTACATCAAAACCATAGCCCCTCCGATGAGTTGTGAGTAGTTTACCACAGACCTTCGGGTCCATAGTTATTAGCTAGTTGGCTTCTTCTCTCTTTTTTGGATCTCAATACAATGATCTCCCCCTATCTTGTGGAGATCTATTCGATGTAATCTCTTTTTGTGGTGTGTTTGTCGAGATCTGATGATTTGTGGGTTTATGATATAGTTTATCTATGAATAATATTTGAATCTTCTCTTAATTCTTTTATGTGTGATTGAGTTATCTTTGCAAGTCTCTTCAAATTATCGGTTTGGTTTGGCCTACTAGATTGATCTTTCTTGCCATGGGAGAAGTGCTTAGCTTTGGGTTCAATCTTGCGGTGTTCTTACCCAGTGAGAGAAAAGGTTGCAAGACATGTATTGTATTGTTGCCATCAAGGATAAAAAGATGGGGCTTATATCATATTGCTTGAGTTTATCCCTCTACATCATGTCATCTTTCTTAATGCGTTACTCTATTCTTATGAACTTAATACTCTAGATGCATGCTGGATAGCGATTGATGTGTGGAGTAATAGTAGTAGATGCAGGCAGGAGTCGGTCTACTTGTTGCGGACGCCTATATACATGATCATGCCTAGATAACGTCATAATTATTCACTTTTCTATCAATTGCTCGACAGTAATTTGTTCACCCACCGTAATACTTATGCTATCTTGAGAGAAGCCACTAGTGAAACCTATGCCCCCCCGGGTCTATTCTTTATCATAATTGCTTTCAATCTACTTTTATTTTTATTTTCTGCATCTATATTATAAAATACCAAAACTATATTTATCTTATCATATTACCTCTATCAGATCTCACTTTCGCAAGTGGCCATGAAGGGATTGACAACCCCTTTGTTGCGTTGGTTGCGAGTGCTTTGTTTGTTTGTGTAGGTTCATGGGACTTGTTGAGGAGCCTCCTACTGGATTGATACCTTGGTTCTCAAAAACTGAGG
Source organism: Triticum dicoccoides (assembly GCF_002162155.2). Classification (NCBI taxonomy): domain Eukaryota; kingdom Viridiplantae; phylum Streptophyta; class Magnoliopsida; order Poales; family Poaceae; genus Triticum; species Triticum dicoccoides. The sequence continues at coordinate 462,290,019 of NC_041381.1, read as the reverse complement.
GAAATACTTATGCTACTGTGCTGCATCACCCTTTCCTCTTCAAGGAAAACCAACGCAAGCTCAAGACGTAGCAAGAAGGATTTCTGGCGCCGTTGCCGGGGAGGTCTTCGCTCAAATCAAGACATACCAAGTACCCATCACAAACTCATCTCCCTCGCATTTACATTATTTTCCATTTGCCTCTCGTTTTCCTCTCCCCCACTTCACCCTTGCCGTTTTATTTGCCCTCTCTTTCCCAATCTCCTCTCTTTTCCCGCTTGCCTTTTTCTTCCCCTCCATCTCGCTTGCCTTTTTCTGTTTGCTCGTGTGATAGATCGTTTACCTTGTCGGTATGGCTAGTTCCTTATCCGCTCCTATGTCTCCCGAGTTTGAAGTTCTTCACTTCAAGCAAAGGCAAGGAGAAAATTTAAAAGATGCTTGGTATAGGATGATGGAATCTTATCGCAAGTGCACCCTAGAGGTGAACTTTAGAATTCTTCTTCGCAATTTTGATGTTGGGCTAAACATGACACATAGACAACTCTTGGGTTGCATCGGCAAAGGAAATTTCATTGAAATTGATCCTAGTATTGCGCATGAAATTATAGAGGGAATAGTGGAAACACTACCTCAAAAGGGAGGACCACATCCTACCCAAGAAGAAACCCAAGTGTTTGGAAAGATTTATGAAGTAACAAAAATATTACAAAAATCTCTTGAGCCTCTTAAAAGTGTTAGCGGAAATCTTCACCACATGAATATGTTGATTACCCTTTGCAATAAGCGGTTGGATTCTTTAGATCTAAAAATTTCCCAGTATGAAGGGAAACATAAAGAACCTCCTGGATTCGAGCATGACTCTGCTAAAAAACTTAAAATTAAAGATGGCACTACTTAGATCTATCTTCGCTTTTAAGCCTAGCTAGGGGCGTTAAATGACAGCGCTAGTTGGGAGGCAATCCAATTTTCTTTGTGTTACTTGTTTTTGCTCCTGTTTAGTAATAAATTTTGTTTCTACTTTCTGTTTAGATGTGTTTTGATGTTTTATTTAGTGTTTGTGCCAAGTAGAACCTATAGGATAACCTATGATATGAGTTGATTTGATTCTGCTCAAAAGCAGAAACTTTGCGCTCACAAGAAAAAATTCAATAAATCACACGAACGAGCTTTTGCATTGATTCTTTTTGATGATGTTGAATAAAAAATTGTTTAGGACGTCCTATTTTGGTAGGAGTTTTTATGTTCCATAAGTTTGTGTTAGCTATAGATTGCTACAGACTGTTCTGTTTTTGACAGATTCTGTTTTTTTCGTGTGTTGTTTGCTTATTTTGATGCATCTATGGCTATTATGTAAGGGTATGAACCATAGAGAACTTGGAATACAGTAGGTTTAATACCAATATAAATAAAGAATGAGTTCATTACAGTACCTTATGTGGTGGTTTTGTTTTCTTTCACTAACGGAGCTTATGAGATTTCCTGTTGAGTTTTGTGTTGTGAAGTTTTCAAGTTTTGGGTAAAGATTTGATGGACTATGGAATAAAGGGTGGCAAAAGCCTAAGTTTGGGGATGCCCAAGGCACCCCAAGATATTCAAGAATAGCCAAAATCCTAAGCTTGGGGATGCTCCCGGAAGGCATCCCCTCTTTCGTCTTTGTTCATTGGTAACTTTACTTGGAGCTATATTTTTATTCGCTACATGATATGTGTTTTGCTTGGAGCATCGTGTATTATATTAGTATTTGCTTTTTAGTTTACCACAATCATCCTTGATGTAACACAAATTTTGGGAGAAGCCTACTTGATTGAAATTTATTAGAATACTCTATGTGCTTCACTTATATCTTTTGAGCTAGATAGTTTTTCCTCTAGTGCTTCACTTATATCTTTTAGAGCACGGTGGTGGATTAATTTTGAAGAAATTGTTGATCTCTCATGCTTCACTTATATTATTTTTAGAGTCTTTTAGAACAGCATGGTATTTTCTATGGTTATAAATTGGTCCTAGAATGACGAGCATCCAAGTTGGGTATAATAAAAACTATCAAGGAAGTGAATTGGATGCTATGATCAACTTGATACTTGATAATTGTTTTGAGATAGGGAGGTAGTGATATTAAAATCATGCTAGTTGGGTGATTATGAATTTAAAGAATTCTTGTGTTGAAGTTAGCAAGTCCCGTAGCATGCACGTATGGTTAAAGTTGTGTAACAAATTTAAAGCATGAAGTGTACCTGGCTTGTGCATCCTTATGAGTGGCGGTCGGGGACGAGCGATGGTCTTTTCCTACCAATATATCCCCCTAGGAGCATGCGCGTAGTGCTTGGTTTTCGATGACTTCTAAATTTTTGCAATAAGTATATGAGTTCTTTTGACTAATGTTGAGTCCATGGATTATACGCACTTTTACCTTTCCATCATTGCTAGCCTCTTCGGTACCGTGCATTGCCCTTTCTCACCTTGAGAGTTGCCGCAAACTTCGCCGGTGCATCCAAACCCCGTGATATGATATGCTCTATCACACATAAACCTCCTTATATCTTCCTCAAAACAGCCACCATACCTACCTATTTATGGCATTTCCGTAGCCATTCTGAGATATATTGCCATGCAACTTTCCACCGTTCCGTTCATCATCATCATGACAGACATTACTTTTGTCATATTGCCATTGCATGATCATGTAGTTGACATCGTATTTGTGGCAAAGCCACCATGCATAATTTTCATACATGTCACTCTTGATTCATTGAACCATCCCGGTACACCGCCGGAGGCATTCATATAGAGTCATATCTTGTTCTAGTTTCGAGTTGTAATTCATGTGTTGTAATCAATAAAAGTGTGATGATCATCATTATTAGAGCATTGCCCAAAAAAAGGAAGGCCAAAAAGAAAAAAAAGAAAGGCCAAAAGGAAAAATAAGAAAAAAATAAAATAAATAAAGGGGCAATGCTACTATCTCTTTTTCCACACTTGTGCTTCGAAGTAGCACCTTGTTCTTCATGTAATGAGTCTCATATATATCGTGCTTCAAAGTAGCACCATGTTTTCATGTAGAGAGTCTCATGTGTTGTCACTTTCATATACTAGTGGGAATTTTTCATTATAAAACTTGGCTTGTATATTCCTACGATGGGCTTCCTCAAATGCCCTAGGTCTTCGTGAGCAAGCAAGTTGGATGCACACCCACTACTTTTCTTTTGTTGAGCTTTCATTCATTTATAGCTCTAGTGCATCCGTTGCATGGCAATCCCTACTCCTCATGTTGACATCAATTGATGGGCATTCCCATAGCCCGTTGATTATCCTCGTCAATGTGAGACTTTCTCCTTATTTTGTCTTTTCCACACAATCCCCAATCATTATTCTATTCCACCCATAGTGATATATCCATGGCTCACGCTCATGTATTGCATGAAGGTTGAAAAGGTTTGAGATTATTTAAGTACGAAACAATTGCTTGGCTTGTCATCGGGGGTATAGAAGTTGGGAACATATTTGTGTGATGAAAATGAAACATAGCCTAACTATTTGATTTTGTAGGGATGAACTTTCTTTAGCCATGTTATTTTGAGAAGACATGATTGCTTTTATTAGTATGCTTGAAGTATTGCTCTTTCTTTTGTCAATATGAACTTTTATTTTGAATCACTTGGATCTGAACATTCATGCCACAATAAAGAGAAATTAGTTGAGAATTATGCTAGGTAGCATTCCACATCAAAAAAATCTGTTTTTATCATTTACCTACTCGAGGACGAGCAGGAATTAAGCTTGGGGATTCTTGATACGTCTCCAACGTATCTATAATTTTTGATTGTTTCATGCTATTATATTACCTATTTTGGATGTCTAGGGCTTTATTTTACACATTTATATCATTTTTGGGACTAACCTACTAACCGGAGGCCCAGCCCGTATTGCTGTTTTTTTGCCTATTTCAGTATTTCGAAGAAAAGGAATATCAAATGGAGTCCAAACGGAACGAAACCTTCGGAAGCGTGATTTTTGGAACGAACGTGATCCAGAGAACTTGGAGTGCAAGTCAAGAAGCAGCCGAGGCGGCCACAAGAGGGTAGGGCGCCCCCCTGTCTCATGGGCCCCTCGGGCGGCCACCGACATACTTCTTCCTCCTATATAAGCCTACATACCCCAAAAACATCCAGGGAGCCACCGAAGAAATATTTCCACCACCATAACCTCCTGTATCCGCGATATCCCATCTTGGAGCCGTCGCTGGCGTTCTGCCGGAGGGGGAATCCACCATGGAGGGCTTCTACATCAACACCATAGCCCCTCCGATGAGTTGTGAGTAGTTTACCACAGACCTTCGGGTCCATAGTTATTAGCTAGTTGGCTTCTTCTCTCTTTTTTGGATCTCAATACAATGATCTCCCCCTATCTTGTGGAGATCTATTCGATGTAATTTCTTTTTGCGGTGTGTTTGTCGAGATCCGATGAATTGTGGGTTTACGATCCAGTTTATCTATGAATAATATTTGAATCTTCTCTTAATTCTTTTATGTATGATTGAGTTATCTTTGCAAGTCTCTTCGAATTATCGTTTTGGTTTGGCCTACTAGATTGATCTTTCTTGCCATGGGAGAAGTGCTTAGCTTTGGGTTCAATCTTGCGGTGTTCTTACCCAGTGACAGAAAATGTTGCAAGACATGTATTGTATTGTTGCCATCGAGGATAAAAAGATGGGGTTTATATCATATTGCTTGAGTTTATCCCTCTACATCATGTCATCTTTCTTAATGCGTTACTCTATTCTTATGAACTTAATACTCTAGATGCATGCTGGATAGCGGTCGATGTGTGGAGTAATAGTAGTAGATGCAGGCAGGAGTCGGTCTACTTGTTGCGGACGTGATGCCTATATACATGATCGTGCCTAGATAATGTCATAATTATTCGCTTTTCTATCAATTGCTCGACAGTAATTTGTTCACCCACCGTAATACTTATGCTATCTTGAGAGAAGCCACTAGTGAAACCTATGCCCCCCGGGTCTATTCTTTATCATATTTGCTTTCAATCTACTTTTATTTTTATTTTCTGCATCTATATTATAAAATACCAAAACTACATTTATCTTATCATATTACCTCTATCAGATCTCACTTTCGCAAGTGGCCGTGAAGGGATTGACAACCCCTTTATCGCACTGGTTGCGAGTTCTTTGTTTGTTTGTGTAGGTTCGTGGGACTTGTTGAGGAGCCTCCTACTGGATTGATACCTTGGTTCTCAAAAACTGAGGGAAATACTAACGCTGTTGTGCTGCATCACCCTTTCCTCTTCAAGGAAAACCAACGCAAGCTCAAGACGTAGCAAAGCTTTGTACTGTTTCTAGATCAAAAGGTGTTGCGGTGGACAGACTACGAAGAACACTACGAAGAACACGACGAGCAAGTTGAAACCCTAATGTGGATCTAGGCTACAGAAGAACGAGTGCTTATAGATGCAGGTTGACTGCGGAGGATCACCGCTGTTCTCTGGTTCGATTCAGAGTGATGCAGCGGCCTGGGACGAAGACGGCGGTGTGCTCTGCAGCGGCGATGGAGCTCGAGCAACAGAGGTCGCGAGAGGAAGAAGACGATGGAAAGGGGGAGAATGAGAAGAAGACTGGTCGTGGCTATTTATAAAGAAGGACTCATAAGTGGGCAAGAAAAACGAGGAGACCAAAACTTGCTTATCCAGCTGTTCGGGCGCCTCGATTCTCAGACGGGTATTAAGATAAAAGATCCGTTGAGATATGTTGATAAGATGTGAATAAATGACAGTTGACATCATGGCAGGTTATCACAGATCAAGAACATGACATCATGGCAAGTTGTAAACTCTCACGCAATAAGGAGCATAATATTTTTTCTAAGTGTTGAAGATTGACATGAACCTGTTCAAATCAATCTGGAGCCTAATGTTGGGGATATAACTACTAGGTATGACCCACCCAGGAGGGGCCGGGTTATACCTATGGCGATTCATAAGATGAAGCCCAAGACGATACTTGAAGATGGTGGTTCATTTAAGGGCCCAAGGCCCAAAGGCGGCTTAAGGCCCGTAGAGATAAACCGCCATATGTATATGACTTGTATTGTAATGCAAGAATAGATAGACACCGAGCCGGACACTGTTTATGAGCCGGCGGGGACTCTGTGAGCTACGGGGCATCGACCTCTGTATATAAAGGGACGACCCGGCGGCAGTTCTGGACAAGTAACATCAGATTGAAAGCTAGGTCAAGCGAATTCGCTCCCTGGTAATAGAGACATAAGCAATCCAACCTCAAACTGGATTAAGCCATTACCTTCACCACAAGGGGCCAAACGAGTATAAACTCCCGTGTCCTTTGTCCCGTTTAAACCCTTTAAGCTTCCTAGTTGCGATGGATCAATGGCTAAGTCCTTTTGCTAGGACATCTGCCTGATGTTTCCACGACAGGTATGATAGAAAAATTGCTGGCTAATCCTCATGCAGCAGATGGAACACTACATCCTGATATGCATCTAATTTATATGGATGAAGTTTGTGGATTATTTAAGCTTGCAGGTTTGCTCGAGGATGGAGTAAAGAAGAAGGTCTTCCCTTTATCTTTGAAGGGAAATGTATTGACATGGTATAGGCTATGTGATGATATTGGATCTTGGAACTATAACCGATTGAAATTGGAATTTCATCAGAAGTTTTATCCTATGCATTTGGTTCATCGTGATCGGAATTACATATAATTTTTGGCCTCGTGAAGGATAAAGTATCACTCAAGCTTGGGGGAGGCTTAAGTCAATGTTATATTCATGCCCCAATCATGAGCTCTCATGAGAAATTATTGTTCCGAATTTTTATGGTCGGCTTTCTTGTAATGATCAATCCATGCTCGATACTTCTTGTACTGGTTCTTTTATGAAGAAGACTATTGAATTCAAATGGGATTTATTATTAAGAATTAAAGGCAACTTCGAAGATTGGGAACTCGACGAATGTAATGAGTGAGGTATAAACTAAACCTTAAGTTTGATTGTGTTAAATCTTTTATGGACACCGATGCTTTTCGTGAATTTAGCACTAAATATGGACTTGACTATGAGATAGTAGCTTCTTTCTGTGAATCATTTGCTACTCATGTGGATCTCCCTAAGGAGAATTAGTTTAAATATCATCCTGCCATTGAAGTAAAAGTAGTGGAATCTATTGAAGTTGAAGAAGAAACTATTACTTATAATGTTGATCCTATTGTTCCTACTGCTTATATTGAGAAACCACCTTTCCCATTTAGAATCAAGGAAGATGCTAAAGCTTCAACTGTGGTTCCTAAGAGTTATACTAGAACACCTACACCCCCTGAACAAATTAAAGTTGAAACTAATGTTGCTATGGTTAAAGATCTCTTGGTCGATAATATTGATGGGCATGTTATTTATTTCTGTGATGAAGCTGCTAGATTGCTAAACCTGATATTAAAGATAAACATAGACCTATCGTTGGAATGCTTGTTTTTTCTGTTAAAATAGGAGATCATTGTTATCATGGCTTATGTGATGTGGGTGCTAGTGTGAGTGAAATTCCTTTTACCTTATACCAAGAAACTATGAATGATATTGCACCTGTTGATGTAGAAGATATTGATGTTACTCTTAAGCTTGCCGATAGAGATACTATATCACCAATTGGGATTGTTAGAGATGTTGAAGTCTTGTGTGGGAAAATAAAATACCCTACTGATTTTCTTGTTCTTGGTTCCACACAAGATGATTTTTGTCCCATTATATTTGGTAGACCTTTCTTGAACACTGTTAATGCTAAGATAGACTGTGAGAAAGAAATTGTTACTATAAGTTTTGGGGATGTGTCTCATGATTTTAATTTCTCTAAATTTCGTAGACAACCCCATGATAAGGAATTGCCTAGTAAATATGAAATTATTGGTCTTGCTTCTATTTCCATACCTCCTACTGATCCTTTAGAACAATATTTGCTAGACCATGAAAATGATATGTTCATGAATGAAATAAAGGAATTAGATAAAATATTCTTTAAACAAGGGCCTCTTTTGAAACACAACTTGCTTGTTGATATTCTTGGGGATCCTCCTCCACCCAAGGGTGATCCCGTGTTTGAGCTTAAACAATTACCTGATACTTTCAAATATGCTTATCTTGATGAAAATAATATATATCCTGCTATTATTAGTGCTAACCTTTCAGAGCATGACAGAAAGAATTGAAAACTCTGAAAAAGCACCATGCCGCTATTGGATATACTCTTGATGATCTTAAAGGCATTAGTCCCACTCTATGTGAGCACAAAATTAATATGGAGCCTGACGCTAAACAAATTGTTGATCATCAACGACGGTTAACTCCTAAGATGAAGGAAGTGGTAAGAAATGAAATACTAAAGCTTCTGGAGGCTGGTATAATTTATCCTATTGCTGATAGTAGGTGGGTAATTCTCATTCATTGTGTCCCTAAGAAGGGAGGTATTACTGTTGTTCCTAATGATAAGAATGAATTGATCCCTCAAAAATTGTTACACGTTATAGAATGGTAATTGATTTTCACAAATTAAACAAAACTACTAGGAAAGATCATTACCCTCTACCTTTTATTGATCAAATGCTAGAAAGGATGTCCAAACATATGCATTTTTTCTTTCTAGATGGTTATTATGGTTTTTCTCAAATACCTGTGTCAAAAGAGGATCAAGAAAAGACTACTTTTGCATGTCCTTTTCGTACCTTTTCTTATAGACATATGTCTTTTGGTTTATGAAATGTACCTGCTACCTTTCAAAGATGTATGACTGCTATATTGTTTGACTTTTGTGAACAGATTGTTGAGGTTTTCATGGATGATTTCTCAATTTACGGAACTTCTTTTGACGATTGCTTAACCAATCTTGATCAAGTTTTACAGAGATGTGAAGAAACTAATCTTTTTTTGAATTGGGAGAAGTTCCACTTTATTGTTAATGAAGGTATTGTCTTGGGGCATCAAATTTATGAAAGAGGTATTGAAGTGGATAAAGTTAAAGTAGATGCTATTGAAAAGATGCAGTGCCCTAAAGATATCAAAGTTATAAGAAGTTTCCTTTGTCATGCTGGTTTTTATAGGATGTTTATTAAAGACTTCTCTAAAATTTCTAGGCCTCTCACTTATCTCTTGCAAAAAGATGTTCTTTTTTTATGATGATCGTGTAGAAGCATTAGAAATACTTAAGAACGCCTTGATTTCTGCACCTATTGTTCAACCACCTGATTGGAATTTACCCTTTGAAATTATGTGTGATGCTAGTGATTATGTTGTTGGTGCTGTTCTAGGACAAAGAGTTGATAAGAAGTTGAATGTTATTCATTATGCTAGTAAAAATCAAGACAGTGTCCCGATAAATTATGCTACTACTGAAAAAGAATTTTTAGGAGTTATTTTTGTTGATTCCAAAGTTACTATTCATACTGATCATGCTGCTATTAAATATCTTATCAAAAAAAAGATGCTAAAACTAGATTTATTAGATGGGTTCTCTTGCTGCAAGAATTTGATTTGCATATTATTGATAGAAAGGGAGCTCAGAACCCTATTGCAGACAACCTATCTAGGTTAGAAAATGTTCTTGATGACCCACTGCCTATTGATGATAGCTTTCTTGATGAGCAATTAGCTGTCATAAATGCTTCTCGTAATGCTCCATGTTATGCTGATTATGCTAATTACATTGTTGCTAAATTTATACCACCTAGTTTGACATACCAGCAAAAGAAAATGTTTTTCTATGATTTAAGACATTACTTTTGGGATGACCCATACCTTTATAAAGGAGTAGATGGTGTTATTAGATGTTGTGTAGCTAAGCATGAACATGAACAGATCCTACGCAAGTGCCACTCTGAGGCTTTGCACCGGAGGAGTACATAAGGTATACTTTCCAGAACGTTTCAGACTCCGAAAAAGAATAGGTATGTGGCACGGTAAGTAAACCGACTCCAAAACTATTCTAATGGAAATTTTTCTCCATTTTAGAATATTTAAATAATTAGGAAAATTAAAAGCAGTACGAAGAGTACACGAGGAAGCGGCAAGGCAGGGGCGCACCCTACCCCCTGGGCGCGCCCTGTACCTTTCCGCCACCTCGTCTGCCCTCCAACTCTATTTTCTTGCACAATACTTCTTTTGGTTGGTAAAATTTCATTATATAATCTCACTAAGGTTTTGACCACTATACCGCTACAAAATCCTCTGTTCTTGTTTCGAGTTGTTTTTCTGAAAGATCTAGATCGCCAAGACGTCTTCAAGCACCCCCAAGGACAAGTTTTACGAGAAGGTTATCAACCCTTACCTCGCGGAGGTGCTTCAACACCCTCAAACCATTGAGATGCGTGAGGGGATGCTGCACATCCGCGATGTTGAAGGGCCGAAGAAGACCACAAGCATGGAGACAAGGCTCAAAGAAATGGAGCAACAAGTCTTCAAGGGACAAGGGATGGTGGAACGTGGACTCAAGGCCAATCACATGATGATCGCTGAATTTCCAATGGTCACAAGCTGGATGCCAAGAACATTGGGGAGGCCATCTTCAAGCTTCATGAGAAAATCAAGCATCTTCAAGCCCAGATCTATGACCTACAAAACCAAAACTATGAGTATGAATACAGATTTAAGAGGATGAGTTTGGCTGTAGATTTGAGGATTCCGAAGACTCATTCATCTTTTTATGATGGTGAACCTATGCCTTGGAAGGTAGAGGACAAGATTCTTTCATCATCAACAACTCCATCATCACCACCTCCAAATAAAGAGATCTAAATACATGGGTACGGGCACTCCCCTTGGCAACTGCCAAGCTTAGGGGAGATGCCCCGGTATCGTATCACCATCACACCTTTACCTTTATCCTTTTTCTTAGTTCGATCCTTTTGGTTATATACTTAACTATTAGAATAAAAGTTTTTAGTATGATCTAGCTTTAAGTTTTGCTTTATCTTCCCTCTATGTAATCGAGTCTGAGAGTTATATAAGAAAGAGTAGTTTTGAGTTGATGGCTTTGTTTTCTTGCTATGATCTTGAGGGAAAGAAATAAAGAGAATAATAAAAAGAAACAAAAAGATCATATAATGATCTTATGGAGAGTGATGACTTCACAGATAAAGGGTATGATGAATAAAATTTGTTGAGAGTTGACAAACATGGTTTTGGTCATTGTTGCAATTAATAGGAAGTATTAAAGAAAGAGAGGTCTCACATATAAATATACTATCTTGGAAATCTTTTGTAATTGTGAGCACTCACTAAAATATGACTTGCCAAAAAGTTGATGTTGGGCAAGGAAGACAACATAATGGGTTATGTTTTCTTATATCCGAATAGAAGTTATATTGTGATGCCCGGATAATTAAGCTGCAGTAACCTCTGCTAATGATGCCATGTCACCACAATTACTGTTGATAATCCCGCGATGGTTCAATCCCGTTCGATTTCAAATTTAAAATCAATTTAAATAATAAAAGTTTTAAAATATTAAAACTAAAATGTTCAAAGTGTGGCAAATAATCCTTGGATATTAGTCATGTTGGAACCAACCTATTTTGGATTCCCTAAGTGCCCCTAGAAAGTTATTTAGTGGTTCAGCAGCATATAAAATTGGCCTTTTCAATTTCTAAAAATGGTTAGACAACTCCTTTTGGCCTTAAACTTTTCGTGACTCCTAGAATTAATGTGCTTGATTTATGTGACAAGTCTCATTTCTAACAAAACTCATTTATTTTCACAATTTAATAGAAAATAGTAGCCAAAAATTGAAAACAAAAACTAAAATGTGAAAAAGGAAAAGAAAAGCCCCCCCCCTATTTGCCTGGGCCACTAGGCCCAATTGGCAAAGCCAGCCCAACACCCCCTTCATCCCCTTCCTCCCTGTTCACGCAACCTTGTGGATGTAGAGCATCCATCCACGGTGCCGATGGCCACGGGGCGGCCATTCGGCGGCTCCCCACCGACCTACAAGGATGCCCGCGGCCTCCCGTAACCCTAGACGCCCTCGGTTCCCCCTCCCGCCCCTCTCTCCCTAGATCCCCTCTTCCCCCTCCCCACCCGACGCGCCCGTCAACGTCGCCGCACCACGACCGCAGCCACCGCCATCCCTGGCCACCCCGAGCCACGAGAAGGCATCCGGGAGCTCCGTCAAGGTCGGCTCCATCACCATGCCGAAGGGCTCGAGCTAGGAGGCCTCGAGCACTCGCCATCGTCGTCTTCCCCACGTCCAGTCGTTGCTTCCCCGCCTTGGATTTCCTCCCTCAGGGTTTCCTGGCCTACCCGGCCTACCGAGCACGTCGTGGAGAACCGTTGTGAGGCCCTTCCATGGTTCCCCTTGTTTCCCCTTTGATTCCATTGCCGTAGACATTGTGCACCGTAGCCGCTCATAGCCCCGTCCACTCGCGCCCGGCTCCCCGCTGCTCTGCTCCGCTCGGCGCTACGCTGCTCGGCTGTAGTAGCAGCTGTTGTTTCCTTCTTTCCCCTACTCGCTCGCTCCGCCTGTCACCTTCCCCTGCGCACGCGGTGCTCCCCCGCCGAGCCTCTCCCTCGCACCCGCAGCAGCTCATACCACCCAGCGCCGCTGCCGCTCGCGCCCGCGCACCCTCAGGCACCCGCGCCCGTGCACTCCAGCTCGCCCTGCCTCCTCCATTTGCTGCCCGCCTCCTCCAACCATGCCGGTGACCTGCTCCTCTGCCGCCGAAGCCATCTAGCACCACCCGCAGCCTCCGCGCCATCTACTTCCCACCCCCGCGGCCACGCGCTCTGGCACCCGGCACGCCTTGCCCTAGTTCGCCACGATGGGCAACCCCGCACGCAGCCCCGTTAATCCACATGCCCGAAAGGCCTCTGGGCTGCTGACTACTGGGGCCCAACGCCCTGGCTTAAAAAATTTGTAAATAAGTAAATAAAATATTAGTAAAAATAATTAATTAATAAGTTAAATGATTAATTAACCTAATAACCTAGTTTAGTTAATTAAACTGTTAGACTAGACTAAACAATGTATGACAGGGGGCCCCACCCCTGTTGACCAGTCAAACATTGACTGGTCAACTAGGACCCCCTGGACCCACTATCAGCCTGCTATTGTTACCTACCTGCTTATCCTAAACTTCATAGTATAGGTTGATTGATGATCCATCAGTGACCCCCACCTTGTCCTTGTTGCCCCTGCTTCATCATCGACGACACGATCAATGTGATCGGTAACCAGAGCTCGACACATCACATCACATCACACCCCCTTTGTTGCTCGACTCTGCAGAGATACTATCGAGTGCCGAGGGTGATACCTCGTAACGCACTCCTGATGATAACTCTGTAGTGTAGCTACTCAGTCGTGGTCATCGAGGGTGATTCCTCCTTCACCACCCCCGATATGACTCTGTCGTGCAACCTCTCAAGTGCGGACCTCGAGGGTGATTCCTCCCATGTTCACCTTGATGATTACATCGAGTGGAATCCATCCAGGGTGATTCCTATGGGTTTTCCGCCTTGATGTTTTGGACACACAGTTACCCGGACTTTACTTGAGACTTTTGTTTAAGTCGGGTCGGCCCTGAGGGGTACCTACAAGTTGTTGTGAAAGTCGGACGGGCCCGGAGAACACCCGCAAGTTTTCTACGAGGCACGGCCGGGCATTCTGGCCCTTGCCGTAAGTCCACGAGATGGGACGATGGGGCCACATTATCGTGAGTCTCTGCTCGTCTCCGCGAGCACCCAATGCACTGACATGTTTGGGTATTTATTCTGAGTTGCCCTCTGGCCTTTACGCACTAACCACCATGTGGGAATAGTTATGGGCCTTGGCGTCATTGTATCAGCCGAAGCTTTGTTAGACGTCCAGTTCAGCAGTGCAGCACGGCTGGGCCGGCACCATATTGTAGTGGTGGAGCCTGGTCCGCCCTGCTCGCAATGACCTAGAGTGCAACAAGCGATGGGCCCAAGACCCCGAAGTGCTTAGGATGTAGACCGGCGGGGACCTCTCTGTTGAACCTCGGTAGGGCTGCAACGTGTTGATCTTCCGAGGCTGGACATTGACTCTAAAAAGTGTGTTCGGCCAGAGTAACCAAGCATGTTGGGTAATGTGGTGCACCCTTGCAGGGAAGTTATCTATTCGAATATCGTGTCCACAGTAATGGACGTTCAGACTTGTATCCTGATCTATTACAACTAGAACTGGTTACTTGAGACATGGGATGGATATGTTGGCTCCGGGATTGCTTTCTCGCTGGGAGTCGAGGAAGGATCTTTGGGCGTTAATGTTACAACATGCTTGTTAAATATGCTATTATTTACTCTTCTACATGCTGCAAAATGCTCGGAGCTGCTTGAAGATGCTAGTCTTTGTTATGCTAGGCCTTCCCCTTTATTCCGACATTCTACAGTTCAGTCCATAGATACATACCTTCCTTTGATACCAATCACTACAAAAAAAATACACTTCTGTGATGATACGTGTTTGTCACAGTAGGTCGCATTTTCTCTCACGCATGTACATCCATGACGATTTTATGACAAAATCAAGATAGTCATACTTGTGCTGTCGTAGAAGTGTTCCATGACATTACCAAAATTATCATGACAGAAGTGTCCAGTTCCATGAAGATAAATCACGCGTCATAGAACTGCTTTTGTCAAGGGTGACCAACACGTGGCATCCACCTAATGGAACGCTGTTAAGCTATCAGGTCGGGTTTTGGATCCGATAACCCGTTAACAGCCCCGACTAATCGGGATTTTCCACATGTAAAATCATCATTGGCTAGAGGAGACACGTGTCAGCTCCGCGTTGGCACAGGTGTCACTCATCCAATGGGTGAGACGCGCCTATGATATGTTGACACGTGGACCGGCCCATCAAGTTTAAATGGGCCAGCCCAACTATGGGCCCACAAGATTTTGCGGACCATAATGGGCCGGCCCAGCTAAAGGCCCACGAGATTTTGCGGACCATAATAGGCTAGCCCAGCTAAAGGCCCACAAGATTTTGCGGGCCATAATGGGTCGGCCCAGGTAAAGGCCCACAAGATTTTTGTGTGCCATAATGGGCCAGCCCAGGTAAAGGCCCACAAGATTCTTGCAGATCATAATGGGCCGGCCCAGCTAAAGGCCCACGAGATTTCGCCGACATTAATAGGCCGGCCAAGCTGTAGACCCACAAGATTTTGAGGACCCTAGTAGGCTAGCCCATTAACTAGCTGCCATGTTTTGGGCCAAATGCCGGCCCATATTAGATCTGGTCCATTAATGGCCTGCCATGTTCGGGGCCTAATAATGGCCCATATGAGATCCGGCCCGTTAAAAGTCTACCATGTTATGGGCCAAATTACGGCCTAGATCAGGTCCGGCCCTTTAAGAGGCTTTGGGCTAAATTATGGCCCATATCAGATTCGGCCCGTCAACTGGACGCTATTCTTGTGGGCCCACTTGCTAAAGTCCCATTTAGTAATTTGTCCTGATATAAGTTTTGGCCTGTTAAGGGTCCGTTCAACATTTCGGCCCTATATTAATTTTGGCCTATTAAAAGCCCGTCATATAGTTGGGCCTACCTATGGCCCGGTTTGCATCCGGCCTGCTCGCAGCCGATATCTGATTGGGCCAAACAAGGACCGAGACAATTTTGGCCTATTAAAAGCCCGTGATTTGATTCCATAATCATGGGCCGGGGTCCATTTTGGGTTGCTGCCGGCTCGTGAGCTGTTCGGCACGTTTCAGGCCCGACCTGCTTCTCAGCCTCCTAAAAGCCCATTGAGTTTTCTTGCGAAAAGAGGGCCGAGGGTTACTCGGCCTATTAAAGGCCCGAATCTACTAGTGGGTCAGTTTACTTTTGGCCTTTTAATGGACCAAGATGACGGGGCCCGTGATGTGGATCATACATCATGATTGCATGACGACCCGATTATGTACCGTAATTTTACGGTTTGGCCAGTTTACTGCGAAGATAGGATATATATACAGTAAAATAACTGCAGCATCATGAATAAGAAAAAACCTAGACTATACAATAAAGAAATTACGACATATTACATCCACTGGGCGTCAAAGTTCGCCACTTTGATAATAAAGCACAAGCAGACATCAGATTACATACACTGGGCATCAAAGATCGCCACCAGTGCAAATAAACACGCCGACAAAATAATATACAAAACCGACAGCACTTCAATAGAGTTCAAGAAAGGTTAGCCCTGCTGGGGAACTGCAGCGCAAGCAGCTGAGCAAGCTAATGAGACTACACTTGTTCAACACTTATATCTTCCTCACTCTGAAAGATAAACAAGCAGACAGATGACATATTTTGCACATAAAAGTATCAGTGCTGACAATTCATCACATTTCTTACTGATGAATAAAGTGACAAAGTTTAAAATTGCATTAACACAATATGGTATTGTTCAGGTCAAGACATGGCAGGAAATGACATTGTGAAGGAGTTGGCAGCTTCACGACACCACTGGATTACATATCAAGAACTCATAAGTATCAACGGTTAGTGTGCTATCAATTTAGCCCATTTCAGATTGGCAAATAAAGAGACGGTTTAAATAATAGAAGAATGATATGACATTGTTCATAGTTAAGACATTGCAGAATATGACATTGTGTTGTAGTGGGTAGGTTCACCACACCACTGGATTACGGACGAAGAAGAGAAGCATAAATGCAGTGCAAAAGAAGATCACTTGCTCTGTATAGTTTAATTTACATCGTATGAAGAAGGAACTTGGTTGTACAACTGAAAACATAAATTGAGAAGGACAAACTTTTGTTTATGAACTACATAATAAACTTTAAACTTGCAATTTGATGCAACACCAAAAATAAATAGTTGTTGCAGTCATGCCTAACCAAATATACACAACAAAGTTTGAAGGCTTGAGAAGGAAAAACTTACATTATTGGTGAAGACAGGCTCTATAAAGCCCTTGTCCATGCTGATGGGGGCAATTCAAGAAATTTACCACATAATCTTCTTCATAAGCATTGCCTTTATTCTACATTTTGTTAAGAGTAAATATAGATGTGATAATATACGAAAAAATGGAGAATATTTAAGATAATATGAAGAGTGATGCTACATAACCAAGTAGCTATAAATGTAAGTGCAGTGATACAGGCAAAAGGTACAGCCAAGAGCAATGCACAACTAAACTTCTTCAGTACCAACCTTATGGTAAGAGTAAATATAGATCTGATGTGTAGAAAATGGAGGGCAAAGGAAAATAAGCTGCAGAGTGATGGTACATGAACAACTAGTGTCAATATAAGTACACTGATAAAGGACAATATGTACTTACAAGAAAAATGCAGAGCTAAAAAAATTCATTGGCATTGGATATATTCTACACTAATGTAACCATTCATACAGATCAGATAATTTGGAGCGAACAATTGATAAGAAAGCTATCATGCATACTGCTGTCACATAATGAACTGGGTATGTATGCAAGTACAGTGATACATGATAACAGGTACTAACAAGAGCAAAGCAGCGGGCAACATATTTGCGATATCCTCTCATTATTTTCAAACTGGAATTCTTCTTCGAGCAGATTTCCTGCAAAAAACATCCGTAAGGCACATGCAGAAAAGTAGAAGTTCAAATTGTCATGTGATTTCATAGATAGTACCTCATCCTAGGAATGAGACCAGTGCATAACAAGGTTTTTCCATTCAATGTCTTCTAAATTTAGCACAGGAGACTTCACCGGAAATTCGTTTATAGACTTGCCATCAAAGTGTGATTTCCTCAGGTAACACCGATACTGCTGCAATGCTTCCTTGAAAAGCACAAGCAAGCTTTGCTCATCATGACTATCCAGATTGACCCTCGCCTAGTTACAACAATGTAATGTAAATCATTGATGTGTTCAATCAGCAGAAAACAGGAAAATAATAACCATGAATAATAGCACTTACACGTAAGTTGGACAAGAAGATGTGAAAATGGTGTTTGTCTTCACTATAATCTTCCGATGATGGTAATATATGCACTTAGTCCCTAACAACATTGAAAGCATTGTTTATTAAACTGGGAATAAATGGAATGGGGTTCCAATCTGCAGGAGTTGGTCGTCTCTGTAGTTGGGATAGGTCTTCAGCCAGTGGACTTGCTGTACTTTTTGCTGGAGTGGGATTTTTTTGTGGTACGGCTGGTGCTATGGAAAATGAAATCGGTATACCTTTTGCTGGAGTGCAAGTACTGTGTGGTGGGGCTAGTGGTGTGGCCAGTGAAGTATGGGTACAGTCTGCTGGAGCCGGTCCTACGTTTTGTGTCACCGGTTGTACAACCAATATAAGTGGGGTGCTGTCTTATTTCTCCGGCACCACCACGTTTTTCAAGGACTTTGCTGGTGCTCCTTCAGGTTCGGCAATCACCCTCTTCCTTTTTGATGTCTGATGAACAAGAACAACATTTGAGTGAAAAAACATGGTATGATGACAGATGGAATATGTATTGATAATGGATGGGCATGTCATCTCAACATATATGATGAGTAAACTAAGAAGATGGCGGTGCAGCAAAGTAGAAGAAATGCAAGACAACATATGCAAGATACGCGCAATCAATAAAACCATGCAAAATTAGAACAGGCCCCTTGATGGGTGAACAGTATAGGCCATCTGCCTTTGACTCCTCGAGGTTAGAATAGTCATTAGGACCATATTCTGAACAAGAATCAACAGGTGGGGAGCGTATGAGTTTCATTGCATCCAGAATGGCACTAAATGCCTTGGTGCAAATTTTGTAAGTCATTGCAGTGTTTAGCTTGAAGAGTGGAGTACTGCTTCTGCGACACAAAGCAGCTACACAGATCATAGTGTAGATATAACGGGGAAAACTGTTAGCATCAGAGTAAAATCAGCAAAGTGGAACTTGCTGGAATATATGTGCTAGTACTGCCGGTACGGCTAGAAAGGCTTCGGATGCCAGTTCTCTTCAACTGAAGGTGCGGTACTATTAATATTAGTGTAACTCTCAAAGGCGACACAACTCCCCGCATTTCCTTGCTATTCTTATAGGATTCATGTGGGCCGATCACTACAAATCCTATTCCTATGTTTACAAAATCGTACGAATCAAAGAGGCTCAAAGTGTCCATCACAATCGATCGTATAGACCTCTACACTTCAAATGTCCCTTCCCATCTTCAGTACAAGGAACATACTGTACTACTATCATACTCCCTTCGTTCCAAAATATAAGTCTTGGTAGAGATTTCCACTATGCATCACATACAGATGTATCCAAATACATTTTAGAGTGTAGATTCACTCATTTTGCTCCATATGTAGTCCATGGTGGAATCTATACAAAGACTTGTAACATAGAGAGTACATATTAAAGAAGAACGGAAGAGGAACATGGTAATGAAGAGCAAGCAGATTTTGGATAATAAAATGTTGGTTGCACAGTGCCCACACATGATGAACCAGAGCGCATTAAGAATGCAACTCCCAGCTGTCTCTCAACCATTTCGGGCGGTTGGATGAAGATCCTACTTCTCCTAACCCTTCTTCTTCCTTGCCTCTGATTCTTCCCATACAGAAAACCGCACGGGCCGCCGGCCGGACCACCGGCCCCCGCCGCCTATGTTCCTCCGCCACCCCCATCCCCACCCTGCCACCACCCCCACCCGCGTCAGGTTTTCTTTGTTCGGCGAGGCCCCACAACCACCCGAGCCCCTTCTTTTGCACTGGCGAACTGTGGCAAGCTATGAAAAATCGACTGACCCAATTTTGAAATTTAGTCTACTGTGATTTAACTAGTGTGGAATATAAAAGGGGAAAACCATAAGCATTGGGAGTATACTGTTGAGTGTGCCATGGCGGATCTAAAGGTGCAAACCGGACAAAGGCAACTTCGCAACCAAGACAAGAAATCAGAGTAAAGCAGTGGCGATCTATTTTGTTGCTGCAATAAATAAGTTGAGCAGATACGAAAGAGTACTGCCTCTGGTGCGGCGCTGTGTATGCATCTGCTGAGAATTTGATGGTGCTGTGGTAGCGATGGCTGTCGGCGGCGTGGAAGCAGATCTAGGAGGCTAGACGGTGGCGGTAGGGCGCGGTGGACGAGACGGTCGTAGGAGCGGCACCGGCAAGGTGGATGACAGCGGGGATGAAGCGAGAGGACGAGATGCAAGGATCCCGGTCCGAAGTCGTGGATGAGAGAGGTCGATCTCTTGTAATGGACGGCGGCATCGGGGTATCAGCTCCGACATGGTGGAGGAGGACGGCAGTGGATGGGGTGGCGGACGGTGGCGAACGGAGGAGGCTGGGGTGGAGTGGGTGTGTTGGCGCCCAGGGAGTACGAATGGGGAAAAGGGAGGTAGAGAGGAAGGGGGGAACCATGTATTCAGGGCGCGCTTGTCTGAAATGCGAAGAAATTTACAAACTTAGCCCACGTTTCAAATTTCCTACATCACAACAATATTAGTCAGTTGGGGATAGGACGGTAATCTCGCATACACCGAATATTTGCCGACGAGTGTTTGTTTTTGGCGCCCACCGTGTATGAATATGAATCGGGGAGGGAGTCGATTTCGGCCGAGGACACACTGTGTTTTGGCACCCACCGTGTATGAATCCGGGTGAGAGGCGGTTACGTCACGTTTGGGTGAAATTACAGACCTACCCCTATCGAAACCTATAGAAATCCAGCAGATAGGCTTTGCGTGGCAGGGACAGGCAGTAGTAATTTCCATCTCACAGATTTTGGTTTTGGGCGGTTACTGCGACTTTCCCCGATTCGTTCAAGTTTTGCAGAGTGCACGTTTACCGTGCCAACTTAATTCGAATCCCGTTTGTATTCTATTTTTTTTGGGCGGGATCCATTTTCAATTGGAATTAAATTCTATATACATCATTTTTTAGATATTAAATAACATATATGTGCGTGAATTCATATGAGTATCCATGTTTGATAGATCAATTTTGGTTCGAGTATGGATTACATGTATCATCATCTCGAATTCAAATATTTGAATCCCTTTTATGTTCACTCCTTTCACGCCCATCTCTCTCACATGCATGCTCCTTCATATAGCTATCCCTCTCTTTTCTCTAGCTCACCCGCACGCTTACTTCATGTTTCTCCTATCCTCGCAAACATGGTCTCTCGACGTCTCCCTTGAGAAGTGTCACACTCTCCCTATCATTATACATTACACGGTTTTCATTATCTCTCACGTCTCTACTGCTCTCTGGTATCACTCGGTACTTAAGCTTTCATTTTCACCACCACATACGCAGTCTCCACTCGTCTTTCACTTTGCCTTTCTCTCTATGGGATTCTCTCTCACACCCTATATGTCTCTAGATTGACTCATACCACTAAAATTACTCTCTCTCTCCTGTAGACACAACATTTGTTGCGGTCTCCTTTTCGTCTCCATCCCAGACTGACATTATTCATTTGTTTACCGATCAGACAACCCCCCTCTCTCTCTCACACAGACACACACACACAACTCCTGCTTCCACTCCCCTTCCCGACTACCGTCTCTCTCTCACACACAAAACTCTCGCTTTCACAACCCGACTCGTATTTCTCTCACAGAAATTTATCGACTAGCCTCTAGATAGGTTTATACACCCGCACACTCGTGCTTCCACTCCCCTTCCCGATTACCATCTCTCTCTCACACACACAAAACTCTCGCTTTCGCACCCGGACTCGTATTCTCTCACAGAAATTTATCGATTAGCCTCTAGATAGGTTTATACACCCGCACACTCGTGCTTCCACTCCCCTTCCCGATTACCATCTCTCTCTCACACACACAAAACTCTCGCTTTCGCACCCGGACTCGTATTCTCTCATAGAAATTTATCGACTAGCCTCTAGATAGGTTTATACACCCTCACACTCGTGCTTCCACTATCGCATACATGTCTCTCTCCCGCTCCTTGTATCTATGTAGATTTTTCTTCCCTTCTTGAGGCACGCCCTCTCGATCGTGCACACACACACACACTATCGCCTCATTTTAAGCTGATACCTATCGCACACACACTCCTTGTGTCTTTGTCACACATGCACTCCGTTCTCCTCCACTCTCCCTCTCTCTCACACACACATGGGATTTTTCAACAACTAGCAAGATGCCCATGCATTGCACGGAACATCAAGATGCATTTGTATGAGTAGTTTATCTTGTGGGGGAAAAGGATGAACGAGGGAAGGCCTTATTTGCAAATGTGGAGAGGGGTGTGGGTATCTTTTTTCAAGACTGCCATAGTTTCCTTCCTATCCGTCAGATATAGATCAGACGACCTATATTGCAGGATGGCAGGCACACGATCATCACAGAGAATGCTTTTTATAAGAGTAGGGATAAAAAACAGAGTTGGTGATGATGGTGGACCTTCCATCCTGCAATGTAGGTTGTCCGATTTATATCTGATAGATAGGAAGGAAAATATGGCAATTTACCCGCACTCCTGACCACATTTGCAGATAAGGCCTTCCCTCGTTCATCCTTTTCTCCCACAAGATCTTGATGTTCCCTGCAATGCACGGACATCTTGCTAGTAAGAGTAGAAATTAGACATATACCACTTCTCGAATCTTGAAACCAACAACATTCCTCCCTTATATCATCAAAACCGTCAAAGGAATATATTTTGAGTGAAACATAACATATTTTTAGTGATATATGTATTTTTTTTGATAGAAACACTGTAAGGGAACCCCCTACAGTATAATTGGTGCAACAAACCCAAATTGCAAGTACCATGCCTTGAACCTGGGTGGGTGGGAAGGCATCAACCCCTTCCCACCACTAGGCTATGCCTTAGTCTGCGTGATATATGTATTTCAAAACTAGACTTTTTTTCTATCAAGTCGGTGAATATGTATTAATCTACTTTGATCGTGTGGCAACGCATTGACACATTGCTAGTTGTTATTATAGTTGTTTGGACACCACACAAATGGTGGAGTACATATACGAAGAGAAGAGGCGCACACATGCAGTCGGCCTCTCGCTGTCTCGCACACATGAGTGTTATGTAAAGGCGACGTTAACAAATAAACCCTAAAACCCTAGGTGCACGATTGCTGCATTCGTGGGTACCGAGTACGTGGTGGAGCACCTTTGTAGGAATAGTCAGCTCACGTGATAATTTGATCCGTAGGAGTTGATGGTCGAGACCACAGGTGAATGACTTGGAGGCGGTGGCTCGCCAGTTGCCACTGATCGAGTAGCCACGTTTAAAATATCATTTTTTTAGCGGGGTTAAGAGTTCCGATTTTCAATGGCGCGTTATAAGTACTAAGTAGTTTTTAGAATGATTGGTATGGAGCAAAAATGGAATTCATAGTACTACGTACCTCCTTGGCATATGGTTGTATGGGTTTATGTTGCGAGATGTTGAACCTGGTAGTTCTAGGGAAAATACTATGGTTTAGATTTAGATGCTGGTTTTCAGTAATGAAAATCGGAAGGGGAAACCCTTCTTTAATTAAAAAACTACTACCTCCATTCTGGTTTACTAGTCACCATAGTATTTTGGTTCAAAGTTTGTCCACGAATTTTACTTGTAAAATGTGAATGGAAAACGAGATTTTGTTATACCCAAACAAAAAAGGACTGGAGGGAGTGATTGCTCTGACACGGACGCGACCTCTCATAGCGCAGGCATTGAACCGGCACGTCGGCCAAGAGGGCCCCACTCGCTGCAGGCCTGGCTGAGCACGCATCCTCGCCGCGTGCAACCAACTTAAGACTATCTCGCCTGCCTTCATTGAATCTGCACGTGTGCCGACAACACGTCCTTCCGCGAGCCGGAAGGCATTTTAGAACACAAAAAATGACTAAAATATAATTAATGCACGCATGGTCTTGACTTGTTATGCTCGCACTGGTAGAAGGAACTAGTAGAGGTTTTTCTTTATCTATAACTCTCTTCACATTTTTTTGGCTTTGAAGTGAATCATGGTTGTGGACATTATGTATGAATGTGCAGATATCTTTGAACATGAGTTTGATGTGGAAGTTGAACTTGGAATGTCGGGCTTGCGCGTGAACTATACCATGTCCAATGCTTCATCTGTTATTGTTTGGAAAGTAATTGCTGTTATTACATGAAGCAAAAAATATATTTTGTGCCACATCAGTAGATGCATGGACATCACAAGAGGCATGCTGACTGGATAAACATTCAAACCTAGCTATTATGAAGGAAATTTTGTATTGACAACAGTTTTAGATAGCAGGAGACGCCTAGCCAGCTCTGCCTCTGCTAGCTTATTTCTGGCTTCTTCCATCTCTTCTTTGGCTTGGGTGAAGAGAGCATCTGATTGCTCTTTTTGCTTCTTCAGTAACTCAGCTACATTCTCAAGGACTCAAGAGCCACGCGGACACGAACAGCTGACGACTCCACCTGGCTTGTGTGTAATCCACCATCATCTGGGAATTTGCACCTTGTGTCTAATCCAGCATCATTAGGGAACTGGCACCTTGTGTGTAATCCAGCCTCATTTTGGAAACATGATCTCGAGGTTGACCATACTTCCCTCCTCGCAGGAACTGCATCCTGACATGAAGTTACTTATTTTTTAGACCAATACTCAGAGCAGCCCAGATCCATTTAGTAGAAGCCAGATAAACAGAACTCGGAGAAGCGAATTCAAAAGGAAAAAAAATATAAAAACAGACTACAATGTGAGAACACCCACTTCCTACATCAAGCTAAAAACAAAAGCATTAGGACGATTAAGACTCTTCTTTTTACACATCGAAGAACACCAGGATTAAGAGAAACAGAAACTACAACATATAGACATCGAAGAACACGAGGCTAAACGAAAGTAATTGAAAGGGTGTTACTTACCAAACCTCGTTTTATAGGTTCGGTGCAGCTCCTCTTTAACTTGCCACGCTCCTTGAAGATGTCCCCAATATCTCGTGTTTGGTCTTCATTGCTACTCTGCATGTTCACACTCGTGGTTTTAAAATCTCAACATGACAAGAAAAATATACTACTAGTAATACTCGCGCATCTTGTGGGCAACATTAAAGCACTCGTCTGCCATCTTAGAGCAAGTACAATAGAGCTGAGTCAGCGGGCTATAAGAAATAAACTAGTATATTTCTGCTTAGTTGGAGGAAAGAGAAGAGGAGAGAGAAGGTAAGCAGGCTCTTCGTGAAGAGCCAGCTCTAGCACGTGCTCCTAGGCACTTTGTGAGAATGAAAGGTGGGTCACATAATATAAAAGTAGTACACTCTTTTAATCTACTATTGTACATGTTGGCTATAAGCTGGGTTGTAGATGACATGGCGGCTTATAGCCAGCAGTTGGCTATACTATTAACCATGCTCTTAGAGCAGCTCCAACAGAATCGCAATGCGCGGCGCTTTAAAAAAGCATTTACAGTGCTAAGATCGATAAGTAGAGAGACTAGAGAGTAGAGGATAGTTCTCAGCATTGATAGATAAAAACTAGATAATTCAACTACTCCTCATCATTCGACTCCTCCTCGGTGATGTCCTCCTCTGACGTCTGACTGTAGGCATGAAGATACCGATCGTCGTCGGATTCCCAGGGCGACACTGCTCCTAGCCTCATGTTGAATTGAGTGTCCACTTTTCGCCTACGCTTGTCCTCGCTATAGGCGGCTCGCTCCGCCCTCCTCTTATCCCTCTCTGCCCTCCTTTGCGCGTAGAACTCGCGCTCATTGATGATGTCCTACGAGAAGTGTTGGCTCCATAGTGCAATGGCTTCCTCGTCCATCTCGGCGATGCCGAGACGGTGCTCCCGCCTCAGGTTGTTGCAATGATCCTTGTCGGTGCTAAGCCGCGGCAGAGGCGTGAGCTCCTGCGCTCGCTCCCACGTCGGCACGTTGGGGAAGTTCAATGTTCTATGAGGCCACCGAAAGCGCCACACCGCTTCGTCGTACGCGCGTGCGACCTCGTTGGCGGTGTCGAAATTGTCGAGGCCAAGGCGCATCCCGCGGAACCGGATCTCGGTGGAGAAGCTGCGCAGACGTCGTGGTATCCCCAAGTTTCCCGGCGACCCGGCGGCATGGTGGCGCGGCGGCGGCAAGGCAAGAAAGAGCGGGGAGAGAGCGGTGGCGAGGCACAGAGTGGTGGGAGGGCGTTGGTCAAACTTGCCTAACCTCAGGTGTGGCAAGCTTTTGCAAACTTAGTCTCAAACCAAACATCCCCTTTTTAAAGCACGTCGGACGCCGCGCGCCAAAACTAGCGCACGCCCGACCGCTTTTTCCCGCGCGCGCAATCCTTTCCCGACATCTCTACTATCTCTACTCTCTTCACTACTGTTATATTTATTTTATATTTTATATTTATCTCTACTTCTCTACTGTCTACTTTTTTTCTCTATATTTTTTTTCTTATAAAAAACAGAGTTGGTGATGATGGTGTGCCTGCCATCCTGCAATATTGGCCGTCCGATTTATATCTGACAGATAGGAAGGAAACAATGGGAATTTTGCAAAAAGATACCCATACCCCTCTCCAGATTTGCAAATAAGGCCTTCCCTCGTTCATCCTTTTCTCCCACAAGATAAACTACTCATACAAATGCATCTTGATGCGTGCAACACATGGGCATCTTACTAGTTCTAAAAAACTTTCCATCATTTGCCACACTACTGGTTATAGATGGACAACCTACCCAAGCACAGCGCGATACAGGAGCGACGCACAATGACAAGCTGATATTCTGTTGGACAATGGAGGCTATAACCAATTACTTTTACAAGAACAATAGCACCCAGGAAATTTGAAGGGTAGGTATGAACAAAACTGGAACTGCACATGTACTGCTAAGTGATTCAATACACACATTACCAATCGAGGAGGAGAACGATGGTCGCTGCGGCCTTTGTGAGTCATGGTCGGCAACGGGAGTCAGTTCATTGTCCACGACGGTGGTGCTTCTGCGCTTGGCGTCGGCTTCCGTGAAGCAGATCCGAGACCGTGGAAGACGATGCCGGGGAAGAGGCTCCATGTACGACGACGATGGTGGACCGGCTCCAGTGCGGCATACGAGGTCGTCGATGAGGCAGATGCGTTGAAGTGGACGAGTGCGCCGATGTAAAGGGGATGAGCACGAAGGCTGTGGTGCCGTGGAGAAGTCTATTTTGCAGTGGGGATAGAAAATTGGGAGTATTCAGGTTTACTACTCTGGGTGCCGGGATAGGGTTGGCTGGGTAGGGTGAACCTGAAGTTACGAAAACATCCCCCTACCAAGTGTCATCTGTAGGACTGTTCCGAAGGCTATGATGGTAACTTCCCACTGCTCGAATCAGGTTCGTGGGAGATTTTCCCGCCGACCTCAAAATTTTGTGACACTGAACTCTCCGTGTGGCGTGTTGAGTGATTCGGCTAAGCAACTAGCAAGTAGTACTAGTAAACTCTGCATATTAGGTTTGACCAAAGTCAAACTTCCTAAAGTTTGACCAAGTTTATAGAAAAATATAAACATTTACCATAACAAATATGTATGATGTGAAAGTACATTCAATAATGAATCTAATGGTATTTATTTGTTATTGTATATGTTAATATTTTTTGTTATACGGTTTCTGAGAGTTTACAAAACTTGACTTTGACAAATGCTAATACGCGGACTTAAATAAAAATGGAGGGAGTACACATTTGTTTTCTTAGTTTGTAGTGAACTAATCATTTGTTGAAATTGTGAAATAAATATATTAGGCTATTGACTTCGAATGTAATGGTCTATACAATTCAATAGTTACAATCATTGTCAAATCCTAAGATGTATACAAGGTCTATAGTACTTCACAACATGCTCAAACTCACATAATTTTAGTCAAATGAGAATCTAAATGCATTTCATAGTTATTACTTTGTAGGATGCAACAAAACCAACCATAACTCTACACCAGCCATTATAGAAGCAACTTTTTGAACATATCCCAATGTGCGAATGAAACATGCAGAGAGAGCTTGCAAAGATGGAGCAGATAGGGCGGGAAAGATTGTATGTATGTGGACGAGAGAGTAGGAGACAAACCTAATGAGAGAGAGAGAGAGATAGAGAAAGAGAGAGGAAGAAGTTACGTCTGTGAGAAAGATGGAGACATGTAATATACATGAGATGCGTGTGCATCCGGATTCTGTATACGTGGAAGGAGAAGACACAACATGTTTGATGAGAGAGCTGGAAAAACATGGACAAGAGGGGAAGGATCTCGTGGGTTGAGGGATTGATAATTTTGTGCGGGGGAGACAGGGATTTGTAATTTTGTGTGTGTGAGAGAGAGAGGGTGGGGGGAGGAGTCAGTCAGCCGTCGTCACATCATCCTGCTTCCAAATGGAACCGCATTCTCTAGCACGGTGTGCTCACCGTCTTTGATCTCCTCGATGCTCTCTTTGAAGATTGAGGTGTTGTGCATGTTGGGGTGCAAAGAAGCACAAGCGAGAGTGGTCACCGTATAACCTTGGGTGGGGATGAGTTGTGTGCTCGGGGGAGGGTGTGTGTGTGTGTTGTGTTGTGTGTGTCTGTGTGTGTGTGTCAGATATTGAGAGAAAACAAACCTAAGGAGAGAAATGGATATTCACGAAGAGATTGTGCGGGCCTTGAGGTGGGCAGGGGCCGGGTGAGGGTGTCAAAATGTGCGTGTTGATGCATTTGTTACATGCGATCGTGTGAGTGATGGACGAATCGAGAGAGATGGTTGTTCTGTTATAGATGATCCTCTCTCTCCTCTCTCTCTCTCTCTCACACACACACACACACAGACACACACGCACACACAAGTAAACTAGAAGACCGTTCTCTCATGTATACACAACATATCAGCATCTGTCTATGTCTCACTCATGCATGATCATTTGCACATTCACACCTCTCTATGTCTGTATCACACGCACACCATCTCCACATTGCCCTTCCGCCACAACACACATATGGACACATACACATGTTCTCTCTTAGTCACACACACAAAATCAGTATTAAAAAAACTAGGGCACACCTAAAACGTCCAAATCCAAATAAACACGAACTGGAGCTAAATTCAAATATATGGAAATATTGCAGCGTCAAGAACTTTTCCAGGAAAAAAAAGTTGAGTAGTATTCGGGGATTGTTTTCACACACACAAAAAGGTTCGGTGGATGTCCTACGAGCGCGACACGGTGACGCACTGTTCGATCGACTGCGCGGCCGCGGTTCACACGCTTGCACAGGATTCTGTATCATGGCTGTGGTACTAACTAATAAAAGCGCTGCCTAAGTCTAATGTTTACATGTACTAGTATGGTTTTCTTTTAAGTTTGACCAACCTTATATAAAACTAAAGTAAGCTCCCATACGCGCACTCATCAATATGCCTCCGCCGCCGTTGCGCATGCCGGCGCTTGCTTGCTCCGGCCAACAATTTCTCACCCATCACCTTCGTGTCACCGCCATCCCTGTGCCATGAAGCCGAAGGCTCGCCCGCTCACATTGTCTGCAGTCCCTCCTCGTGATTCTGCCGCACTGCCAAGCACGCGAGCAGATGGTGGAGCCGCGTCTATGCACGTAGCATACGAAGAGGAGGGCGAGCGCGTGCTCCAGCACACCGACGAGGAGGAACTAGCGCGCCCGCGTGGAGGAGGCGCGTATGGTGGATGTCGTGGCGGAAGCCGATCGCGTGCGCGTCGAGCCCGCAAACCGGGTGCGGACGCGGAATCTACCTTCGAGACCTTGATTGCCACGTGGATCCTGCAATCTGAAGGAGCAATTTGGGTCAGTCGACTCTTGTGAGCCGTTTGATGCAACATGGAGGGCTAGAAGGGCTTCTTCCACCTCTTTTGCCGTCTTCTTCCTTCGCTCCGTCGAACTTCTTTCACAAATTGACTGACCCAAATTATACTACTAGTACGAACGTATTAAGTACAGTAGGAACACGAAGATACGAGCAGTAGTACCAACTACAAGAAGAACATTAGTAAGACATAGTACTAGTACTACTGTATGTAGTAAAGAGTTCAAATAACGAGAAAGAACATCAACATAGTTCTGCTGGGGCCTCAGCACAACACACCCTTGAAAATAAACTAAGCAACTAGTCCGCTTGACACTGCAGTAGATCCAGCATGAGCGACGGCACTGCCACCTACTCAGAGTCCGAGTCCACGTCCTCGACTTCGTCCTCGTCCCTCTTCCTCTTCCTCTTCACCGCCGCTTCTTTGCTTGAACCGGACACTGGGCTCAGCTTCTTCATCCAACCCTCGTATATATTTAAACAAAGGTAGGCATCCATTGCTGCGTACAGGATGTGATCTTCATCTAATGTCTTCGACTCCCATGCATGATGAAACTTGATGAGGTTTCTTTAGTTTAGCGTATGAAGGATCAATCATGGATGCTTCCAGGGTCAGCATTGAAGGTTGAGAGGAGGACACCAGGCTTGCCTTCTGGAGATCGAAGGGTTGGCCTACAACGAGACATATCCGACACAGGACATCCCTGTCGTTCCTAAAGTCTACAGTAACAAATTTCACTCTTTTGTCCTTGTGGAAGTTCTTAAAATCCTGGCACTCAACGTCGGCATGGCATATGTGGTGGACCAAGCAAATTTTATGTATGCAAACCTGGATCACGGCGGGCTTCTTCCTCTCTGCCTCCTTTAGTATCTTTTCTCTTTCCAAGACTGTGGTGTACTGAACATCTAGCCCAGCGACCCACTCATCCGCTGAACTATTGAACATGCATAGGAAACGAGCAAGCCATGCTTTCACTGTTGCGGATCGACGTGTGTAGATGACGATGAACTCATCATCGGTGATGGCTCTAACCTGGTACTCAGCGGCAACCATGGAGATTTGGGAGGCCATTGATTTTGGAGGAGGGTTAGGAGAAGTTGAACTGTTATACCCCACAAAAAAAACTGGGAGCAAACTAATGTGAAAGGATAGGACGACTGGGAGTGAACTGTTGTAAGGTAGAAGACGGGGACGAGTAGGGCGTGCGAACAGCATAGGGTTGCTGGCTTGCCCGGTGGATAAACGGCTACAAGCCCCCAAAGAGTTCTCGAGAACTATGCTGGACCGACTAGATGTCATGTCTACTAGACCCATATCGTAGGCCTGACGGTATAGCTTCTGCCTGTTCGCACGCCATGCCGGCGTGTGGATGTAACTTCACTTAATTCCATTAACTATCGTGCCTCCCACGACCTTCGCCTCCCTCGCGCGGTCGCGGCCTTTGAGACTTTGACCGACTATAAATGAGCAATTTTTTTGCCTACTCCGCATGCATGATACTCCTTCTGGTCCTTTTTACTCCCGTCAACCGTTTGCAAAGTGTTTGACCAAATTTATACGAAAAATGTCAATATCTACAATACTGATTATAATGAGTATAAGAACTACATTTTATAAGAGTGTAAAAATATTGATTTGACATTGTGAATGTTGATACATTTTTCTATAAGTTTGGCCAAAGTAGAGGTACATTGACTTCAGACAAAACTTAAATGCATAATGCAGACTAGTTCCTCCGTCCAGGTGTGTGCCATGTCCTATCTTGTCATCACAACAAGGTTAGCTATTAGAGTACTACTACCTCCCTTCTAGTTTAAAGGGCTCGATTCAAAATTTTCACCTACTCTTAGCAAGATAGTAGAGGCGGTGGAATAGTTTTTGAAGTCCGCAAAAGTACTCAACTAATGATGTCGTTCTTCACAAAAAAATGTGTTTACCAATGCATGCATGAACACTAGTTACTCTAACCCCCTCTCTTCTTTAATTCTTTGCCACATCAGCATGTTTGCTATTCCCGTGTGCATAATACCAGCTAAGATACCACCATTATGGCCAGCCTTAATCATCGCATGCAATAATTTAGTGCACCTTGAAATATGAACATGTGTGGGTGTGTACGTTTTTAATGACTTGAGACTATACCTAGCCCGGCATGCAAGACGACTTATTATGCACCGTTCCCCATACCTGCAGGAAGCCCGTTGGTCTCCAAATATTTTCCTCTCCATGTGTGGAAACAATATGCCTGCCAGACTCTCCTTCTCCCTCCAGCGGCCCCACCACTCCACCCCGTGTGGAAAAAATCTGCATGCATGACTCTCCTCCCCCACGCTCGTCCAATCCGTTGCGACCAGCAATATTTCCACCCTTCCGTCCCCGTTATTTACTCCAACAAATATAGCTATTATGTTAATCACGCAACATATCTTTGGGGACGCTGCTTAGTTAGTTAACTGCAGGTGCATTGGGTCACTGACATATGGGCCCAACAAGGGTCTGGCCCACATGTCAGTACGCAACTAGACCTACAGTTAAGTCAGTGCAGCTAGGTCCATATCTTACGTAGGCCATTGCTCGCTATAAATACTGCATCTCCCACGGCATTGGGAAGAACGCTCACGTTCATCGCTATCTCCTCCCCTCCCTCTCACGTCGACCACCATGGCATCGCCCCTCCCAAGCCCTAAGCGCCCCTCGCTGCACCGCCCGAACGGTCACACGTCGCAGTTCCGTTCCTCGCTGCCACTAGTCGAGGAGGACGCGTCGGTGTTCCACTCCTCGCCGCGACGCGTCGAGGTGGACGCGTCGGCGTTCCCAATGTCGCAAGCACGCGCGTCGGAGGACGCGTTGGCTCCCCGCTACGAGGAAAACGCTGTGCCGCCCGCCGAGCCCCCCCAGCCTTGAGGAGCTTTTGAAAGAAATGGATGTCGCCATGTGGGAGGCTTTGCCGTGAGCAGAGCACGCCAAAAAAGAGGCGGAGAAGAAGGCCGAGGAAGAGAAGCGTGCCACGAGGCAAGCTGCCTGGCAGGTCTATGTCGCGTCCGAGAGAGTCGGGCAATTGGCTCTTTGGCAGAAGGCTCGTGCAAGGGCCGTGAGGGTGGCAGAGGACGCCCGTGCCAAAGCCCTTAGTGTAGTCGGGCCCAAGCGCCTCATCTACGCTTGGTGGTACGTGGACCGGGTGCACGCTTCCAACAAGGAGGAGTACCTGCTGGCGCCGGATCACCACACCGGTGAGATCGCGCTCACCCGCCGGCAAGACGCCAATCAGCACCTCGCGAGTTGCGAGGCTGAGGAAGAGGCGTTGTGTCGGGGCGCTGGGAAACGTCCGCGCACCAGGGCACTCATGGCACGCCGCAAGCACTCCTGCGAGCACCGTGGCTTTTAGTAGGGAGTATAATTTAGTTTCCTAAGGTGATCTCATTACTTTTGGGACGCAAATGATAAATCCCGAACGTTCGGGAATTTTTAGCGTCCTTAATTAAGTATGTAAGAGGGAAATTTAGGAAACCTTGTGTATCCGTACGCATTTTGTAAGCAGGTGCATACAGCACAAACTTTAGTACTATATACTATCGCACTACATGTCTCTCTATATATATGCTTGCAGACTGTGCTACTCCCTCCGTCCAGGTGAATAAGTCATCTTTGGTTGTGCACCATGACCAAGTGGGAGGGAAGACTTTATACACCTAGACTGAGGGAGTACTACTATTACTTATGTACGGGCAAATGCACATTTTAACATTACAATGCGGTTTTTGTAAAAGTAGAAAAACAACACTAGTCAAGCTTGTGAAATGATTCAATGCAAAACAAATGCAAAAATGCTCGTTTGGTTGTTTACTTTTAGCTTCCTTCTCTATGGTTATTTCTCTGTCGTACTTTGTATGGAGTATCTCACTGGTCGGAAAGGCATGCCAATTCCCAAACCGCTTCCTACACCCTGTATCGAATTTTTTGTATAACAAGTTGTGCCATGCAATTGGAATTCCAACTTGAGTACTAGTACTACTAGTAGGAGTACCAGGGGCCAGTTTGTTTAGGCTTCTAGATTAATAGTAATCCCTTTACTACTAGCTCCGTCCTTGTTTATTGGTCCCCATTGTAATCTATGTCAAATTATGATCATAAATTTAACTAATGAAATATTTGTGATGTCACATGCACTAACATTTTATCAGTTAAATATTTGGTCAAAATTTACCACAAATTACAATAGTGACGAATAAACCAGGACGGAGGTACTCCCTCCATTTTTGTATACAAGGCCACTATAAAAAATACATTTTGCATCTATACAAGAACACCAACAGTAATCGAGACAAATATTAATGATGATTCCTCGTACTAGTAACCCATGGCTTAATTACTAGCATGCATTTAGTGGATGATAATGACAAACTCATTTACTTCCTCTCTGACGACCACTCAATTTCTTCTAATGTGCATGCACCCTATTAATTAACCCGGTAAACGAGAAAATAAATTGACTTGTAAAGCACACATTGATTTTTATCTTGGTACCTATAATTTGAGTTTGTGTCCTTGTATATAAAAATGAAGGGAGTACTACTAGTACTACCTCCATCCGGGTTTATTGGTCCCCATTGTATTTCGTGCCAAATTTTGACCATATATTAAACTAACAAAATGTTCACGCATGTCACCAAACATTATATTTTTGAAAACTATGTTCAAATACGAATCCAATGAAATAATTTTTCTTGACATGCATTAACATTTTGCTAGTTAAATCTTTTGTCAAAATTTGACACAAACTACAAAAGGGACCTACAAACCAGGACGGAGGTTGTAGTTTAGAAGCCCAAATAAATGAGTGAGGCGCCTTAATGTTACTCTCCACTATGACTAGTCTTATGGGAAAAGCTGGGGAAGAGACGGCTTATTTTTTAAGCCGCCAAAAGAACTGGCTCTAGGAGTAGTAGCTAGGGATACTAGGAGTAGTAGCTAGGGATCGAGTGTGTGAGATGAATCGGAGAAAGTAAATGCAGAGAGACGAAATGCAACAAAAGACGGAGGGATGTGATGGTTGCTTGTCCGTTTATTTTACCAGGCCACTTATTACTGGCAGTGGTTGGGTTTTGTGATATGACGGCTTTACTGCCGCGCCACAAGCGGGGTGAGACTACCGTGCAGCGCCGCCCTCTACACTTGTACTACATCGGTCGTAGTTTATTAGCCCCCCATTGAATTTGACTGAAGATTTAACTGACAAACTGTTAGTGCATGTCAACAAAAACTATATCATCGGATTTGTATTTGAACATAGTTTTGAATGATATAATTTTAGGTGACATGGATCAGCATTTGTCGTACTATATATAATGTTAGTTCAATTTTTGGTCGTACTAATCTATAGTAGTAAGGAGCCCGTGCGTTGCACCAAAGAGTGAAATGCATTGATCGGGGAGTTGTTTATTTTAACAAAGGATGTGGGGGTCATCTCATGTGTAACAAGTATCGATAGGTTTCTTCGGAAATTATTTCATCTCTAGAGCTCACAAACATCCGGGAGAAATAGACAAAAAAGGTATATTTTGCAAACATAAGTGTTCAACTTTTCAACCTGCATCCAAAACTTGTGAAGAAATAACACTTATTGTGCTTTGCAAGAAATGATCTTTAAGAATTATTTTTGAGTATCGATTGTTATACATGTTGGCTACAGATGACATGGCACTTTCTTCTAGTCAATCGTTGGCTATACTATTAAGTATTAACCATGCCCTTATACACCTAGACGGAGGGATTAAATCAGGATGACTTGAAAGGGGCAGAGGAGATGTAAGAAATGGTCCATACTAAGTCTTTCACCAGTACTGTAGTAAAAGTTCATACATGGAAGATTCTAGACTAAACCATGAAAGGATACACTTTTATTCATGTGCGATACTCCAGTAGAGCAAGATCATGCATGGAAGTCTCCACATGCTTAAACAGCGGATTACATTGAGCGAAGACTAATGATCAACATTTAAGTTGATAATGCGTATGTCTAGGTGAACCTCCTTGGAGTCCCCGTGCACTGCATTGGTGGGTAAATAAAACCATGGGTTTTCCAAGTCCACATCAGCGGGAAGGTCCCAGCTTCGTAGAGTCCAAATCCGTTCAATGTAGCCGGTGTTGCCGCCCACGTGACTCGGAGGGGGTAGTAACACTGAGCACACACCCGTACATCGGCCTCGTGTCAATGTCAGCATCAGCGGCGTCGCCCCTGACGCACACTATATAGACGGGACGGTGGCCTGCGTGGGCCTCGTCGGTGCCCACGATCAAGAGGAAGACGCTGCCGTCCTCCTCCAAGACTAGCAGGCGGTGGTGATCCTCCAGCGACTCCGGCATGGTGAACGAGTAGCACGTCTCGTACTTGGTATTCTCCGCCAAGGGCCAGTAGTGACCACTGCACGCATCCGTGAGGTGATGCACCATGTCCGCCGGCGAGCCCCAAAATGGCATCGGGCACTTATAGCAGTAGACGAAGGGATCCTTGGAGGCATCGACCAGGTCGTCCATGAAACGGGAGTGGCTATAGGGGACGTTGCGCCAGTTGAATATATGAGCAAGTTACTACAAGATTTAATCTGAATAAGCACAAAATAAATCATGATGGATATAATAGAGATTAAACTAATCATGTGGACTAGCATAGTAGTAGGACACAGAGTAGAAACATGAATTCTACCACAATTTTGAACATGAAGGACAGAAACACATACGGTGCAATGGGATCAGCCCCATTGGTGTTGAGGTTGTCGCCCATGTCATTGATGAAGAGGTTGCCGAGGTCGGGCAAGAAGTCGTCGTCGGTGAAGTCATGGCTGCCAGCAGTCGCGAGAGTGCGCTCCCCAAATTTCAACAGCGCCCGCCGAATGGAGCGCAGGAGGGAGTGGTTGTAGGGGACGTTGCAGCCGCCGAATGGAGCGCAGGAGTAGCACATGAAGCAGTAGATGGTTTCCTTACTAGTACTCCCTAGTCTCTATCTATCTACTCTTATAGAAAACCGAGTTGGTGATGATGGTGTTCGTACCATCTTGTAATATAGACCGTCCGATCTATATCTGACGGATAGAAAGCCAACTATGACAATTTTACAAAAGATAACCACACCTCTCTCCAAATTTACAGATAAAGCCTTGCCTCATTCATCCTTATCTCCCACAACCTCGTGCTCCTCCCTAAGTCTCTATCTCTACTCTTATCTCTATCTTAACTACTCTTCTTTGTTTTTTATAACAAATCGAATAATACTGCGCCATCCGCTACACGCCCGGCTGAACACACCTCCTCGCCTCCATCATCACCAATTTAGTCTTTTATAGTAGGAGTAGAAAAAAACCGAGTTGGTGATGATGGTGTGCTGTTCAATGCACGGGCATCTTGTTTTTTCTTTTGCATATAATTCCAAACACCACGTAGACACGGTCTTTGAGCACGGTTCATAGTCGTTCCACGCTCGGGCATTGAAGTTTGTAACTATTTTAGATTAGAATATACTACTCCTCCGGTGCTAGTAGTAGAGCAGAGTCCTATTCTACTACTCTACTCAAGCAAGTTAGGGCATAGTAGTAGGTACTGCAGGGAGTACCAGTACTGTGATCACTCAAGCAAGTTGTCTGGCATCGATATGACCCTACGCTGCTGGTATGTGTCTCGTAAGTCAAGCGGCGTGCTATAGTCATCATCACCTGTCCACTTCCCGCAGCACATATTCGCTTCTCCATCTTTGTCCGCACATAATCTCGTCCAATCTTCCATCCCCACTAAGGCGCGTCCCCCCTCGTCCGAAACCCAAGCACTAACAATGGCAGAACCGAGAAGCGTCCACCGAAAGACACTACAAAAAAAAGACACATCCGTGACATTTTGGGCCAAACGAATTTTTTTCCTCTCATACATATGACACTTCTATGACGATAATTGTGACAAAACCCGGTATCATCATAGATGTGGTGGGCTCCTACTTCTATGACAAAAAATCATGACAGAAAATGGGCTTTTCGTCCTGGGCGGGCCGGAGACGCAGCTGCATGACATTCTTTGGGCCGTCCATGACGGAAAAAACCGTGGTAGAAGCGAGGGGGGGGGAATTTCGGGGAGTTACCAATTACGGTGGGAAGTCGGGGGCCGAGCGATGCGCTCTTCTCTCGTACACATACGCGCGTGTGTGCGAGGCGCTGGCTCTAACTGAACATGAGCGAGGCGTTGGTCTCTAACTAAACCTGAGCGACTGCACTGCAGGCTACGTGTTACTGAACCCGAGCGATCGATCGATGGCTGTTAACTGAACCCGAGCGATCGAT
>NC_041381.1:462243743-462251765 GCF_002162155.2 Triticum dicoccoides | reverse complement strand
GGGGAGGGGTTGGAAGAACAGTGAGCGGTGGGAGTGGATGAACAGGACCCGTGGCGTTGCCTCTGGATGAACAGGACCCCGTGGTGTGGAGGGCTGGATGAACAGGATGACCCCGTGGAGGGCTGGATGAACAGCAGACAGTGGAGGGGCGGATGATCAGTAACCCATGGAGGGGTGGTTGAACAGGAGTCCGTGGAGAGGGGTGGTTGAACAATAGCCGGTGGAGTAGCGCGCGGTGGAGGCTGGATGAACAAGAGCCCGTGGATGAACAGTCGCAAGTGGAGGCTGGAGGAGGTCGATGGTGGATGAACAGTAGCCCGTGGAGGCTGGAAGAGGTCGACGGTGGAGATGAACAGTATCCCGTGGAGTGCTGTTTTGCGGTACGCCACACCCCTCCCAATGAACAGGACACCCGTTTCGACCATAGCGCTCCAACACAAGTCCGTTTCGTCCATTTGGCGGTACGCCACACCCCTCTCGTTCAACAGGACCCCCGTTTCGACCGTAGGAGGTCCGTTTCCTTCGTTTAGCGGTACGCCACACCCCTCCCAATCAACAGGACCCCCGTTTCGACCGTAGGAGGTCCATTTCCTCCGTTTTGCGGTACGCCAGACCCCTCCCATTGAACAGGATCCCGTTTCGAACATGGCCGGTCGAACACAAGGCCGTTTCCTCCTTTCTGCGGTACGCGAGGCCTCGTTTCCATCGCCTGTTCCGTCCAAGCCCTCCCGACGAACACGACCACACATTCCGTACCAACCCAGCCGGTTGGCTCCCCATGAACACGACGACGATGTTGTTTCTCCGTTCCGACCGAGCCAATGTACACGAGCCCTGGCCGTACATATATATGCGCGAGTAGGCGTTCGAGACCCCGCCCGTATGTACACATACGTGGCCGTATTTTCTTTCTTGCACCCTGGCCGTTGTATGTACGTGTACATGCTACGTGCGCACCTCTACTACGACACGTGCGCACCTCTACATCGACCAGTATATATGTACGTACACGTTCGCGACCAGAATGACAACGCTATGTATGCTTCGACCAGGTGGGTCCCGACTGTCAGGCACTTCCTTGCGTGCGAAGATGTAGCTGGTGGGTCCTAGCTGTCAGGGGGGCGAATCATTTTTTTTGCCCGGACGCAATTCCTTGCGTGCGAAGGTGTAGCTGGTGGGTCCCAGCAGTCAGGGGGGAAACATTTTTTTCGTGAAATACGGTGGCCCGTCTGGTGGGTCCCCGCTGTCAGGTGGAGGAATAATTATTATGCGCGTAATAAGGAGGCACTTCCTTGCGGCCGCCGTGGACCCAGCTGTCAGCCTCTCCACATACAGTCCAAGTCCGATGGAAGCCGTTCCTTGACCATGTTGACCACGCCGCGCCGCGCCGAGAGCACCAGGGCGGTGGACGATGGCAAGGCCTAGGAAGGGGATGACGTGGAGCCGGGGAAGACACGGCAGTGGATGCCCACACGTAGAGGACTACGAGGGTTCACTGGTTTGCTGCGGTGTGAGGCTGCGGTCGCCGCAGAATAACAGTTAACAGGGGGTGTGGGTGAGTAGAGGGATGGCCTGGCCAGCGGTGGGAGTAGTAGGGGGCCGTGAGGCCTCCGCCGCATCGCAGCCGGCCACGGGAGGCAGGAGCACGAGGTACGACCGGCGCTGGTTTGGGCAGCTACAGCAAGAAGACCAGAGGTTGAAGAAGCACTACAGCCGTTGGATGGACATCGTACGGTCACTGGAGCTAGAATCGTGCATATTGACTAAGTTGACAAAGCCCTCCGTCCCCGTCAACTTAGTAGGCCCACAAGTCAGCCTGCCACAATACTGGATCCTAGCTAATAGGGGGAATATTCATTTTTTTGTGCGTAATAAGGAGGCACTTCCTTGCGTGCGAAGATATAGCTGGTGGGTCCAAGCTGTCAGCGGCGGTAACATTTTTTTCGCGAAATACAGAGGCCCTTTCGGTGGGTCCCTGATGTCAGGTGGAGGAATCATTATTTTGCGTGTAATAAGGAGGCATTTCCTTGCATGCGGCCGTGGACCTAGCTGTTGGCCTCTCCACGTACAGTCCACTTCAGATGCATGTCGGTCGTTGACCACGTTATCCAGGCCGCGCCGAGAGCACCAGGGAGGTGGACGACGGCGAGGCCTAGGAAGGGAACGAGACGGAGGCAGGGAAGACTCGGCAGTTGTTTCACACTCGGAGGGGAGTATGACTGTACGAGGGTTTACTGGTTCATCTGCCGTTGCCGGAGAATAACAGCAGGTGTGGCTGAGTAGAGGGATGGTTAGGCCAGCGATGGGAGTACGGTTGGGCGGTGAGGCCTGCGCGGCAGCACAGTCGGCCGCGGGAAGGAGGGAGCAGGTAGTCTCGCTGGCGCTTGTTTGAGCAGCTGGAGCAGGAAGAGCAGAGATTGAAGAAGCACGACGGTAGTTGGATGGATATCTAACAGTCACTGCTTGTGCGTCAACCTTTTTTTAGGAAAGCCTCAAATCTGTGGAAAATAGCATACATCCCATCTGCCATTATTTCTAATAATTTACAGCCCATTCTCTAGTTCTTAAAGGTTTCTTTGGAGCCCATAATCTTTTTGTTAGCATTACAGTCCATATTGTGGCCACGGTTAAAAAATTATATGAAATTTTGCATATTTCGGTGCGGTCCAAACTGTTTTTAATCCTGAAATTTTGAGTCACATTCAAACTGATTTTAAAAATAAATGTATATCAATATAAAGTCCAACAAATTGTCCACGCATAAAAATCAATGCAATTTTAATATCTCGAAATGAAAAAAAGAAATTTGAAACTAATTGTCGGTTTGATGTGTTTGAAAATGTACAGCCCATTTCTCATTACTGATAGGCCATTTTCTCGGCCAGCCAAATGAAGCTCTCCTCGTCTTGAAAGATTTGCAGCCCAATAGGCCAAACAAAGCGACTTACTTGGCAAATCACAAAAAAACTGGGCTGTGGCCGTGGACCCAGCTGTCAGCCTCTCCACGTACAGTACTCTTCCGATGGAAGTCGGTCGTTGACCACATTGACCACGCCGCACCGAGAGCACCATGATGGTGGACGACGGCGAGGCCTAGGAAGGGGACGACGCGGAGCCGGGGAAGACGCGTCAGTGGATGCCCATTCGTAGAGGAGTATGAGTGTTTACTCGTTCGGCTGCGGTGTGAGGCTGTCGTCGCTGCAGAATAACAGGGGGTGTGGGTGAGTGGAGGGATGGCCTGGCCAGCGGCGGGAGTAGTAGGGGGCGGTGAGGCCTCCGCGGCATCATGGCCGGCCACGGGAGGCAGGAGCAGGCGGCATGACCGGCGCTGCTTTGGGCGGTTGGAGCAAGAAGACTAGAGGTTGAAGAAGCACGATGGCCGTTGGATGGACATTGTACGGTCACTGCAGCTAGAATCGTTCATATTGACTAAGTTGACAAAGCCCTCCGTCCCCGTCAACTTAGTGGGCCCAGCTGTCAGCCTCTCCACATATAGTATACTTCCGATGGAAGTCATTCCTTGACCATGTTGACCACGCCGAGTTCCGTTGCATGCATGCATCCATGGATGTGGTGCGTCCCCATTGTCAGCCTCTCACATACAGTCATCTTCGCAGCGATAGCCTGGCCGGCGGTGGGGTAGCGCTTCGCAGCGATGCGTGCTAAGCAGAACCGCTAGCCGCCGGAGGCCGGACCAGGCGGTCCCGGTGACGCTGGAGGAAGAAGACGAGAGATTGAAGGTGCATGCCGGCTGTTGGATATAAATCCAATGGTTGTAGATGTCACAATCATTTGTTGACCAAGTTGACAACGCTCTGCGTAGGCTTTGACCTATTGGCCCACATGTCAACATGCAAAAATGTGGCATATATTTAACCCATGTTTTCTAGAATGTACAGTCCATTTGCTGGGCTGGGTGAACAAATAATTTCGCGCCAATCAGGCCCATTTATATTTTCTAAGAAATCCCAGCCCATTTGCACTTCCTTGAAATACATGAATTAGCTGGGCTTGTTATATTTTCTAAGAAATCTCAGCCCATTTATACACGAATCCCAGCCCATGTCGAGAAGCACTAGCGTTGAGTGAGGACCTGGACCTGGAAAGAGTACATATTGCTACTGACTGTCTGAGAGTCGTCTGGGAGATCGAAGCACCAAACAACCTTGGTGTACATTGTATGGTGTTGCATGAGATCAAAGAACAAACCAATTTATTTAGGTCTTGTCTTTTTAGTCATGAACAGTGCGAATGTAATGATGAGCCTCATAGACTAGCACGTATGGCTATGTCTCTTGATATAGGTAGGCATGTGTGGCTTGATACACCACCTGCTCATTTATGTATCCCTGTAAGCATTGAACTTAGGCAATAAAGTGCGCTGTGATTCTCAAAAAACAAAATGTTGGGCTCGTTATATATATAATGTTATGTTAGAAGGAGCAATTAATATCAAAGAATAAACCGGAGAGGCACATTTTTTATATATATAATTAATAAATTAACGAGTTATTGCTCAAAATAAAAATGAGTGCGTTATGATTAAATTGGTCCCTAAAATCTTCGCAAGCTTTTGTACGCAATCACCAGGATTTTCCTTGCCTATGAGTCAAAAACAACCAGGATTTTCCTTGCCAACTTCCATTAAACATTTACTTTTATAAGTTAATAACACGTGGGATGTTTTTATAATGTATATATAAGTCTCTATAAAATATACGATAATAGTAATAATATAAATATATATAATGTGGTTAGAAGGGAAAACATAAATTGGACACAGTGTTATTATTCTTATATATAGATAAATATAAGAGAGACCTGCATTTTATTAAAAAATACATTGGGCTGCCAATCCTTAAGAAAAAGCCCATAGGCCGGTATGGACCTCAAAAAATAAGTTGAAACCACTGTCTCCGTATGTCGTGGGTTACGCATGTTAAAATACAAAACCTAGGCCTAGATGATACTTGTTCGCCCTCTGAAAAAAATGATACCAGATCCCCGAGCGAACTAAATTAAAGAGGGGGACGGCGGCACGACAGAAGAAGCACATCAGCAGCGATTTTTTTTTCTTCAGTGGATGGCTCTCGATAGTGTTTTTTTACTTGCCTCTGCACCATACAACTTGTATTTTTAGCCTCCCAGTCTGTCGTGGTGGACCAGCAGCCCATTTGCTGGGCGGACCAACCTACAGAAACCAGCACTCGATTTTCCATCAAGCCCCAAAAACAACGCAGTACTATGTTTGTTTTGAGGCCGAAAACATTACGGCAGGGGTTGAGCAGGGGAGAGGGGAAGACAGAGTAATAAAAAGATTAAAAAGAGCTGATGCGCCGTGGCTACCCTAACAAAGTGTCAGGACCCCGACTCAATGCCACATCGACCTAGCATGTAACACCTCATATCACTTTGCGGCCTCACGCACGGTATTCCCACGGGTGTCGCCATACCTTTGCCCGGGACCGTTTGCGCCTTTTAGCACACGTATATGACAGTGTCGCTAGCATCCATATGATAAGGAGCCCGGGCTGACATGGCTAGTCGTAAACCCAAAGTGGCACAGACTTACAGGGACAGGCATCCATGACCCAGCATCGAACGTGTCGGTCATCAGCGAGTGAATCCAGGCTGTAGCACTGGGCTAGCAGGACTCCGGTGAACCGGGCTGTAGCGGGCTAACAGGACTCTGGTATTCATCGCGTGACATTTCCCCGAAGGGACAGACACAGGAACGAAGAAGGACACATGCCGGCCAGCCTAAGTGTTCCGGAGCAGTAGCAAGCTACCAAGGCTCAATGGAAACACTAGGAGACATTTCCCGGTAAGAGAGGCTACTAAAGATAAACAACTAGATGGTCAGATCCCACACATATCAAGCATTTCAATAACATACACACAATATGCTCGATATGTGCAAATACAACATGGCATCACAACATGACTCTACGACTCAAGTATTTATTCATTAGGCTCCGAGGAGCGAGATATTACAAACGGGGGTCTCATGACCCAACAATCAGAGCATACAAATCAAAGCACAAGTGGAAGCTATCATGTCTGAGTACAGACATCTATAAATGAAAAAGGCTGAGAAGCCTGACTATCTACCAGATCCTGCCGAGGGCACAAGATCGTAGCTGAGGTAACAAGCTAAACGTCGAAGTCCACGCGAAACTACTAGTGAGACCGAAGTCTCTCTGCAAAAACATAAAATAGGCAAACGTGAGTACAAATGTACCCAGCAAGACTTACATCAGAACTATCTACATATGCATCATTATCAACAAAGGGGATGGTGGGGTTTAACTGCAGCAAGCCAGCTTTGACTCGGTGGCTATCCTAAACTACGACTACAAGTAACTCTTTTGAGGTGGCGCACACGAGTCCACATATTCACCATATCAATACACCACTATGGATCCGCTCTCGTCTCCCTACGAGAACGCCATCCATAGCACTCACGCTTATCTTGCGTATTTTAGAGTATCCACTTTTACTTGTCTATGAACTGATATAAGCAACCCAGAAGTCCTTTTCCGCGGACACGGCTATTCGAATAGATCATATTAACCCTGCAGGGGTGTACTTCTTCACACACGCTCTCACCACTTACCGCCGTTTACACGACATGTACTCG
Organism: Triticum dicoccoides; assembly: GCF_002162155.2. Lineage (NCBI taxonomy): Eukaryota > Viridiplantae > Streptophyta > Magnoliopsida > Poales > Poaceae > Triticum > Triticum dicoccoides. The sequence continues at coordinate 462,245,125 of NC_041381.1, read as the reverse complement.
GCAACCTTCAAGCGGAAGCCCAACGTGGGTGTCGGCCACGGCCTACCTAAACACTCAAGTCTCTAGTCCAGGTTTATCGCCTATTCGGGTTCCATCCATGAGGAGATCCGGCCGGAGTTTCGCTCACAGCCCCAAACGATGTGAACAGGGTTCCCGAGACACCAAACGGGCGCCCGGTACACCGTGCCACGTGCCTACCGCATCACAGCCCACCCCTACGGTCAGCGCTGCCCACGGCCTCCAGCATACTACAAACACTAGAAACTACTTGCAACTCCTGGACAGAGGACAAGGGTGATCAAGAAGCCGAGAGGGTCCATTGGTTTCGGGCCCAATGCGTGGTAGTAGCTGAATCATGGATTACAAACACAGAACTCAGTTCCTGAGGACGGCTGCAATGAGACAAACCACCATGTACTCCTACATGGCCTCTCACCGCTACCTTTACCAAATCGTATTCACACACTTAGCTCACACACAGTAGGACATGTTCACACACCTCTGATTCATCCCGGATGAATCAGACCTGACTCAACTCTAAGCAGTAGCAGGCGTGACAAACAAGCATGAATGAGTAGGCACAACAGGGCTCAAACAACTCCTACTCATGGTAGTGGGTTTCATCTATTTACTGTGGCAATGACAGGTCATGCAAAGGATAAAGGGGTTCACCTACCGCAGCAGGTAACAGATGAATCGTTGTTGTCCTAATGCAGTAAAAGAGAGCAGGAGCGAGCGAGTGGGATTGTATCGGAATGAACAAGGGGGTTTTGCTTGCCTGGCACTTCTGAAGATAACATTGAGTCTTCATCAGTGTCAACGATCACATCATCGGTATCGCGTCTATCGAGAGGGGACAAATACCGGCAACACAGAAAAACACAATCAATGCAATGCACAAAATGATGCATGCTATGACAGGGCAATATGAATGTGTTTTGAGCTAATGCAACTAGCAACAGATTAAATGAAGTTGGTTTGAATACAAGATTCAAATTCAAACTCCATATGTGATTATTCAAATGCCATTTAATTGATTTGTGCTAAACAGCACCTATAAGTTGTTCTAACATGCATGAAAATGGTACAGATGGATTCCTTGAATTTTTCTGATAATTTTTCATATATAATTTATTTAATTTGGAGTTACGGTTAATTTTCTATGATTTATAGAAGTTTTAGCTATTTTCTGAAATTATTAAATCATTTAAGATTTATTTAAATTCCAGAAAGGAATTATTACGTCATCATGACCTCATAGTGACGTCAGCAGGTCAACGGGCGCCGTCCAGGTCAAACTGACCTGTGGGACCCATATGTCAGCGTCACAGGTTAAACAGGGGGGGTTTAGTTTAGTTTAATTAAAGATTAGGGCACTAGGG
>NC_041381.1:462211524-462243182 GCF_002162155.2 Triticum dicoccoides | reverse complement strand
GTCAGCGGGGGGGGGGTAATTAAATTAAAATAAACTAAACTAGTTATTAGGGGGGGGCTGGCCCCACCTGTCATCGACCCGGGGGGGTCAAACCCCTGGTCAACAGGGCCTAACCCACCGGCGTCTAGCCGCCAGCAACGACCAGACGCGGCGGAGGCTCGGGAATCGCCCACAGGGCACGGTTTAGGGCGCGGATGGGTCCTACGGCGAGCTGGGACTCGTGCGCATCCAGCGGTGGCGGCGAATGGAGCTGGGGTGGCCCGAAGCGACGGCAACTACGACGACGGCGGCGGCCGGAGTTCGGGCGACCACGGGTTTGATGCTGCAGAGAGCAAGCGGGCTAGTTTTTGCGCTAGGCATGCTCTATGGGAAACTACGAACGCGCAGGGCTCGCAGGGGTGACCAAATGGTCACCGGAGCTACGCCGGCGGCGAGCTCGGCGATGGTGAGCTTCGGCCAAGGCGGAATCGGTGCTAGAGGACGCGCTAGAGGAAGGGAATAGGGGGGAAATGGAGAGGAGCTCACGTAGGGACTAGCAGAGTCGACGACGAGGTCGGGGAAGCTCTGGACGACGCGCATTTACGGCGGCGATCTCCGGGCACCGGAGATGAAGACGACGACGTTGGCGACGAAGCAAAGCCCTCCGGCTCGTTTCCTACGGCTTGGGGATGTGGTGCTCGATTGCGGAGCTGCTGGGCACGGTCACGGGACGAGAGGTGGTCGGTGGTCATAGCTACGGCGAGCGGCGCTCTCAGGTGCGTTCGGTGACGAGAGGGAGGGAGAGCAGAGGAGGAGGAGGGGGTCCAGAGAGCGAGGGAGAATTGAGAGGGGGTCGGGGGCTGCATGGCGTCGCGGGAGGGACCAGGGGAGGAGGAGGCAGCCAGGCAGGGAGGAGGTGGCCGGGGCGCGTGGCCGCGCGCGCCGGGCGCGTGCCCGTCCTCCTGGCAGAGGAGGAAGGCGACAGGGGAGGGAGGCGGCGGTGGGCTGGGCCAACGGGAGGAGCTGGCCAGCTGGGCCGGCTACAGGTAAGTGGCCCAGGTAGGCTTCTGTTCTTTTTATTTTTTTCTTCTGTTTTGTTTTATTTAATTTATTTTGCCACTGTTTTGAATTTAAAATAATTCAAACAATGCCAAAAACTCCTCTGAATATTTTATATTGCTAAATGGACTTTTTCCAAAAGCTTATAAAATATATCAGGGGTATTTGAAATTATATTCTAATTATATGAATATAATTCAAATTCAAATAGCTGATGAATTAAATCCAAAGTCCCAAAAATAATTCCTTAAAAATGTTCAATATTTTGGCTGGGACCAGAACCCTTTACCAAAAATTATCAAACATTTAAGAAGAGCATTTTGGAGCAATGAATGAGATTTCTAGGGTTTTTGCCCCTCTTTTATTTAAGTTTTTGAGGCTTCCAAAATTCCCTCAGTTCAAATTTTCAGAATTTAAACATGATGCACACATGAGCTAGCCTAGAGCACTACCAGCAGCTAGGGATGTGGCAACTCACCCCCACTAAACAAGAATCTCGTCTCGAGATTCAAGCGTAGGGTAAGGTGAAGGGGAACGCAACTAGTACAATCTTCACGATCCAGGTTGCACTTCATAGGAACGTTGATTCGATCACCATCATTGTCTTGAAGTCTTGCTCTGAGAAATCCTGTCAACATGACATGGAGGGAAAAAGGAGACTCTAGAAGGGTCGATCTTCTCGAAGATCGAACAACTCACGGAATGAGACATAGGACCATCTCTCGGGTTGAGACACGAGATACACATCAAGAGGGGTGGAAAGAAATGGATGACGAAGGTTCACTAGGTGGACAACAATTTCACGCTTAAGAAGGTGGTAAACGATTGCCCACGTAGCGAGGAGTTGAGTTGCCATGACACCACAACGAAACATCCTGGAGGAGGGTGATTCGTAGATTATTTCCTTAAGTGGCAAAAAGAATTACTTTTGATTCAGAGATCATTGAAACTCTTTAAACCAGCCTAAGACAATTCTCAAGCGATCGTTTGGAGGGGGTCAGTAGAATGGCATACTCAGACTTGGATGATGTGGATTACCTTGTTGAAGACAACGCAATGGATGAATTTGCTTATCACCGGAAATGGAAGAGACCCATGGTAGAATGGCACATTGGCGGTGCAAGCTGGGAACAAAATGCAAATGCTGGGAGTGATTCTAGTAACTGGGGAGAGGCTCAACAATAGAGAGTGAATTCACTGTTTGAAAAGGTCATAGCATTGCCGAGGGAACTGAGAGCAAACCCAGTTAGTGCCGATGATAACACGTAGCGCTTGGGCGTGCTCTCAAGAACTTGAGCATTTCCACATTCATCAAGGTTTTACCAATATCCGTGTCAAGGATCCTGGCAACACAACCTACTACCATGATGAATGGTGATGGAGGATGCAGATGCAAAGGAAGATAACACCTTCTCAAATTTCACCCTTGGCGGGGCCAAGGAAATAAAATCTGGGTGATCGACCGAGAGACATTTAGCACTCCGCTTCTAATGTTCTCCTTGATGTGCTAGCGTAACCCATTCATAGATATGGTTTAATAACTAGAACATCAAGTAAAAGGTCGGACTTTGGGAGCAATAGAATCCATAAGGAATAGTTACGGAGGTAAATCCTACGAAATCCTTATGGGAAGGTGGCCAACTTCTTCAATCAAGATACTACAATAATAGGTCTTTCGGCTGGGTGTGTTGGCCACGACATCCACCTTACCGGTTATCGAGGGACCAATATTATAGTTCTTGGGAAATGTTCCAACCATCATATCTGCCTGAGATTCAGATCTGGTTGGTGTCAGGATATTCCAGACTCATCGAGTCTAGGAAGAAAAATGAAAGTTTGCAACACAAATCGACGAGATGACGTTGCGGGATTCTCGGGAGATGAGCTACGATAGCAAGCTCCAAAACATGAGTTGGTTCTGCTACAAACACGTGAACACGTTGTCCTAGACAAAACATTATCACATGGTAGTCTTACAACAAAACACTACCGAGTTCAGGTGGGGAACCATAATCGAGGATATTGAAGTCCTTGCATAAGGCATGCTCTTAAGAAGAAACTTCTTCTCCTTGAACAAATCAATCAGTGGCTTGGTGTGCTCGGAACACATATGGAATGAAGGTTGCAAGTCTCCAAACCATAGAATACTTCGCACATATGCATGACTGACTTGGGATGATTCCAGAGGAAGCAAAACTAACTTTCTCAAATTCACGGCGGCAACTTTCACCAAATGCACGTGTATAAGAGGAAGTCACTCCTTTCATCAAACAAATACTTCATGAGCTAGCATGAAGAAAATGTCTCAAAAGTTTCCAACACTAACTTGTTGTCCAACAAGACCATGGAGGAGATAAGGATGTTGTCAATGGGCTCAACAACAATTCATCTGGGTTTCCTTTTAAAAGGAATTCCATAGTTAAGTGAACAAGTGATAGCATGGGTCAGACCCAAAAGATATAATGGTGTATACTCGAGGGATCAACCACAAGTAAGATAACATTACGAATATCGTTGGTTCTGGTCTGATTGGATGATAGCCCATACTCCAATCAAAGGTTGGATAAAATGATAGGTCCATTAACTGATCACGAGGTTCAGTCGATGAAAATATCAACTTTCTTCAACACACATACAAGACATCCCTTATAATGAACTATATCGGACAAGCTTCTATCTTCCAACTCTCCAAGTTGATGCATAGCCTAACCAACTAGCTCAGGGGTATCCAACACGGATTCTTGGAGAAAGGGTGGTTTACAGGAATAAACCAACTTGATCACGAACTCAACATAGCGGTCAGGTGACAACCTGGTGATACTTTCGAGAAGATATTCGAAAAATCACGAACCACCGATATGTTACTAAGATCGAGAACAATCTTGCTTTTCAGGGCAAGACGATATGATCAAATGAGTGAGGACTTGACAAGATCCTAACTCATCAATCGAAGGGTGCACCAGGAAATAAGGACTAGGTAGCACGATCAGTCTTAGAAGGATGATTCAAAAACCAACATACTAAGAATGAAATTATTATCCTTTAACTACCAAGCAACGAGGTTGCTGGGAGTATTGATTTCACACATCACAATTCATTTGTCGGTATTCCAGTTGCGACAACACAGAACCGAGGGATGAATAATGATGGCGAGAAGTATCACTACATCAAGAATTCTCAAGAGCCGGTGCAATCCTCATGAAAATCCTGACATAAAGGGGGTAATACTCCAAGGTAGAACAGAACCAAAAGCTGGATTGGCATTTGATCTGCGGAATACAACTACTTTGACCCAATCCTAGATATGGATGAGGTACTGGAGTTTGTTTCTCCAAGTCATTCTGCGATAGAATGGCTTGACGGACCACAAGAGTAATAGGCATCGATAAACGAGCGCACGCATAGTCTTGACTATCAATTGATAGACGAAAGTCAGAATGCAACTAAAGAGAACAACTCAAAGGAACATATAATTTTCTGAGTTGTGGATGCATAGATTAGTATCTCGAACCAAGTTCAACATATTTCTTCCGGATAACCCATGCAGAAAGGTAGAACTGGCAGAGTCACGATTTATGAATGGAGAACTCATCAAGAATAATCCTGTTGTGATATTTCAGTTCAACGAGGAACTTCTGCCATAAGTAGTTCATGGTATTTGGAAGAAGAAGACACCACGGACTTCAAGGACTATCGCAAAGGTTACTAATATCCTAAAGGAACTAGCAACACTATCAACATGATGTAAGTAGAGTGAATCTCGGGTTCAAACCCAGGAGTAGAATACCTACTAACTATGTGGCATCACGGGATGCTTTCGAGAATAAAAGCCAGAATCATCACACTGGGACACAAATCATGGCTAAATTACTAGATGATCCCCTAAGACACCTAGGGTCATAATAATAGCTCCAACATATATGTCAAGGCAATAAATTACCTCAACTCAACAATTTGGGTGATTAACCTGGCCTAAAAGGCATTGAAACCAGAGGAAAGGATTTGCAAATGCATCAGACTACTTAGAAACCTGGGATGACTCGGACAGCATAACGGCTGTAAATGCTCAGAAAAGATTTGAGACATTCACAAAAATGGTGGCATAACCACTCAGAAGCACAATATCAAGGTTTCGAGATCAACAATTAACATACGGAAGTAGTAGGAACTGAACTCAAGCTTAATCCAACAATCTATAAGTCTGCGGACTAGTAATACGTGATCCTGATAGAAAGAAGAGATAGCCTAGCTCTTAATCCCCGTAGGAAAGATAAGATGATGACTCATATCAGAAGGCCATGAGGTATAAGGAGTAAAAAGAGCCTTACGTTCCATCCCACAATCAATTCCCTTATATAACTAAAGAATTTCTAGACTCAACTTCGACCAGTTTGGCTTGGTAATCCTACAGGCAGTCAAGCTCTGATACCAACGCTGTCAGGACCCCGACTCAATGCCACATCGACCTAGCATGTAACACCTCATATCACTTTGCGGCCTCACGCACGGTATTCCCATGGGTGTCGCCTTACCTTTGCCCGGGACCGTTTGCGCCTTTTGGCACACGTATATGACAGTGTCGCTAGCATCCATATGATAAGGAGCCCGGGGTGACATGGCTAGTCGTAAACCCAAAGTGGCACAGACTTACAGGGACAGGCATCCATGACCCAGCATCGAACGTGTCGGTCATCAGCGAGTGAATCCAGGCTGTAGCACTGGGCTAGCAGGACTCCGGTGAACCGGGCTGTAGCGGGCTAACAGGACTCCGCTATTCATCGCGTGACATTTCCCCGAATAGACAGACACAGGAACGAAGAAGGACACATGCCGGCCAGCCTAAGTGTTCCGGAGCAGTAGCAAGCTACCAAGGCTCAATGGAAACACTAGGAGACATTTCCCGGTAAGAGAGGCTACTAAAGATAAACAACTAGATGGTCAGATCCCACACATATCAAGCATTTCAATAACATACACACAATATGCTCGATATGTGCAAATACAACATGGCATCACAACATGACTCTATGACTCAAGTATTTATTCATTAGGCTCCGAGGAGCGAGATATTACAAACAGGGGTCTCATGACCCAACAATCAGAGCATACAAATCAAAGCACAAGCGGAAGCTATCATGTCTGAGTACAGACATCTATAAATGAAAAAGGCTGAGAAGCCTGACTATCTACCAGATCCTGCCGAGGGCACAAGATCGTAGCTGAGGTAACAAGCTAAACGTCGAAGTCCACGCGAAACTACTAGTGAGACCGAAGTCTCTCTGCAAAAACATAAAATAGGCAAACGTGAGTACAAATGTACCCAGCAAGACTTACATCAGAACTATCTACATATGCATCATTATCAACAAAGGGGATGGTGGGGTTTAACTGCAGCAAGCCTGCTTTGACTCGGTGGCTTTCCTGAACTACGACTGCAAGTAACTCTTTTGAGGTGGCACACACGAGTCCACATATTCACCATATCAATACACCACTATGGATCCGCTCCCGTCTCCCTACGAGAACGCCATCCATAGCACTCACGCTTATCTTGCGTATTTTAGAGTATCCACTTTCACTTGTCTATGAACTGATATAAGCAACCCAGAAGTCCTTTTCCGCGGACACGGCTATTCGAATAGATCATATTAACCCTGCAGGGGTGTACTTCTTCACACACGCTCTCACCACTTACCGCCGTTTACACGACATGTACTCGGCAACCTTCAAGCGGAAGCCCAACGTGGGTGTCGGCCACGGCCTACCTAAACACTCAAGTCTCTAGTCTAGGTTTATCGCCTATTCGGGTTCCATCCATGAGGAGATCCGGCCGGAGTTTCGCTCACAGCCCCAAACGATGTGAACAGGGTTCCTGAGACACCAAACGGGCGCCCGGTACACCGTGCCACGTGCCTACCGCATCACAGCCCACCCCTACGGTCAGCGCTGCCCACGGCCTCCAGCATACTACAAACACCAGAAACTACTTGCAACTCCTGGACAGAGGACAAGGGTGATCAAGAAGCCGAGAGGGTCCATTGGTTTCGGGCCCAATGCGTGGTAGTAGCTGAATCATGGATTACAAACACAGAACTCAGTTCCTGAGGACGGCTGCAATGAGACAACCCACCATGTACTCCTACATGGCCTCTCACCGCTACCTTTACCAAATCGTATTCACACACTTAGCTCACACACAGTAGGACATGTTCACACACCTCTGATTCATCCCGGATGAATCAGACCTGACTCAACTCTAAGCAGTAGCAGGCGTGACAAACAAGCATGAATGAGTAGGCACAACAGGGCTCAAACAACTCCTACTCATGCTAGTGGGATTCATCTATTTACTGTGGCAATGACAGGTCATGCAAAGGATAAAGGGGTTCAGCTACCGCAGCAGGTAACAGATGAATCGTTGTTGTCCTAATGCAGTAAAAGAGAGCAGGAGCGAGAGAGTGGGATTGTATCGGAATGAACAAGGGGGTTTTGCTTGCCTGGCACTTCTGAAGATAACATTGAGTCTTCATCAGTGTCAACGATCACATCATCGGTATCGCGTCTATCGAGAGGGGACAAATACCGGCAACACAGAAAAACACAATCAATGCAATGCACAAAATGATGCATGCTATGACAGGGCAATATGAATGTGTTTTGAGCTAATGCAACTAGCAACAGATTAAATGAAGTTGGTTTGAATACAAGATTCAAATTCAAACTCCATATGTGATTATTCAAATGCCATTTAATTGATTTGTGCTAAACAGCACCTATAAGTTGTTCTAACATGCATGAAAATGGTACAGATGGATTCCTTGAATTTTTCTGATAATTTTTCATATATAATTTATTTAATTTGGAGTTACGGTTAATTTTCTATGATTTATAGAAGTTTTAGCTATTTTCTGAAATTATTAAATCATTTAAGATTTATTTAAATTCCAGAAAGGAATTATTGCGTCATCATGACCTCATAGTGACGTCAGCAGGTCAACGGGCGCCGTCCAGGTCAAACTGACCTGTGGGACCCATATGTCAGCGTCACAGGTTAAACAGGGGGGGTTTAGTTTAGTTTAATTTAAGATTAGGGCACTAGGGCCCACATGTCAGTGTCAGCAGGGGGGTAATTAAATTAAAATAAACTAAACTAGTTATCAGGGGGGGCTGGCCCCACCTTTCATCGACCCAGGGGGGGTCAAACCCCTGGTCAACGGGGCCTAACCCACCGGCGTCTAGCCGCCGGCAACGACCAGACGCGGCGGAGGCTCGGGAATCGCCCACAGGGCACGGTTTAGGTCGCGGATGGGTCCTACGGCGAGCTGGGACTCGTGCGCATCCAGCGGTGGCGGCGAATGGAGCTGGGGTGGCCCGAAGCGACGGCAACTACGACGACGGCGGCGGCCGGAGTTCGGGCGACCACGGGTTTGATGCTGCAGAGAGCAAGCGGGCTAGTTTTTGCGCTAGGCATGCTCTATGGGAAACTACGAACGCGCAGGGCTCGCCGGGGTGACCAAATGGTCACCGGAGCTACACCGGCGGCGAGCTTGGCGGAAGTGAGCTTCGGCCAAGGCGGAATCGGTGCTAGAGGACGCGCTAGAGGAAGGGAACAGGGGGGAAATGGAGAGGAGCTCACGTAGGGACTAGCAGAGTCGACGACGAGGTCGGGGAAGCTCTGGACGACGCGAATTTACGGCGGCGATCTCCGGGCACCGGAGATGAAGACGACGATGTTGGCGACGAAGCAAAGCCCTCCGGCTCGTTTCCTTCGGCTTGGGGATGTGGTGCTCGATTGCGGAGCTGCTGGGCACGGTCACGGGACGAGAGGTGGTCGGTGGTCATAGCTACGGCGAGCGGCGCTCTCAGGTGCGTTCGGTGACGAGAGGGAGGGAGAGCAGAGGAGGAGGAGGGGGTCCAGAGAGCGAGGGAGAAGTGAGAGGGGGTCGGGGGCTGCGTGGCGTCGCGGGAGGGACCAGGGGAGGAGGAGGCAGCCAGGCAGGGAGGAGGTGGCCGGGGCGCGTGGCCGCGCGCGCCGGGCACGTGCCCGTCCTCCTGGCAGAGGAGGAAGGCGACAGGGGAGGGAGGTGGCGGTGGGCTGGGCCAACGGGAGGAGCTGGCCAGCTGGGCCGGCTACAGGTAAGTGGCCCAGGTAGGCTTCTGTTCTTTTTATTTTTTTCTTCTGTTTTGTTTTATTTAATTTATTTTGCCACTGTTTTGAATTTAAAATAATTCAAACAATGCCAAAAACTCCTCTGAATATTTTATATTGCTAAATGGACTTTTTCCAAAAGCTTATAAAATATATCAGGGGTATTTGAAATTATATTCTAATTATATGAATATAATTCAAATTCAAATAGCTAATGAATTAAATCCAAAGTCCCAAAAATAATTCCTTAAAAATGTTCAATATTTTGGTTGGGACCAGAACCCTTTACCAAAAATTATCAAACATTTAAGAAGAGCATTTTGGAGCAATGAATGAGATTTCTAGGATTTTTGCCCCTCTTTTATTTAAGTTTTTGAGGCTTCCAAAATTCCCTCAGTTCAAATTTTCAGAATTTAAACATGATGCACACATGAGCTAGCCTAGAGCACTACCAGCAGCTAGGGATGTGACACAAAGCAGGTGCAATTCTTCTCAGAATGAAGGTGTGCCATTGACACCCACACGTCACATACCCCACAGTAGGCATACTAACAAGTTCACACACAAATACAACAGAAAAGGTAAACATTCGTATCAAACTCAGGTTCACAGGACAGGTTCATATTCATAGCCAACATTCACTATCAACAACTCAAAAGATTCATATATACACAAGCTCAGCATATCTATGCATCCAAATGATTGATAGATCACACGACAATATTCATGCATAATTCAGAAAAAGATTCAGATATACACATGTTCAGTATGTTTATGCATCCAAATGATTGAGATCACAACCAATATGATCCATGGATGAACTTTAATTACCTAGGGTATAGACTGGTAAATGGTGTTCAGTCGGAGGTACTTCTTGCTAAAATTAGTTCTTGTACGAGTAAACTTTCGAGTACATAAGAGGCAGCACAAACAATCTGAACTTTGCTTGTAGGTTTATCCTCAAATAGTGGCCTCATGCCGAGCGAGGTTTGAGCAACTTGGCCACTACTTTCATCCAACTAGTTTACTGGTTCATCTTCGTCCTGTAGCTCGCCAAAATTCTACATTGCAGACGAGAAAGGAGGCGGTTGAGAAAATGAACCACCAAATTTTTTTGTGCAGTTCAACTAAAATGGAGCATCCCAGGCATGCAGACTGATTAAGTGCCAGATGAATATACGCGTCAACCAACTTGTCTGGAATCTTTAGACTCCATGCCATACAGTTTGCTACCATATCTGCCGATAACGAAAAGGCACAAGTTGGGACCAAAGACTAGACTGTGTTCTTCTGGGCTATGCGCCAAGCAATATTTTTGGCGTTCACTTTCCTAATACTTGGGAGTTTGCCAACTGGTTAACGCCGGTTGATACTCGAATGAATATAGGCACTTCTTGTGAACATCGATGCTTGTCTGAGTGAACTTTGGAGTAGATGGCAGCAGCATAAGTATCTGTCCATCTGATCATTTTGTGCAGTTCTACTGAAATCACCCAATGCAATGATTTGCCTACGAGTTCAGGCTCCAAGTTACTACTTCATAAAATCGGCAAACAGTAGCACAATACCAAATTACCAATACATGACAAGCACAATAATCAAGATAAAGACCAGTACCAACCTGTGTGAGGTAGCATATCAATTACTATTTCCTTTCACTGGAAGTCGAGATAAGCGACTGACAGGAAACGAAGGAAGCAAGCAAGCCAAGACAAAGCGACTGACATGAAGGGAAGGAAGCGGTCGAGGCAATGAAGCACCCAAAGTTTTTGTGCAGTTCCACCAAAATCGAGCATCCCTGTTGGCACATATATTGAGAGAGTGAGATTACTGTAATAGTGGGACTAGTTGATGAAACATACACTAACAAACACAAGCACCCTCATTATCTTAATGGGTAAAGTTAGCAACATAGTAGTCTTGCTTAAAGAGAGTTATTAGTTTATTTAATCAGTGCCAATTAGCTCAACACTCAAAACATTGCCATGTATCATAGGTTGCAAAACTTTAACGTGCAAAGATAAAGGAGTTTCTCATGACAGTAGCAACACAGTAGCACAATACATATATAGGTACAACAAACTAATATGGCTCAAGGCCTTAGGCTGGTACCAACCTGAGCAAAATATGCTTATTCAACTAATTCTAGAAGAGATGATAAAGCACTCACTGGAATCACCCAATAGTATAAATTTTTGCGCACTTCAAATGTATGATTGAAATAACTCTTGTTTACCAGTGGTGAGATTATATCGAAAGATTATCAAGAACTTCTAGCAGAGTTAAAGCACTGGCTAGGATACAGTTCATTGTATTCTCTAGTGCAGTTCCACTAAAATGTAGATTGGCACAACATGATCCCTGTTTGCACAAGTAGGAAAAAGGTGAAACCTTCATTAGCTTAGTGAGAAAAGATAGAAAGACAATAGCATTATTATGTCATGACACTACCAAGATTCCCTCCCTGCTCCACCACATGATTCACCTCCAGATACATATATACACATACATGATTTAGCATAGGGTGCTACTAAAGATTTGTTTAATTCTGACGGGAAAATTAGGCAGCAATAAATTAGTGCTACTTAAGTACTCCTGATTAATTAAGTGACCCTGCAGGAGAGACGATAGAAGTGGAAGGGCTCCCTGGAGGATCGTCTCACATGTAAGGGAGACATTGTCGGAGCCCTTGAATGGCCTCGACTGAGGCCTCGACTTCAGCAAGATCAACTTGGCACTGTTGATCGTGTAGAGCTGGGTCACACATGCATCCAGAATCCGGTTAATTAGTATGATGTGTCGTTAAGCCAAGTACTACTATGTTGTGTTTCTCTATCTATCTCTACTCTATTATCTATTATTCTTATATTCTTACAAAAAACAGATTTGGTGATCTTGTTGTTAAGTGCATCTCGATGTTACGTGCAAATAACGAGCATCTTGCTAGTCTTCCAAGTAAATTAAGACTAGTAGCAACACAGCAATACAACACCACTAGCAAGATGTCAGGTGTAACGCCCTAGATTCGATGCGCCAGATGTCTCCCAGTTATTCGTCGTAGTTTCCATGTCATTTGCTTGCGTGTTGCATTTTGCCATGTCATCAGCTGCATTTCATCTGCATGTTTTTCAAAACTTGCATCCGTTCGGGTTCCCCCGGTTCTCTCCGTTGTCCGTTCGGAGTCGAGACCTCTCGCGCGCGCCCGTCGCCCCCTCTCAGACCTTGTTTCGTGAGCAGGATAAAAACATTCTCGGAATGGACCGAGGTTTGCCGAGTGGCCTTGGTATAGCACCGGTAGACCGCCCGGCAAATTTCGTTCCATTTGGAGGTCGTTTGATACCCCAACGGTTAACTGCATAGCCCGAAACCCCTCTCTATTTGCAGCCCAGCCCCTCTTCACCACAGCCCATGAGCCCATCCAAACCCCCTCCATGCTCTCGGTCATTCGATCACGATCATGTGGGCGAAAACCGTGCCTCATTTGGAGTCTCCTAGCCCCCTCTACCTATAAATAGGTGTCTCCCCCCGAAATTTCGGATCAAACCCTAGTCTTCTTCCACCTATCGCCGCTGGACATGTCCATCCCGCACCCGGACATGTCCACTCCGTCCGTGCCGCCGACCTCATTGAACCAGAAGCTGCCACGTGGCCCCGGCCACCGCACGCCGCCGCCGGCCCGCGGGGCCCGGTCGCCGCCGCCCGGCCCGCGCAGCCGTCGTGCGCCCACCCGCCGCCCGCTCCGCCGGTGTCGGCCCTCGTCTCTGTCCGCCGCCGCCTCCCTCCGCGGCACCCCGTCCCCGCCCGGCTTGCGTCGCCGCTCACTGACGCCCTGTACGCTCGAGCTCGCCGGTCCCGCGCCTTGCCGCGCTCGAGCTCCGCCGCCCCTCCAGGACCTCGCCGTCGGCCGTGTTCCTCATCGCAGGAGCTCGGCGCCGCACCTGCCATGGCCTCCCGCCTCACCTCCGCCGCCGGATCCAGGATCCCAGTCCCCGGATCTCTCTCTCTCTCTCTCGGCCAAGGTTCGCCGGAGCACCCACCGCGCCTCGCCGGAGTTCCGCCTGGACCAGATCCACCCGTTCGGTGAACCAAATGCGCCATCGCCGCCCCGAATCCCCTCGTCCCGCATGCGTCCGTCCCACGTTGATTTTCGCGGAGGTAAAAATCGCCCAAGTCCCTAAGTTTTTCAACTTTTTGTGCACCTGTTCATCATGTCATAACTTGTTGCATACTGCTCTGTTTTGTGCGTGCTATATATCAAAATATTCGTCATGAGATTCTCTATATTTCATTACATTGTGCCATGCTTGTTTGAGATCATATTGATGCCTGAATCATTGTTGCAAGAGAGCTATATGATGTTAATCTGCTGAAACTGTTATAACTTGGTGATTTGTCATTTTTGTTGCATTTGATGTGTGCACCCTATGAGCATGAGCTCTACATGAGTTTTGAAATACATCATGCCATCTTTACATAGGTGCATTCCATGTATTTTTGTGAGTCTTGTACTGAGTGCATCAAGCTTGTTAAGTAGGGTACTTGTTGTTGCTGTTTTGCTAGGTTGTTTCTGTTATATTTTGTTGCTATGTAAACCTGCTGCTACAAGTCATTCTATGCATAATCTGGATATGTTCACTAAGGATTTTTTGTTATACATGTCATGCTCCATCCATCCATTCTACTGGTTGCATTTATAGACTATTGTAGCTTGTTGTAATCTTTCTCTTAAGTTGCTAAATAATTTTGCTGTCAGCCTGTTAACATTAAGTTCAGATTTGCCATCTGTTTTGCTAGTGATTCATGCACCCTATGAACTTGATCTTGCCATTCTTAGCTTCATAAACATGTATTATTACTGTTGGTTTCCTTTTCATGTCATGTATTGCTCTGTGGTGAGTGGCACAAGCTCACCAACATGCCTACTTATTGCTGTTTCTGCCATTTATGAATCTGTCATATAACTTGCCATTTTTACATGGGTGCCATCATATCTTCTGATCCTTTTTGGCTCATGGTCAGTAAAGGACTTTTGTTCTATGCATTTAGTAGTTTCATGCCATGCCTTTGTTTGCCATGTTAAGTTCCTGTAGCATGTTCTTTGATAGCTCTAAACATTGCAACCTGATGTTATTTCTGCAAAGTCTGAAACTGTTATTGATTGCAATCTTGCCATGTGTTTTTGAGTATGTTCTAGTGATTTCTGGAGATAGCTCAGTGTTCATGTTTTGTTATTCTTTACCTGTACATCATGTCCATGCCTTTTGTTTTCATGTTGAGGTGTTGTAGCATGTTGATTTGATGCTTGCATTATGCCTAGTTGCTGTTTTGGACAGCTTGTCCTTCAAACTTGTATAGAGTGTATGTGTTGAACCGTTGCTCCGTTTTGAGTGACCTCTATATGAATTTGCTTGATTTTGCATGTAGTTTCATATTATCATGTTGAATCCATGTTTTGAGAGTGTTTGCTTGATGTTTGTATGCATTTTGCATCAATGCCATGTTTGACTTGTTTTGCTCATATCTTCTAGGCCGTAGCTCCGAATTAAATGAACTTTGTATGTAACTTGACTAGAATTTTGTGTAGATCATCTTGGTGCATTTTAACTTGCTGTTTAACAACTTCAACATAAGGTTTATTCAGATCTGGACCAATTTCGAAATTTGCATATGAGGACTTACCAGATTTAGTATATGTTGTTTCCGGCCTCATTTAAACTTGCTTTGATGTGTTGCTCTTGTATGCATCATCTTTTGCCATGAGTAGCTTCATGTAGCCTTGTCATGCATCATGCTTGGTTGTGCATCATGTCTTGTATATGTGTGGTGTGTTTACTATGTTGTGTGCTTCTTCTCAATACTTCCTGTTTCGTCGCGATCCTGAGGATTCGTTCGTCTACGCTTGGTTCGTCTTCGTGGCTTCATCTTCTTCATGGATTCGTTCTTCTTCCTAGCGGGATTTCAGGCAAGATGACTGCTACCCTGGATCTCACTACTATCATTGCTATGCTAGTTGCTTTGTTCTATCGCTATGCTGCGCTACCCATCACCTGTTTATCAAGCCTCAAAAATTGCCATGTCAGCCTCTAACCTTTTCACCCTTCCTAGCAAACTGTTGCTTGGCTATGTTACCGCTTTGCTCAGCCCCTCTTATAGCGTTGTTAGTTGCAGGTGAAGTTGAAGATTGCTCCATGGTGGACAGGATTATGTTGGGATATCACAATATCTCTTATTTAATTAATGCATCTATATACTTGGTAAAGGGTGGAAGACTCGGCCTTATGCCTGGTGTTTTGTTCCACTCTTGTCGCCCTAGTTTCCGTCATACCGGTGTTATGTTCCTTGATTTTGCGTTCCTTATGCGGTTGGGTGATTTATGGGACCCCCTCGATAGTTTGCTTTGAATAAAACTCCTCCAGCAAGGCCCAACCTTGGTTTTACCATTTGCCTCACCTAGCCCTTTTTCCCTTGGGTTTCCGGAGCCCGAGGGTCATCTTTATTTTAGCCCCCCCGGGCCAATGCTTGTCTAAGTGTTGGTCCAAACCGAGTGATGTCCGGCGCCCCCTGGGCAACCAGGGTCTATGCCAACCCGTCGTCTTGCTCATCCGGTGTGCCCTGAGAACGAGATATGTGCAGCTCCTATCGGGATTTGTCGGCACATCCGTGCGGCTTTGCTGGTCTTGTTTTACCATTGTCGAAATGTCTTGTAAACCGGGATTCCGAGTCTGATCGGGTCTTCCTGGGAGAAGGAATATCCTTCGTTGACCGTGAGAGCTTGTGATGGGCTAAGTTGGGACACCCCTGCAGGGTATAATATTTCGAGAGCTGTGCCCGCGGTTATGTGGAAGATGGGAATTTGTTAATGTCCGGTTGTAGATAACTTGACACCAGATCCGAATTAAAACGCATCAACCGCGTGTGTAGCCGTGATGGTCTCTTTTCGGCAAAGTCCAGGAAGTGAACACAGTTTTTGGGTTATGTTTGACGTAAGTAGGAGTTCAGGATCACTTCTTGATCATTACTAGCTTCACGACTGTTCCGTTGCCTCTCTTCTCGCTCTTATTTGCGTATGTTAGCCACCATATATGCTTAGTCGCTGTTGCAACCTCACCACTTTCCCCCTTCCTTTCCCTTTAAGCTTTGCTAGTCTTGATACCCATGGTAATGGGATTGCTGATTCCTCGTGGCTCACAGATTACTACAACAAGAGTTGCAGGTACAGGTTATGCGATGATCATGACGCGAGACCGATGTTTTCTTGTCTTGGAGTTCTTCTTCTGCTTCTTCTTCGATTAGGGGATAGGTTCCAGGTCGGCAGCCTAGGCTAGCAGGGTGGATGTCGTTTGAGTTTCTGTTTGTGTTTCATCCATAGTCGGATGATGCTCTTATGTATTGTGATGTTGTATTCGTGTGGCATTGTATGCCTTTTGTATGTATCCCCATCTATTATGTAATGTTGATGTAATGATATCCACCTTGCAAAAGTGTTTCAATATGCGGTTCTATCCCTGGTGGGACCTTCGAGTCTCTTTAGGATAGTATCGCATATTGGGCGTGACATCAGGATAACATAGGACGGTACCATTGTGTGATCTTCTTCATTTCCTCCTCCTCCTCCTTCTTCTTCTTCCTCTTCATGCTCTATTTATCTTTCTCCTCACCAGTTGGTGAAACCAAGTACATGATTGGCCTTCTAGTTCAGAATTGGTTTTGTCAGTGAGGGAGTACAAGTGTACTGGTAAAAAAATAGCTTTATTTTCTCATGGCAGTCGGAAAATAGAGATGAACACATGCATTAAATATCATTCTTACCTAAAGGAAGGTTATGGCGCCAATATGGATGATGAGGACTGGAGCACAGATCTCCCTTTGTGCAGTTCCACCGAAATGAACCAACTGTTCCATTCTGATATTCCAGTTAAACAGCACAAAAGTCACTTCTTTTAAGAAGAGTTTTGTGCAGTGCACCAAAAGGTCACAATAGCAACCAGATGAATTGGATATCCCTGTTTGCACGAAAAGGTACAGAGGAAACAGTCAGAGTCTCAAACAATTACAGGAAAAAACATTTGGCCAAACTTATCGTGGCTTATAACGGTGGCATGGCTTCATTTTTACCAGAGACATTAGATTAAGAACAGCTAAATATTTGGTATAAGAGCATGGGACAGTGGGTGCACCAGCAGTCCAGCACCATGTACGTAAACAGGGGCATGAAGTGGTGATTCATAGTTTGTTCCCCCGAGAAACAAACATCCAAGAAACATACCTGGGTTGGTCCCATTTTTGTTCACTCTAGCCACCTACTCCTATGTGTGAATAGCAAATCTAGTCCTGGTCATACCACTGTGTACAACGTTACCCCTATATTTCCCTTTTCGACCAAGATACCAGTTGGATGACCAGTCTGTACTACTTTCACCCCCTTTCCTTCCTGTTTGTACCAAGTCCAATGTACATACTAAATTCCCCCATCCCCACTTTATTTCTTGTTTGAACCAAGTACTCCCTCCGTCCGGAATTATTTTTCATCAAAATGGATGTGTCTAGAACTAAAATACATCTAGATACATCCATTTCAATGAGAAGTATTTTCGAATGGAGGGAGTACAAGATTCGACTCCATAAAGTAGCTTTACCTCTAAAAATAGAAAAAAATACTAGGTGACGTTGGACCATCCGATCGAGAGGGGCTGAGAGGTAGAAAATGATGCACATGCAGTGACGTAGCAAGCTGGGGAGGTAGAGGTAAGGCGGTTTCGAACGAAGATATACGTGAAGGTCGTCGGGATGTGGATAGGTGGGCGACGGGACGCCGGATCCGCCCACAGGCAACAACGAAGGGATCTGAGGACCTCCCGCGCCGGCGCTCGGCCAGAGATAATGATGCGGCCGGCAGTGGGTCTCCTCCCTCGCTGTCGACGACGGCCTAAATGCTGCCCCTCCTCCCCTTCACCGGCGGAGGGGGATATGTTCGGATCTGTAACTAGCGGTGAGGATAGAAAGCCAGTGTTTTTCGAAGGGAGAAAGACAGTGTTACTACCCCTATCTTGTTTAGATCTGGAGAGGATGAGAGTGTGTGAATAGACCAACCCTAGCAAGCAAGCGCGGAGGCTTCGGCCTATATATACGTAGTGGGGTAGTTTTCCTTTTTCACTCCATCAAAACAATCGTTTAAAATTGTGTACTACTACATGCCAGGTCACGGTTTTTTTTAGTTGTTGATTGTTTTTTGAGATAGCTACCTGCTTGTTCCAAGTGGTGTTACGGTGTGCCAGGTCACACTTTGTATCGTCCAAGTCTGGTACTACAAGTCCCTCCATTAAATGAACAACCACCCCCTCGTAAAAATTGTGAACAAGCCCACGGCTAAAATTAGCGGAAACGTGGGTTGCCCCAACATGCATTATTATTTATATTTTCTACTCCACATGTCAAAGACACAAAAATAATGTGTCATAGACACAAAAATTGTGGCAAGATTCCCTTAGGCAAGCCAAAGTGTGTCTAACAATTTGAGCAACTCAGGCTAGGCAAGTGTGGCAAGTGTGGGAAAAATAATGTGGAAACATAAGACAAACATAGTCACAATCCAAACAACCCCATAATTTTTTGTGACCTGCATGAAAATTTGGTTAGTTAAATTTATAGTCAAAATTTGGCAAGGTGCATCAAATCAACACATGCAAGTATCAAAAGGAAAGTCACGGCATGCATGCATGCGTTGTACTCCCTCCGTTTCCAAATATAAGTCTTTTTAGACATTGCAACCAGTGACTACATACGAAGCAGAATATGTCTACATACGAAGTAGTCCATTTGAAATGTGTAAAAAGACTTAGGCTGGCCATAGTGAGGGTAACATAAGTAGTATCATGCACTTGGGACTCGCAAACATGCTTATGTGGCAGGCAATTAAAGAAGAGAGAGATGGTTATAGTACCATTGGTAGATAATGTGTCATGCATGTCAATAAATGAGACCACCTATGATACTAATCTATGATACTATGCACTGTAGAGATAGTAACATAGACTAGTAACATATGCATGTTACTAGTCTAAGTTACTCCCCACTATGACCAGCCTTATATCGAGTGCAGTGCTTTGATGTGTCGCATCAACTCATACAAGACCGAGAAATTTGATTACTACAACGCCCTCTCCCTCGCGGATTGAGGGCCAACCACCTGTTGGGCCCACTAGTCATAGACGCAAAGGCAGGAGCAGTAAGTAGAAGCTTTCGCTACACGCTATCCCTCCCGCACGAGGTGGACGGACATGCAGAAGTGGATTCGATACTGTAGAAGTAGGAGTAACATCATTGTTCATCTTCTCGAAGAGGCAAAGAGCCAAGCGCAACCCAAACGTGGCAGTTGCGAACACTCGCATGGTGCGGTGCCTTGGAGCACGCATATAGTAGCCAGGCTCTTGCATGAGACAAAATTGCTATTTTTTAACAATTAAACTCCATCATCCATTGGTTGATACTCATTCTGCATAGGTCCACGCGCTTAGCACCGTTTCCTCCTGGGGTCACCAATGTTTATTTGCTAATTAATATCATTGCTTGCAATGAACTAGCCATTGCAAGTCATTAAAAGCATCCACACCTCTCATCTCTTATTGGTTGATATGTCAAGAAACAAGAAACAAGGTAGACGTTAATGCACCGTGCCTAAGTGTTTTGGGACTATTTGGTTTTTGTAAGATGACTTACACACCTATACGGAGGGAGTAGTATAGCCCTGTAACCAGAAAGGAGTATTTGCCTTTCTAGAGATTTCAACAAGTGACTAGACTACACCGCGTGCAGCCGTGCAGTACTCCCTCCCTCCCGGTTTATTGGGCTCAAATCTCAAATATCATGAACCAAGGCATTTTGCAATTGGAGGAATGTATCTCGTACTACTTTACAAAACTACCCTAATTAAACTCATGCATTAATTACGTAGTTCTCTCGTTTTCCTCTCCGCCTTGGTCGCAGTTCACAATATTGAGCACTCCTATATGACTTGCCGCTCTATCTACATGCTGGACATTTCAAAGCATCCGGGCCCGCGTGCCATCCACCAAATCAGAGCGAGGTTCTATAGTCGAGACTCACTTGTCACCCCGGTGTGGCCGTCATGACCCGTCATATCACAAAACCCACACCTTTACCAGCAGTGGTAAGGTGGCCTCCAAGTTGGACTGGACGAAGCAACCATCATTTCACTGGAACGCTCGTTCAAGCCCTTTCTTCCCTTTCTTGAAGAAAACCTCACTCCAGGCAACTCACTTCTGCCATTTTTCTTCTGTACCGACGAAGGAAAGGTGGGCGAATCAGTTATGCTGCTATATTTTCATTCCAAGAATCTTCTTTTTGGGAAGCACCGACCGATTCTCACATCCTATTCTTTTCCCGTTTTCATTGCGATTGTGGTTTCCTTTCGATTGCTTTTTGTTTGTCAGTTCATTGATGGATCCTGGAGCACTAGGCAAAGAGTTGCCGGCGGACAACCCACTGAAGACAACGATCTCCAGGAAGTGAGCACCGACCAATGAGTTGACCATGTTGGCGGGCCAACCCATGGAGACGAAGAACTCCAAGAAACAAGCACTGGCCAAAGAGTTGAGGATGTTGGTGGACGAACTACTCAAATAAAGTTGGAAGAACAGCAAGGGCCCCATCGTGCCTACCCCAGGAACTCTGATTGCCACCTATGTGAGGCTCAAGACCGAATTTGAGGAGATAGTCGCCGTTGAGAAGCAGTATTCCCCTGGCAAGGTGATGGCCCCCATCGAGGATGAGGAGATGGCCCCCGGAGGGATGAGATCCCCCGGTGAGCTGCACAAGGTAAAAAATAATGGCTTATTACCATAGTTGTGGTTTTTGATTATTTGCAATGTGTTTGCTAATATGTTAGCGTTGTGCAGGTGCCGGTGGACGTCCTTGATGATTCCGATGTCGTGGCCTGTCCTGTTGGCATCGCCCCGGAGATCGATTCCGATGCCGCTGTCCATCCTGTGGACATCGCCCCAGAGATCGATTTTGATGTCGCGGTCAGTCCTGTGGACATCGCCCCAGAAATCGATTCCCAAGCCACTGTCCATGCTATGGTCATTGTCCGAGAGATCGATGACAAGAAACAGTTGGTCGCGCTAATCATTCATGGTAGTTTGCATTGCCCTGTGTTTAGTTACCAGAATGATGCGTGTTATCAAACCATCTTCGGGCTAGTGCACTGTCTTGTGTGGCCGGATCTTGCTACTTTTGTTTGATAGTGAATCATGCGATGAATCATGCGAACCCTCTCCGAGTTATGGAAACAGATGTATCCTCACCAGCTTTTGATGTAATATATGGCATGCTTAGATGTAAGTTTGAACTGTTTATCATATCAACAGGCCTTGTTTGATGATTCTTGGTGTTAGTACGCTAGCTAATGTGCGAGCTATAGTACTTGAAAAACACTCATTGAAGAGAAATGTTGGGGCTGATGAGCTCGTGGTACGCTTATACTTATCCCTCATCGGTCGACCAATGGCCCTAGCTCCTAAAATTGTAGGCTTAGCGATCCATCAGTCAATAGTCGACACATATACATTCAGGCCTCATTTGGTTAATGGGGTAGGAAAATCATAGCAAAAGTACAGAGAACGTGCAACACAAAATCATAGAAGTGCAGAGACGTACTCCCTCCGTTCCAAAATAGATGACCTAGCGGGCTAGTTGGGCCTAGTGGGATTCAGTGATATGATGTGGTACAGTGCCATCCAGTCTTCGCGTGTGGTAGCAGTATTGCGGGTATAGTAATTTTCTTGAAGAAGTGGAATTCAACGAAGTCATGATGGTTCCTTCGTCCGAACAACTTACAGTGGGAAAGGTTGGGCCTGCGATATGACCGGGGTAGACCAGGATAATTTTGTGCATGGCAGGTGGACCAGGATGGTCGACGTCCCACATGTCGGCGAATGAAAGTATTCTTTCCTTTATAGAGGATGAGCAACGAGTATTCATAGTTTATTTTTTATGAAAGCTATTGGCTCCACTATTACTCCTTGACTTTGTCAATGCCTCTCTCTTCTCCACATAAGCGGGGACTACTTGTATGCATGCGATGGGCAGCTGGCGTCTTGAGGGGCCAGGGCGGTCAGAGCAGGCTCTGGAAGCGGCCCAGACTCCAGCATGGCCCACCTCACATTATCACCATATATTTCTTGGATTCCGTGCGCGGCGGGCGGGCGATCTCTTCTCCCTCCCCCGTTTCTCTCTTCTCAGTCGACACCCGCCGAGCGATTAGATTTCTGCTATCGACGGTTTATTCAATTACAGTCCCACATGTTAGTGAAATTGCAAGACAACGCGTGTCCCCTCTGGTGAGCGGTGTGCGAGCTGGACTGTCGGGGGTGCGACGCGTATGAGTCGTAAGTGTGTCGCCTTTTCCTTTAGAACTTGCGAAGCATAACATTTTCGCGCGATTGATCGATAAAATGACGAGGGTGGTGCTTTCCCGCTTGTTAGGCGGGCTAGTTCGAGTGATATGACGTGCTACAGTGTCGTCCACTTGCTCCATTTTTATGTAAGCAAGATAAAAATGGAGGACTGTTAGAGACTATAGCAGTACGTCCAAGAGAGCTTCGGAGCGCCGGGAGGCCATGGTTGAAGTGGTGCCGACAGAAGGAAGTGACCAGAGGATAATAAGTGTGGGTCTTTGGCTATGGCTGGGAGCTGGGGCTCAAGTAAATATAGCGGGCGAATGGCAATGAGCCGTGGCAGACGGATGGACAACTGGCGCTGGAGTAGGTTCGTCGGGCGTGAATGCGGACGCTGCTTCAGTGACTTAACTGCAGATGCGTTGGGTTACTGACATGTGGGCCCAATGGGCATCTGGCCCACATGTCAGTGACACACCAATTGCACCTATAGTTAAGTCTGGTGAATGCGACATTGACATTCTGGAGAGACGGTGACCGTTTCAGGCGAGAAGCGCGCGCTAGCGATCGAAGGGGTTTCGGTGTGTAGTGGCACTAAGATCGGTCGCTCACGATAGTACATACTCCGTACCATACTACCATAGTACCCTCTCTAGCTAGGCTGTTTTATAGATTGTCGTTGTGATGGACGATATACATGAGCAAGGCAGTCCGAGTATGACCGTTGGTGTTGAGCCAGGTGAATACATGCTCGGCATTTGCGTAGGCCTCCATCAAACATCTAAACAGTAATGTCAGGCACCGCCGAGGCGCGCTAGTGATGGGCTCGCCATTTGCGTTGCGCCATGAGCAGGACTTTGATTTAGAGGGCGACGTGCATGCATTAGCATGCTTTGACAGCGTGAGCGTGAGTGTCTGGCGCGAAGTATTTCATTTTCATTTAGCTGACCAGGGTGCGTTGCAGCGACGAGTCCGTGGTTTGATTCCCCACATACGCATAATTTTGGTTTTTACAGTATTTCTTTCTCCATTGATAGGTAGGCCCACGTAGATAGATAAAGAACAAGAGCTGATGAGGCGCATGCAGACTGTTTGACTGGTCAACCAGACAAATACGGAGCTATACGCTGAGCGAGTGACCGTATAATCACCATATCTCGTATACAATGATCAAAGTGGGCTATCAAGACAAGTTCGATGACCGCTAATGCATTTTACTCGGTAATAAATGACCAGGATTGAAGGGGAATCCAAATTTGCTTCGTCTTCTATCCTTGAGCTCTTGACAAACCAATGCACTATACGGTTGTCCGGCCACTCCACCCCAAAGCTCTCACCAAGCGTCGTTCATGCCACCGTGCCGCACACTAACCGGTAAGGCAGCGATGGCATCCCGCCGCGCCGAGTTCCTCGCCGCCCACGACTGCACACAAAATGGTAGGGAAGCGATGGCATCCTGCCGTGCCGAGTTCATTGCCGCTCGCGACCTCACAACTATGTGGGAGGAATTTGAACATGCCAAGGCCGAATGGGCGGTAGAGCAAGAGGCGGCCAAAGCCGCACAGAGGGAGTGGAAAAGTTAGAAAGCACTCAAGAAAAGAGAGGCTCGCCGCCGCAAGAAAAAAAAGTATGCACGCGCTGCTGCAGAGAGGTCGGCGGAGATCCAAGCACGGTGGGGTGTCGCCGACAAAGCCGGGAAGGAGAACGACGGCGTCTGGCCAGCATGTGAGAAGTAGTAGTACTAGTAGTTAGTGTGTGTGTCTGTGTCTAAGTACAAGCATGTACCAGTACTACTAGTTACTACTATAGTTTTTAGAGCAAATTACCAGTACATTAGCCTAGACTAAATGGAAAAATTCCTATCCTATGCATCAAATGGCATCTCTTTCTCTATAGGAATTGAGATGCATGTCATCTCACTTCCGATTATTTTCATATTCCTATAAAATTCCTATCCTATGAACGAAAGGAGGCCTCTGTTGGAGTAACTACTGTAGCTACCAGTACTGCTGGTATAGTAGTTTTCTTCAAGAAGCGGAATTCAGCGAAGTCATGATGGTTCCTTCGTCCGAGCAACTTCAAAGTGGGAAGTGGGCCTGTGATTTGACGGCTCATTAGTCATTGTTAGTGCGGCATGACGACCTGGGTGACTCTCCCTTGGAGTTCTGCGTGCATGGCAAGTGGACCAGGATGGTCGACGTCCCACATGTTGGTGAACGGAAGTATTCTTTCCGATATCGAGGAGCAATGAAACGGTGTGGTATAGTATCACTGCTGATTGGTTCGCAAAAAAATAGTATCACTGCTGATTTATAATTATTTTTTATTTCTGATGAATGCTACCGTTTCAACTCTTACGACGAAGGGTGCCAAACACGGCACGTGCTGGATGTCTGACACGTCAGCAAAAGGAGTGGGACATGAACAACGTGGTAGAGCCCAGCATAAAAAAACAGCATGGTAGAGCGTCTCCACTTCTTCCATTTCTGGGTCGGAGACCACACGTCGTAGTACTTAGTGGTATGAACGATACAAAGTGCGACCTGGAGAGAAAGACACGTGTAGTTGGAAGGTCTCGGGGCATACACGTAAACAAATATAAAAGTTAATATGTGCCTCCAACTAATATAGTAGTAGTGGAGTACTTAGGCATGTACTCCATAACATCACCGTGCATTGCACGCACAACATTTAGTGGTAGTACGTAGTAAGAGACAAATGTCGCCCAAGAGTTCCCTTCTCGACCCACTTTTGGGTGTTTGGTAGAGTGTATGGAGGGTGCATGAGTCCACACTAGTTTAGCACAAATACACTAGAAGCATGCATGAAGAGAGCATGCATGAAGAGGGGTGTTGAGTTGAGCATGCATGAAGAGGGGTGTTGAGTTGAGCATGCATGAAGAGGGAACAACTATGCTGAGACAAGAACGCAACCAAACACACCCTATATGCCATGCAAGTTCATACCATTTGTGCCTTTCTACCTCACTTACTGTGCTACATTACTCAGGTTCGTACGTCCACTCCTGGGTACATGTCCGTCTCGTAGTTCCAGTACCACGTGTTGTTCATATAGATGGAACGATCCTTGCATAACAAGTGCACCTTGATGCTAGATGTCTCGCATGTTGGCAAAAGGATGAACAAAGCTCACGTAAAAAAATAGAGTGGAAGAACATAGATTCCAAACGACCGAGAAGGAGCAAGGAACCTCGTGGTGGAGCGTCTGCACTCATAATATTTAATATTATTCAGCGATATAAAATTAACAAATCATCTCCACAGTGGACTGGAAGAGTACGAAACACGGCAGCCCAGTGTAGTTACATCATACTAGTACATGGTTAACCCACGCTATCACCATATTTCTTGGCTTCCATGCGACACCTATCTCTAGTAATCCAGCAGCCTGTATCGCTTCTCCCTCCTCGTCTCTATCAAAGTGCTGCGGGCTAGCGTTTTTGCCGTCTATTGAGGTCGGTTAACTCATCACATGTTAGCGACATGCAAAGAGCATTCTAAAAAAATTCCTTTCACGTTCCGTTTTCAAAAAGAAAAAAAATCCTTTCACGTACAAATTTGCCTGTATGCTTTGAGCAACTTGCATGTCCTATACTGCTCCTGTTTGATACTCTAACTTAGCTAGAGGTTAGACTAACTCATGACTAACCCTGACCTAACTATAGCCAAAGAGGTGTTTGGCTGATAGGGTTAGATTGACAATAAATGCACTTGATGTAGGGAGAAAAGTGATTTTTCAGTGGTCCCAATGAGAACTATCTCCAGTTAGAACCTCTTGGGTGGGATAGTTTTTTTGGTGGGTTTGGTCCAACTTGCTCCAATTTAAACCCTCATGCTTGGATACTTTAGGGCTATTTGAGCCCCAACTAGCTCAAACTAACTCTAACCCATGGATCCAAACAGGGCCTATGGCCAGTCTCGACATGGAGCAGTCGCATGCACCGGGAAGCGGCGCTCTCTCGACCGTCGCACCACTTCAAAGCCGGCGCCAGTGAGAGGTCGCCTCCGCTCTGGCCGGGCATTAATGTGGCACTGACGCTCCAGGGCGACGCTGACCATTTCACGTGGGAAGCGCGCGCTGGCAAGGGAGTAAGAAATTGTGGTAAAAATTGTTATTACTAGTAGTTTGCAAAACTACTAAATTATTGCACTCAGTTTCCTAAGAAATTGTGGTAAAAACGTTACTCCACAGCCCGCTTCCCTTCTCCTTCCTCTCCCGCCGCCCGCGCACGTCCGCGGAAAGCGACCGGTCAACCTTTATATAGGAGTGCTAGCACAAAAAGATGCATGCATGACCACTAAACTTCCCATATTAAAGCGCCGCTCTGGCGGGAGTATGGCGTATGTTGTTACCTTCAGACGGGCCATGGCTACCGGGCAACTGCGACTAGAGAAGAGGCGGCGGGAGGGGAATGAATGCAGCTACTGTTTGGGTTCACCTTCCGGCTTAAATAAATGTGCAGCATCACGTGTACCCGCGGGTGCACAAACTGTAACATACGTGTCTGCTTAAGTGGGCGTCACGTAACTGGTGTGTGTGTGAGATATATTCTGAGAGACAAAGTGCGTGTGTGCGACTCTACTCTTCGGACATGTAGTCAACCTTTTGCATCGGGATATAAGTATAATGGTATTTACTTTAGCTAGTGATTTACGTGGCCATGTTAACGTGGTTGTGTCAAAAAATGTCACTTCCTGCTCGTGATTTGTGTTATATAATTACAAGCAAGATTCTCGTGCATTGCACGGAACATCAATATGCATTTTTTTACAAAACACCTATTGTGATTGACCCATGCAGGAGTAATCCCATGTGTAAAAAATAATGATATCTTGAGAATTTTATCAGAAAATGGTATCTCGAGAATGTCATCGAAAAGTAAAAGATGAGAGATAAGGCGAGGAGGAGTGGAGCGTGGTGGTGACTGGTGATCGGAATGGGCGGAGGCATGGGGATGGATGGCGCCGGCAAGCGGCAGCGGCCACCATTCATGCTAGATTGTTCCAGAGACTTATTCCTTTTTTAGTTGCTGAGCAATGAGGTTGTGGGAGATAATGATGTGGAGAGAGGTGCGGGTATCTTTGGTAAAATTATCATAGTTTGCTTTCTATCCGTCAGATATAGATCATACGGTGTGTATTACAAGATGGCAGGCACACCATCATCGCCAACTTGTTTTTTATAAGGGTACAGATGATAAGGTTGCTCACTACTAAAGTAAAGTGGAATTTGTCCATGTTATGCAAGTAAATAAAGGTGATTGTTTATGATACGAGTAAGGTTGGATGAAGGGTGGTAGGAACAAATGCTCCGCCTACAGCATGTATGTGTGAGATGGAGTCTTAGTGTGTGTGGGGTGTGTGTGTGTGTGTGAGAGAGAGAGAGAGATGGAGTCTTAGTGTGTGGGGGGGGGAGGTGCGTGCGTGTGTGTGTCTGCGTGTGTGTGTGTGTGTGTGTCGCAGGGTCCTCTGTGGCGGATGTAATTCAAGTGTGCATGGCTTCATCATAGAGAGGTGATGTGTATGGCAGAGGCCACCAACGATGGGGTGCGAGACAGAAAATGCCCGTAGAGAGGGAAGAGAAGGTGTGTGCATGTGAGAGGAGTCGATATCTAGAGAATGTGTTTGTTCGAGAGACACCGAGGAAGACTACTATATATCGATGGTGCATGTAGGCGGGAATTAAACAAAGGGATGGTCTTATTGGTTTCGGGGATATAGGGGAAGAGTGAGAGGCGGTGGGCGGGGTAGCTAGAAGGAGATTGTTAAGTGTGAGTGTTTGTTTTACCCATCCAGGCGGAAGTTATGTGCACAAAAGAGGAGAATGATTCGATGTGGTGTTAGGATTGAGGGTAATTAACTACGTGTGGAGACATAGAGACCTTGAACGTGCATGTGTGAGAGGTATACATGTATACATGGGATGTGTGTGTGTGCGCGCGAATGATCGAGATAAAAGAAAGAAGACATAAGTCATAAGATCAACGACATGGGAGAGACGGATTGGTATGACAATATGCATGCATGTGAGAATGCAGGGAAGAAGGCCCAACAATTGAGCATGTGTTTTTGTCTTTAAGAGATAGTGGCGTGGGCTGGAGCATGCATCTATGGCGAGCAGAGGGAGTGAGGCACAACGATTGTGCAAAAGAGATCAACCTATAAATGCATATGTATGGAGAGACATATATAGTGTGGGTGATAGGAAGCAAGACTCCGTTCAAGAAAGAAATATTGACGGAGAACCTACAGATAGATACAGAGATGGAGATGCTACCTAGAGGGACATCCGCTAGTTTGGGTGTTGGAGATGACCGCCGGGTGGTTCAGACGGTGAAGTTGTATATGTGTGTGAGAGGGCACTTGACTGCATGTAGAGAGAAACATATGTAGTGTGCGTGATAGGAATCAAGAGTGAGGGTGAGAAACAAGGTTGATGGAGAAACAGATAAATAGAAAGATAAAGATGCTAGCTAGTGTGCGTTAGAGATAGGAGTCTAGTGGATCAGAAAGCTGAGTTATGTGTGTGGGTGTGAGAGAGATAGAGAGAGGGTGCATGTGAGTCACATACAAACAGATATCAGAGAGAAATCAGATCTGGAGAGACGGAGTTTGGTGTCTGCGAGAGAGAAAGATATTTCACAACGAGAGTGATAGTTAGAGAGACATATGAGGGAACGCAAGATATATCTAGGGAGAGAGAGTGTGCGTGAGCGGCATACAAGAGAACAATGGAGAAATATGAGACCCTGGGAGACAGAGTTTGTGTTTGTGTGTGAGAAAGAGATATTTAAGAGGAAAAGTCGTAGGTTCTCATATCTACGGAGCAAAAGACATATCTGTATGAGGGGTGTGCGAGTGGCACACATGGGAATAGTAAAGAGAAATGAGACCCCGAGAGACAAAGTTTTGTGTTTGTGTGAGAGAAAGAGATTCCACATGGAGAATCATAGTTAGAGACACATAGCAGGGAGCGAGATATACTTAGAGAGAGATAGAGTGATGAAGATCTAGGGAGAGAGTACCGTCAGTGTGTTACGAAGATAAAAGATCATTGTCGACATACAGGTAGAACGAGAGATACCTGAGAGACGATGAACGCGTATAGGTCCAGAGAGATAGTCCTATATAAGCATGAGTGATAGCTATATGAGACGAATATCTGGATTAAAGGGGATTCAAATATTTAAACTGGAGATCACGACATCGATAATATCATAATGCAAATTGGTGTATCAAACATGCATATTCATTTGAATTTGGGCACATGTGTAAAGTTATATAGTTTATCAATATTGGTGATCCATAGATTCTTTAATTACAAACAATGCATGGTTTATATGCAATTAATGTCTAAACAGGATTACACTATATGTTGCGTGTGTGAAACACATTATACATGTTTGAGAAGTAAAAAAACCGCATGAAACACACATTAACTGGAGACAGTTAGCGAGGAATGCATACTTTGGATTTCAACATAAAGTGGTTTCAAATATTTGAAAATACAAATTGATGGATACAACCTTATGAATCTGAGATCATGCCATTTGTAAACCATATTTATGTATAAATGGTGTTGTGCTTTTGAAAGTATATAAAAAAAGATGTATATAGAATGTAATCCAATTGAAAATGGATCCCGCCCAAAAAAAATAGAATACAAACGGGATTCGAATTGAGTTGGCATGACCGTAAACGTGCACTCTACAAAATTTGAACGAAGCGGGGAAAGTCGTAGTAACCGCCCGAAACCAAAATCTGCGAGATGGAAATTACTACTGCCTATGCCTGCCAAACAAAGCCTATCTACTGGATTTCTATAGGTTTCGATAGGGGTTGGTTTGTAATTTCACCCAAATGTGACGTAACCGCCTCTCACCCGGATTCATACATGGTGGGCGCCAAAACACAGTTTGTACTCGGCTGAAATCGACTCCCTCCCCGATTCATATTCATATACACGGTGGGCACCAAAAACAAACTCTCGTCAGCAAATATTCGGTGTATGCGAGATTACCGTCCTATCCCCAACCGACTAATGTTGCTGTGATGTAGTAGAAATTTGAAACGGGGGCTAAGTTTGTAAATTTCCTCGCATTTGAGACAAGCGCGCCCTGAATACATGGTTCCGCCTTCCCCTCTACCTACCTTTTCCACATTCGTACTCCGTGGGCGCCAAAACACCCTCTCCACCCTACCCTCCTCCGTCCGCCGCCGCCCGCCACCCTATCCACCGCCGTCCTCCTCCACCATGCCAGAGCTGATACGCCTACGCCGCCGTCCATTACAAGAGATGGACCTCTCTCATCCATGGCTTCGGACCGGGATCCTTGCATCCCGTACTCTCGCTTCATCCCCGCTGTCGTCCACCTTGTCGGCGCCGCTCCTACGACCGTCTCGTCCACCGTGCCCCGCCGCCACCGTCTACCCTCCTAGATCTGGTTCCACGCCGCCGACAGACATCGCTACCGTAGCACCGTCAAATTCTCAGCAGATGCATACACGGCGCCGCACTAGAGGTGGTACTCTTTCGTATCTGCTCAACTTATTTATCGCAGCAAGAAAATAGATCGCCACTGCTTTACTCTGATTTCTTGTCTTGGTTGCGAAGTTGCCTTTGTCCGGTTTGCACCTTCAGATCCGCCATGGCACGCTCAACACTATACTCCAAATGCTTATGGTTTTCCCCTTTTATATTCGACACTAGTTAAATCACAGTAGACTAAATTTTTCAGAGCTCGCCGGAGTTCGCCGGTGCGAACGAAGGGGCTCGGGTGGTTGTGGGGCCTCGCCGAACAAAGAAAACTCGATGCGGGTGGGGGTTGGGGTGGGGGTGGGGGGGGGGGGTGGCGGAGGAACACCGGCGGTGGGTGCTGGTGGTCCGGCCGGTGGCCCGTGCGGTGTTATGTATGGGAAGAATCAGAGACGAGGAAGAAGATGGGTTAGGAGACGTAGGATCTTCATCCAACCGCCTGAAATGGTCGAGAGACAGCTGGGAGTTGCATTCTTAATGCGCTCTGGTTCATCATGTGT
>NC_041381.1:462181277-462210850 GCF_002162155.2 Triticum dicoccoides | reverse complement strand
ATCACAGTAGACTAAATTTTTCAGAGCTCGCCGGAGTTCGCCGGTGCGAACGAAGGGGCTCGGGTGGTTGTGGGGCCTCGCCGAACAAAGAAAACTCGATGCGGGTGGGGGTTGGGGTGGGGGTGGGGGGTGGGGGTGGCGGAGGAACACCGGCGGTGGGTGCTGGTGGTCCGGCCGGTGGCCCGTGCGGTGTTATGTATGGGAAGAATCAGAGACGAGGAAGAAGATGGGTTAGGAGACGTAGGATCTTCATCCAACCGCCTGAAATGGTCGAGAGACAGCTGGGAGTTGCATTCTTAATGCGCTCTGGTTCATCATGTGTGGGCACTGCGCAACCAACATTTTATTGTCCAAAATCTGCTTGCTCTTCTTTACAATGTTCCTCTTTCGTTCTTCTTTAAGATGTACTCTCTCCGTTCCTAAATACAAGTCTTTGTATAGATTCCACCATGGACAACATATGGATCAAAATGAGTGAATCTACACTCTAAAATGTATCTGGATACATCTGTATGTGATCCATAGTGGAAATCTCTACCAAGACTTATATTTTGGAACGGAGGGAGTTTGATAGTAGTACAGTATGTTCCTTGTGCTGAAGATGAGCTGGGAAATTTGCAGTGTAGAGGTCTATATGGTCGGTTGTGATGGACACTTTGAGCCTCTTTGATTCGTAGGATCTTATAAACATAGGAATAGGATTTGTAGTGGCATGCCCACTTGAATCCTATAAGAACAGCAAGGAAATGCGGGGAGCTGTGTCGCCTTTGAGAGTTGCACTGATATTAACAGTACCGTACCTTCACTTGAAGAGAGCTGGTATCTGAAGCCTTTCTAGCCGTACCGGCAAACTAGCACATATATTCCAGCAAGTTCCACTTTGCTGATTTTACTCTGATGCTTAAGGTTTTCCCGTTATATCTACACTATGATCTATGTAGCTGCTTTGTGTCGCACTAGCAGCAGTCCACTCTTGAAGCTAAACACTGCAATGACTCACAAAATTGGCACCAAGGCATTGGGTGCCATTCTGGATGCAACGAAACTCATACGCTCCCCACCTGTTGACTCTTGTTCAGAATATGATCCTAATGACTCTTTTTCAAAATTGCCACATATAGAGAGACAGCATGGAATTGCATTTCTTTGGGCGCTGTGATTCATCATGAGTGGGCAACCAACATTGTATGCAATGAAGCAGAACCTCAAGAATAGGCTTCCTCTTCTGTTCTTTAACATGTTCCTCTTTGTTTATTCTATATTTAGTATGTACAGTATTTTCCTTGTCATGAAGGGGCGCAGGGACATCTGCAGTCAGCAGCTGATAGAGCTGGCCTGTACATGATCGATAGGCTTTCAATTACTAGCGGCAATACAACACCGTATTTTCAAGCCAGTTCCACTTTCCCGATTTATATATCGTGGTTATGGTGTACCCCTATTATGTACACTATGATCTGCCTAGTTGCAGTGTGCTCTTGTTATCATGGTTTGGCAATAAACTCTCTATACAATATATTATGAACCTGTCATCTGCCAGCTATCCTTACTTCTGGAGCCTATTTTTTTGTGTACTTGTGCTAGATTATATAAATGCACGCACCATATTACAGCACACATGAGCTCTCTCATCAGAATCCAGTGATAGAACACAAGTGTTTACAGGGGCGCCCCTATATTAGAATATCATCTCCATTACAAAGATAATCTCACAACTATTTATGTTTTCATGTTTCTCAGATATTATACGCAATTACAGTGAATATCAGAATCCGTGCATCAGAAGAATATTGTGGAACACTGCAATGACTTACAAAATTGGCACCAAGCCATTGAGTGCCATTCTGGAAGCAATGAAACTCATACGCTCCCCACCTGTTGATTCTTGTTCAGAATATCATCCTAATGACTATTCTAACCTCGAGGAGTCAAAGGCAGATGGCCTGTCCTGTTCACCCATCAAGGTGCCTGTTCTAATTTGGCAAGGTTTTATTGACTGCGCGTATCTTGCATATGTTGTCTTGCATTTCTTCTACTTTGTTGCACCGCCATCTGGTTAGTTTACTCATCATATAACTCGAGATGCCATGCCCATCCATTATCAATACATATTCCATCTGTCATCATACCATGTTTTCCACTCAAATGTTGTTCTTGTGCATCATACATCAAAAAGGAAGAGGGTGATTGCCGAACCCGAAGGAGCACCAGCAAATTCCTTGGAAAACATGGTGGTGCCGGAGAAATCAGACAGCGCCCCACTTATATTGGCTGTACAAATAGTGACACAAAACATAGGACCAACTCTAGCAGACTCTACCCATACTTCACTGGCCACACCACTAGCCCCACCACACAAGACCTGCACTCCAGCAAAAGGTATACCGATTTCATTTGCCATAGCACCAGCAGTACCACAGAAAAATCCCACTCCAGCAAAAAGTACAGCAAGTCCACTGGCCGAAGACCTATCCCAACTACAGAGACGGCCAATTCCTGCAGATTGGAACCCCATTCCATTTATTCCCAGTTTAAAAGACAATGATTTCAATGTTGTTAGGGACTACGTGCATATATTCCCATCATGGGAAGATTATAGTGAAGACAAACACCATTTTCACATCTTCCTGTCCAACTTACGTGTAAGTGCTATTATTCATGGTTATTATTTTCCTGTTTTCCACTGATCGAACACATCACTGATTTACATTACATTGTTGTAACTAGGCGAGGGTCAATATGGATAGTCATGACGAGCAAAGCTTGCTTGTGCTTTTCAAGGAAGCATTGCAGCAGTATCGGTGTTACCTAAGGAAATCACACTTTGATGGCAAGTCTATAAACGAATTTCCGATGAAGTCTCCTGTGCTAAATTTAGAAGACATTGAATGGAAAAACCTTGTTATGCACTAGTCTCGTTCCCAGGATGAGGTACTGTCTATGAAATCAAATGACAATTTGAACTTCTACTTTTCCGCATGTGCTTTACGGATCTTTTTTGCAGGAAATCTGCTCGAAGAAGAATTCCGGTTTGAAAAGAACGATAGGATATCGCAAATATGTTGCGTGTTGCTTTTCTCTTGTTAGTACCTGTTGTCCTATATCACTGTACTTGCATACATACCTGGTTCATTATGTGACATCAGTATGCATGATAGGTTGCTTATCAATTGTTCGCTCCAAATTATCTGATCTGTATGAATGGTTACATTAGTGTAGAATATATCCAATGCCAATGAATTTTTTAGCTCTGCATTGTTCTTGTAAGTACATGTTGTCCTTCATCATTTTACTTATATTGACAGGTAGTTGTTCATGTACCATCACTTTGCAGCTTATTTTCCTATGCCCTCCATTTTCTACACATCAGATCTATATTTACTCTTACCATAAGGTTGGTACTGAAGAAGTTTAGCTGTGCATTGCTCTTGGCTTGTTGTGTTTGCCTGTATCGCTGCACATACATTTATAGCTACTTGGTTATGTAGCATCACTCTTCATCTTATCTTAAATATTCTCCATTTTTTCGTATATTATCAGATCTATATATGCTCTTAACAAAATGTAGAATAAAGGCAATGCTTATGAACAAGATTTTGTGGTAAACTTCTTGAATTGCCCCCCCCCCATCAGCATGGACAAGGACTTTATAGAGCCTGTCTTCACCAGTAATGTAAGTTTGTCCTTCTCAAGCCTTCAAACTTTGTTGTGTACATTTGGTTAGGCATGAATTCAATAGCTGTTTATTTTTGGTGTTTGCATCAAATTGCATGTTTAAAGTTTATTATGTACTCCCTCCGTTCCTAAATATAAGCCTTTCTAGAGATTTCAATATGGACTACATACGGAACAAAACGAGTGAATCTACACTCTAAACTATGTCTATATACATCCGTATGTCGTTCATATTGAAATCTCTAAAAGACTTATATTTAGGAACGGAGGGAGTAGTTCATAAACAAAAGTTTGTCCTTCTCAATTTAAGTTTTCAGTTGTACAACCAAGTTCCTTCTTCATACCATGTAAATTAAACTATACAGAGCAAGTGATCTTCTTTTGCACTACATGTATACTTCTGTTCTTCATCCGTAATCCAGTGGTGTAGTGAACCTACCCACTACAGCACAATGTCATATTCTGCAATGTCTTAACTATGAACAATGTCATATCATTCTACTATTATTTAAACCGTCTCTTTATTTGCCAATCTGAAATGGGATAAATTGACAGCACACTAGCCATTGATACTTATGAGTTCTTGATCTGTAATCCAGTGGTGTCGTGAAGCTGCCAACTCCTTCACAATGTCATTTCCTGCCATGTCTTGACCTGAACAATACCATATTGTGTTAATGCATTTTTAAACTGTGTCACTTTATTCGTCAGTAAGAAATGTGATGAATTGTCAACACTGATACTTTTATGTGCAAAACCTGTCATCTGTCTGCTTGTTTATCTTTCAGAGTGAGGAAGATATAAGTGTTGAACAAGCACAGTCTCATCATCTTGCTTAGGTGCTTGCGCTGCAGCTCGCTAGCAGGGCTAACCTTTCTTGAACTCTATTGAAGTACTGTCAGTTTTGTATATTATTTTGTCGGCGTGTTTATTTGCACTAGTGCCGATCTTTGACACCCACTGTATGTAATTTGTTGTCTACTTGTGCTTTATTATCATACTGGCGAACTTTGATGCCCAGTGGATGTAATATGCCGTAATTTATTTATTGTATAGTCTAGGTTTTTTCTTATTCACGACGCTGCAGTTATTTTACTGTATATAAATCCTGTCTTCGCAGTAAAGCGGCCAAACCATAAAATTACGGTACATAATCGGGCCGTCATGCAATCACGATGTATGATCCGCATCATGGGCCCCGTAAAACTGGCCCACTAGTAGATTCGGGCCTTTAATAGGCCGAGTAACCCCCGGCCCTCTTTTCGCAAGAAAACTCAATGGGCTTTTAGGAGGCTGAAAAGTAGGTTGGGCCTGAAACGTGCCGAACAGCTCACGGGCCAGCAACAGCCCGAATTGGAGCCCGGCCCATGATAGTGCGAATCAAATCACGGGCTTTTAACAGGCCAAAATTGTCTCTATCCTTGTTTGGCCCAATCAGATATCGGCTGCGAGCAGGCCGGATGCAAACCGGGCCGTAGTTAGGCCCAACTATATAACGGGCTTTTAACAGGCCAAAATTAATATAGGGCCGAAATGTTTAACGGGCCCTTAACAGGCCGAAACTAATATCAGGCCGATTTACTAAATGGTCCTTTAGCAAGTGGGCCCAAAAGCATAGCGTCCAGTTAACGGGCCGAATATGATATGGGCCATAATTGAGGCCGAAGCCTCTTAAAGGGTCGGACCTGATCTGGGCCGTGATTTGGCCCAGAAGGTGGGAGGCTTTTAACGGGCTGGATCTCATATGGGCCATTATTAGGCTCGGAATGTGGCAGGCCATTAATGGACCGGATCAAATATGGGCCGGCATTTGGCCCAAAACATGGCAGCCAGTTAATGGGACGGCCTACTAGGGTCCTCAAAATCTTGTGGGCCTACAGCTAGGCCGGCCCATTAGTGTCGGCGAAATCTCGTGGGCCTTTAGCTGGGCCGGCCCATTATGATTCGCAAGAATTTTGTGGGCCTTTACCTGGGCCGGCCCATTATGGCACACAAAAATCTTGCGGGCCTTTACCTGGGCCGGCCCATTATGGGCCGCGAAATCTCGTGGGCCTTTAGCTAGGCCAGCCCATTATGGTCTGCAAAATCTCGTGGGCGTTTAGCTGGGCCGGCCCATTATGGTCCGCAAAATCTTGCGGGCCCTTAGTTCGGCCTGACCATTTAAACTCAATGGGCCGTGCCACGTGTCGACGTATCATAGGCGCCTTCTGTCCAATGAGTGGATGACATCTGTCCCAATGACGAGCTGACATGTGTTTCCTCCAGCCAATGATGATTTTACACGTGGAAAATCCCCATTGGTCGGGGCTGTTAACGGGTTATCAGATCCAAAACCCAACCCGATAGCTTAACGGCGTTCCGTTACGGTGGATGCCACGTGTCGGTCACCCTTGATGAAAGCACTTCTGTGCCACGCGATTTATCGTCATGGAAGTGGACACTTCTGTGATGATAATTTTGGTAATGTCATGGAACACTTCTACGACAGCACAGGCATGACTATCTTGATTCGGTCATAAATTTGTCATGGATGTACATGCATGACAGAAAATGCGACCTACTGTGACGAACATGTATCATCACGGAAGTGTATTTTTTTTGTAGTGAGAGTGGCTGGAATTCGCTCCCTGATAACCCACAAGTGTAGGGGTCGCAATAGTTTTCGATAAGTAAGAGTGTCGAACCCAACGAGGAGCTAAAGGTATAATAACTATTTGAAAGTGCAACTATCCCTAGGTGGTTTTGGTAATTCATAACAACATATAGCTCATTGAGCTAATGCTATTCCAAGACTATTATTTCAGGAAAGCTCAATGAATGGCATGGCATGGATGATGAAACTGGATCCCTCAAAATACTAAGGACAAAGGATTGGCTCAACCTCAAAAGCTCAAGACTCTTCATTTTACATTTTAGTGATCCAAGATCACATTGAGTCTATAGGAAAAACCAATACTATCAAGAAGGGATGAGGTGTTGCTTAATGAGCCTCTTGCGTCATGTGCTTAGTGATATGCTCCAAAACCCTCAACTACCTTCCCACATCCACAAATGACCTAAACCTAAAGCCAAAATCGGTCACACCGATTCTTTCCATCCGGTGCCACCGATTCCAAAAGTCATAGCCACCGCCACCAACCCTAAGCAAATCGGTCTTACCGATAGGGATCTCGGTCTCACCGAGATGGGGTTGCAATCTCTCTATTTCCCTTTGTAACGTTTCGGTCTAACCGAAGTGAGCGATCGGTCCCACCGAGATTGCAATGTAAACTCTTTGTTTCCTTTTTGTAACATTTTGGTCTCACCGAAAAGAGCAAATCGGTCCCACCGAGTTTACCTGACCAACTATCTGGAAAGCTTATTACCAAATCGGTCTCACCGAGTTTGTGTCATCGGTCTCACCGAGATTACATTATGCCCTAACCCTAACCGAATCGGCCTCACCGAGATGCATGCCAGTCCCATCGAAAATCACTAACGGTCACTAGGTTTACTAAATCGGTCCGACCGAGTTTAATGATTCGGTCCCACCGAGTTTGGTAAATTGTGTGTAACGGTTAGATTTTGTGTGGAGGCTATATATACCCCTCCACCTCCTCTTCATTCGTGGAGAGAGCCATCAGACTAAACCAACACTTCCAACTTACCATTTCTGAGAGAGAACCACCTACTCATGTGTTGAGGCCAAGATATTCCATTCCTACCATATGAATCTTGATCTCTAGCCTTCCCCAAGTTGCTTTCCACTCAAACCCTCTTTCCACCAAATCCAAATCCTATGAGAGAGAGTTGAGTGTTGGGGAGACTATCATTTGAAGCACAAGAGCAAGGAGTTCATCATCAACGCACCATTTGTTACTTCTTGGAGAGTGGTGTCTCCTAGATTGGCTAGGTGTCACTTGGGAGCCTCCGACAAAGATTGTGGAGTTGAACCAAGGAGTTTGTAAGGGCAAGGAGATCGCCTACTTCGTGAGGATCTACCGCTAGTGAGGCAAGTCCTTCGTGGGCGATTGCCATGGTGGGATAGACAAGGTTGCTTCTTCGTGGACCCTTCGTGGGTGGAGCCCTCCGTGGACTCGCGCAGCCATTACCCTTCGTGGGTTGAAGTCTCCATCAACGTGGACGTACGATAGCACCACCTATCGGAACCACGCCAAAAACATCCGTGTCTCCAATTGCGTTTGAATCATCCAAACCCTTCCCTTTACTTTCTTGCAAGTTGCATGCTTTAATTTCCGCTGCCTATACACTCTTTGCATGCTTGCTTGAATTGTGTGATAATTGCTTGACTTGTCCTAAAATAGCTAAAATCTGCCAAACTCTAAAATTGGGAAAAGGTTAAGTTTTTATTGGTCAAGTAGTCTAATCACCCCCCTCTAGACATACTTCAAGGTCCTACAAGTGGTATCAGAGCATTGGTTTCCATTTGCTTTGATTTCCATAGCTTTTGGTGATCATAGCCTTGGTTTCACAACCTAGGAGAGTATGGCGTCTAGCAAGGGAAATTATCACCGTAAAGGTCCTTACTTTGATGGTACTAATTTTGCTAGTTGGAAGCATAAGATGAAAATGCATATTCTTGGACATAACCCCGCCATTTGGGAAATTATTTGTATTGGCTTGCAAGGTGAATTCTTTGATGGGAGAGAACCGAACCATGAAGCGAATGCGGAAGAATTGAAGATGCTGCAATACAACGCTCAAGCCTGTGATATCATCTTCAACGGATTGTGCCCCGAAGAATTCAATAAAATCAGCTGTCTTGAGAATACAAAGGAAATTTGGGATACTTTGATTGATATGCACGAAGGTACCGAATCCGTCAAGGAATCCAAGTTGGATGTGCTCCAAAGTCAGCTTGACAAGTTCAAAATGAAGGATGGTGAAGGTGTCGCTGAAATTTACTCCAGGCTTGCACTTATCACAAATGAGATTGCCGGCTTAGGGAGTGAAGAGATGACCGACAGATTCATCGTCAAGAAGATCCTAAGAGCATTGGATGGAAAGTATGATACTGTGTGCACATTGGTCCAAATGATGCCAAACTACAAAAATCTCAAGCTAACAGAAGTCATTGGAAGAATTGTTGCTCATGAGATGTCGCTCAAGGATACGGAGGAACTTCACAACAAGTCAAGTGGTGCTTACAAAGCCTCAAGTGAAGCCCCCACATCATCAAGCGAGAAACAAACCTTCAATGAAGAATTGAGCTTAATAGTGAAGAACTTCAACAAATTCTACAAGAGTAGAAGCAAAGAAAGAAGCTCCAAGTCAAGGTCTTATCATGACAAGAGATCTTCTAGTCGAGAGCGCAATTGCTACAATTGTGGGAAGCCGGGACACCAGTCCAATGAGTGTACGACACCCTACAAAAGAAGAGAAGATTCTCCAAAAAGAAGAAGCAAAAGAGAAGAATCACCACCAAGAGAGAGGAGGAGTAGAGATGATCGTTATGAACGAAGACCCTCACGGAGAAGCAAGGATTCGGAAAGGAAGGACAAGTCATCAAGGAGCTACACAAAACGAAGACATCAAGCTCATGTTGGTGAATGGGTTTCCGGCTCCGACTCCGACAATCACTCCGAGAGAAGCTATCACTCCGACTCCGAATATACTCAAGATGAAGGTGTTGCCGGTCTAGCACTTGTGTCAACCAACTCCTACGACATATTTGATTCACCAAATGAAGGAATTGGAAGATGCTTCATGGCCAAAGGTCCAAAGGTAACACATCCTAAGTATGTTGATTTTAATAGTGATGAAGATGACTTGCTTGTGGATGATGATTTACTTGTTGACAACTCTAGTGATGAATACTATGATGAAACGTCAATTAATCATGCTAATCAAACGAATGACAATGAATAATTAGAAAATTGAGCTTCTAACTAAAGAGCTAAACACTCTTAAGTTGGCTCATGAAACTATCTTCGAAGATCATCGAGAACTTTTAAGGGCTCATGATAAGTTACGCTTTGAAAAGCTCAATCTTGAGCAAGAGCATGAGTTCTTAAAGGCAATCAATGATGATCTCCGCAAGAAAAGTTCTTCTTACATTGCCAAGCGTTTACTCTTTTCTACTTACATGCCTCAAGTCAAGTCTAGTAACAAGTACAAGAAAGATGCTTCCTCTAGTAGTAACAATAATAATGACAAATCCAATGTTGTTGCTTCTAGTAGTTCTCTTGATTCCACTAATGATTCTCTTAGCCAAGTTACACTTGAGCAAGAAAATAGTTTATTGAAGGGAATTATAGAGAAAGGTGTTTACAAGAGCCTTGCCGGGAGTAAGCAATTCGAGGAAATTGTACGCAAGCAAGGAAGGCACCGGAAGAATCAAGGTGTTGGTTTTGAACGAAAGTTCAACGCCAATGGAGTTGAGTGGGAAGAAGATCAATACCCTAAGACAAAGTTTGTTCCTCAACAAGAGAAGTATGATCCTACTTCCTTCAAGGGGATACAAGCTCAAGATGATCTTCCACCACAAGACCACAAGAACAAACGCAAGGACAAGCTTCAAGAAAGAGATTGATGCATTTGAAGAAGCACCTAAAGCCTCGTTCAGTTGGGTCCCCAAGACTACGTAAAGTTCTACTTCATCAAGTACAACTACAACTCCAAGGATTCCCATCAAGTTGATGTGGATCCCGAAGAATAAGAACTAGAGAGTTCTTGAGGGTGACTCCGCCAACATTCTTCACTCATATCATTTTGGCAAGAACAAGTGTAATCAACCTTCACATCTTGCACTAGTTGAAGGAGTCACAAACCCTCTTGTTGGTAAGGCAAGGGACAAGGTATCCTAATGTTTTCATGGACATCATCTTGTGTGTGCATCACTCTATGTCTATGGATATTCTTGTTTGTTCCTTGTGGGACTAACCCATGTAGGCAAGTTGAAAGTGCAACTCATTCCAAAGGATTGCTCCAAATGATCTACTTCAACATTGAGCATCTACATCTTCAAAACCTACATGAAGTCATCATCGACAAAACCCAAGGTTAGTTCATCCCTCTAAGGGGGGATCTCACATCTAGGGGGAGCTTAACTCTAAGAATTGAGTCAAA
This sequence comes from Triticum dicoccoides, assembly GCF_002162155.2. NCBI lineage: Eukaryota > Viridiplantae > Streptophyta > Magnoliopsida > Poales > Poaceae > Triticum > Triticum dicoccoides. The sequence continues at coordinate 462,200,107 of NC_041381.1, read as the reverse complement.
GCAACTCTAATGGTGTGAACACATTAATGCATTATGTAAAAGTGGTAACCACACTTGAGCTTAAACGATGAGTATGACCTATGATCAATTGTTCTCATTTGACTCCTAAGTCAATATACTCATATATAGATGACCTAGTCATCGCCAATTGCTTGATAGATGCTAAAATTGGTTGTGCATGCTTTGCCACATATTTCATTTGTCATTTTATTGTGTGAGCATGTTGGTGCATATTTTACTCATTCAAGGACATCCACTTGTTATTTTGATTGTTTGGTTCTTTCTTCTTTTGGCCAAGTGGATGGACAAGAATGCCTAAGAACCTTCTTTAGCTATCTATGCTTTTCTCGTCTCAAACTCTATTCATGCTACATCACAAAATTTGATCAAGTCAGATTCGAACCACTCTGTGTGAGGAGCACTCGGAGTCCCCGATTTGTCATAGACTTAAACTTCCAAAACCTCTTAGTGATTCTCGGTCTGACCGACCTTCCATTTCGGTCCTACTGAGATCATCAAGTTGATCTGAGTTTTCAATCTCGGTGCAACCGATTTGAACTTTTCGGTCTCACCGATTTGCTGTAACTAAACACAGTTATGCATCTCGGTGCCACCGAGTTGTTCCACTCGGTCACACCGATAGGGTCAAGCTATATAAATAACCACGGGCAAAATTTTGGAAATTTCTCCGAAACCCTTCGCCCACGCAACAGCTCGCTCTGCCATCATGGTCTCCGGATCATCTCCTCGTCGCCAGCAGCCTCCTTTCGCTGGTCTCCGCTGCCGTTAACGGATTTCGTCCCTGCCGTTGCCGCCGTAGCAAGTCCACCGCCAAGTTAGGGTATGGACTTAATCTTTGTGCTATCCACGTCTGATTCCTGGCACATTGTTTTGATATTGATTCTTGCCACGATTGAAACTCTTCTATCCAGCCAAAGTAGTTCATAGATTAGATGTGATTCAAATATTTAGGGTTAGGTTTCCGCCGAAACCATCTCGGACCCACCGAGTTGAAAAACTCGGTCTCACCGATTTGGCTTATGCCATTGCACTAGTGACTCTCGGTCTGACCGAGAATTACTAATCGGTGCAACCGATTTGAGGATTCTGTGAAACCCTAGCAGTCTCTGTACCACCGAACTGAAATTCGGTCCAACCGAGATCATCAGTTTAGGTTCCAAAACTGCTTCGGTATCACCGAGATTGAAAATGGGTGGATCTGAAATGCTTTCTGAGGAAAACTAAGACTGAACTTTTGAGTCATTCTTTTGCAAAAACCTCTACATTTTGTGATGCTCATATTTTCTATCTCATCTATAACTCTTCATAGGGTCAGCAGTCAGCTTTTGCAGTATGTCTGATCAAAGTGACAGCCAGAACAGGTTAGAAGAGCAGATGGACTTGAGTGAGGGCACTAGTCCCTCAACTTCAGATGAAGGGAGCAGAAGTACTCATAGCAATTTGCCTAAGGCTGCAACTAGGCAAAGGAGGAAAAGAACTTCAGATTCAGAGGATGAAGATTACAAAGCTGAGGAAGATGAGGCTACTTCCAAGAAAGTGGTGCTCAAGAAGGAATATGGCTCAGCAAAGGATATAAAGCCAGACATGAAGATTAAAAGGCCTGCAAGAAGGCAACCTATGCCCAAGGCCAGAGCATCAACTCAACTGCCTGAAAGGCCTGATCCCAAAGAGCCAGCTGATGAAATCAAGAAGAGGAAGGAAAGGGTCAAGAAGACCATGGCCAGAGTTGTTGGGCAACCTTCCATGATGAAAGAGGAAGAGCTTGCTGCACCAGCTCCAAAGGCAGCTAAGCTTATGGGTGATGCTATTAAATCTGGCGCTGCAACATCTAAGCCCAAGGAAGCACCCAAAGCTGCCCCCAAGGCCAAGTCTGCACCAAAGAGGAATACCAGGAGTATTCCAGCTTCTTAGAAGAACAAGGCCCCAGTGCCCAATGTTGCTGAAGATTCAGAAGAAGAAGGACAGGTTCTAAGGAAGCTCAAGCCCAAGATACCAGACCACAATGATGTCCATCCTGTGGCTGAGGACATGAGAATCAGGAAGGATTCAGGGCTGAGACTGTGGAGAGGGAAGATCCATATGCTAAGAGAAGAAGAACTGCTGTTGACTACAGGTTCCACACAAAGGAACAACGGGACTTCTATGAAACAATTCTGTTGGACAAGAAGCCCATAGTCTATGACATGAGGTGGGTTGACTGGAAATTCATCAAGGAAAATGAACAACACTATCCTGGAGTGCAAGACAGCTTTGTTGCTTGTGGAGTTGCAGATTTTGTTGGACAGAAGTTCACCAACTGTAATGATGAGCTTATCATGCAGTTCTACTCCACAGCACACTTTTACCCAGATGGAAGAATAGTTTGGATGTATGAAGGTACAAGGTACCAGTCCACTATTAAAGAATGTGCAAGTCTGATCAATGCCCCCAAGGAGAATGAGGATGACCTAGACATTTATGCAAAGAAGAAGTTGGGTCACAATTCAATGGCTCACATGTACAAGGAAATTCCAGACAAGGCATTAGAGACTCACAAGTTTGGATCAGTTCACTTTCTGCTGTCAGGGTTGCCAACCATAAATTGGATTCTGAGGCACACTTTGTTGCCCAAGTCTGGTGACCATAACATGATCAGAGGGCATGCCATCAACATGTTGCATGTGTTTGATGTGCCACAGAAGTTCAAAGTCATGAGCCTGATCATTGAAACAATCAAGAGGACTGCAGCAGATCAGAAGAGGAGGTGTGGATATGCACCTCAGATTCAAGAATTGATAAACTCAAAGATGGGCACAGGAAAATATCAGTTGGATAAGCAACACTTTCCACTTTATCCAGACTTTGAGGACAATGAGGTTGTCATGAATGAAGATGATCCACAATCAGTTCAAGCTCAGGAGAAGAAGGAGAAGGCAAAGTGGGAGAAGGCTGCCAAGATGCCAACTCAAGAGGAGGCATCTGAATATTTCTTGAAACCCAAACAGGAGCAGCTTGGTTACTTGATAGCACCATCTCTGAGGATTGAGAAGGGGTTGGCCACCCTAACTCAAAACCAGGAGAGCCTGGAAAGAATCATGGAACAAAAATTCTATGATCTAGATGTCAAGGTAACTGAGATGCATTCAGTTGTGGAGCAGCTGCGGGATGACATGCAAGAGAGGAAGGGCAAGACTACCACCAATGTGTTTGCCAGAGTGCCCAGAGCCCAGAGGTCAGTTGCAGTGCCAGTGACAGACACTAGAGCAACAACTTCAGCACCAGCCACTGCCCCTACAGTTCCAGTGCAACCAGCTCCAGCACCAACTCCTCCAGCTCCATCCACTTCAACTGAAGCCTTCATCCAAGGAGCCATCTCTACACCACCACTAGAAGATCAAGCCTGAGAGTCGATCTAGCACTATGCATTTTCTATGAACTTTTTGGTAACTTGTTGCCAAAGGGGGAGAAAAATGTATAGATCATAGGCTTCGAGAGAGAGAGTGTTGCTTTTGTTCTCTCTTGCTTTATTTGGTGGTTTTTCAATCTTTGTTTGCTTTTGGTTGAGATACTATGCTTGTGAGACATTGATGATCATGTGTTTGATCATAAGCTACACTTATGCATGCTTGATATTATCCTATATATCTTATGTGATCACTCACTATGCTTGGTGATGAGTGCATGTATTCATTGTTTATTATTTTGAGCGCTCCACCAAGATGTATGTGACATGGAAGAGTAACCCATGATCCTAATTCATTGTGCATTTGCAGTCCAAAGCAAATCTAAAACTATGCACAAATTTAGGGGGAGCTCTTGCTTATCACATACTTCTCAAAGCGACAATGTTATTTAAATTTTATTATCATTTGTCGAAGCTTTGATCTATATGTTGTCATCAATTACCAAAAAGGGGGAGATTGAAAGTGCAACTATCCCTAGGTGGTTTTGGTAATTCATAACAACATATAGCTCATTGAGCTAATGCTATTCCAAGACTATTATTTCAGGAAAGCTCAATGAACGGCATGGCATGGATGATGAAAGTGGATCCCTCAAAATACTAAGGACAAAGGATTGGCTCAAGCTCAAAAGCTCAAGACTCTTCATTTTACATTTTAGTAATCCAAGATCACATTGAGTCTATAGGAAAAGCCAATACTATCAAGAAGGGATGAGGTGTTGCTTAATGAGCCTCTTGCTTCATGTGCTTAGTGATATGCTCCAAAACCCTCAACTACTTTCCCACATCCACAAATGACCTAAACCTAAAGCCAAAATCGGTCACACCGATTCTTTCTATCTGGCGCCACCGATTCCAAAAGTCATAGCCACTGCCACAAACCCTAAGCAAATCGGTCTTACCGATAGGGATCTTGGTCTCACCGAGATGGGTTTGCAATCTCTCTGTTTCCCTTCGTAACGTTTTGGTCTAACCGAAGTGAGCGATTGGTCCCACCGAGATTGCAATGTAAACTCTTTGTTTCCTTTTTGTAACATTTCGGTCTCACCGAAAAGAGCAAATCAGTCCCACCGAGTTTACCTGACCAACTCTCTGGAAAGCTTATTACCAAATCGGTCTCACCGAGTTTGTGTAATCGGTCTCACCGAGATTACGTTATGCCCTAACCCTAACCGAATCGGCCTCACCGAGATGCATGTCAGTCCCACCGAAAATCACTAACGGTCACTAGGTTTACTAAATCGGTCCGACCAAGTTTAACGATTTGGTCCCACCAAGTTTGGTAAATTGTGTGTAACGGTTAGATTTTGTGTGGAGGCTATATATACCCCTCCACCTCCTCTTCATTCGTGGAGAGAGCCATCAGACTAAACCTACACTTCCAACTTACCATTTCTGAGAGAGAACCACCTACTCATGTGTTGAGGCCAAGATATTCCATTCCTACCATATGAATCTTGATCTTTAGCCTTCCCCATGTTGCTTTCCACTCAAACCCTCTTTCCACCAGATCCAAATCCTATGAGAGAGAATTGAGTGTTGGGGAGACTATCATTTGAAGCACAAGAGCAAGGAGTTCATCATCAACGCACCATTTGTTACTTCTTGGAGAGTGGTGTGTCCTAGATTGGCTAGGTGTCACTTGGGAGCCTCCGACAAAGATTGTGGAGTTGAACCAAGGAGTTTGTAAGGGCAAGGAGATCGCCTACTTCGTGAAGATCTACCGCTAGTGAGGCAAGTCCTTCGTGGGCGACGGCCATGGTGGGATAGACAAGGTTGCTTCTTCGTGGACCCTTCGTGGCTGGAGCCCTCCATGGACTCGCGAGCCGTTACCCTTTGTGGGTTGAAGTCTCCATCAACATGGATGTACGATAGCACCACCTACCGGAACCACGCCAAAAACATCCGTGTCTCCAATTGCGTTTGAATCCTCCAAACCCTTCCCTTTAGTTTCTTGCAAGTTGCGTGCTTTAATTTCCATTGCCTATATACTCTTTGCATGCTTGCTTGAATTTTGTGATGATTGCTTGACTTGTCCTAAAATAGCTAAAATCTGCCAAACTCTAAAATTGGGAAAAGGTTAAGTTTTTATTGGTCAAGTATTCCAATCACCCCCCCCCCCTCTAGACATACTTCAAGGTCCTACACTATTCCCTCAAGTTCTATCGACCACCAATACAACTCTACGCACGCTTGACGTTCGCTTTACCTAGAACAAGTATGAAACTTGAAGTACTTTGTAGGTGTTGTTGGATAGGTTTGCAAGATAATAAAGAACACGTAAATAAAAAGTAGGGGCTGTTTAGAGAAAGATGCAATAAAGTAAATGTAGCGAGTGTGGAAAAGTGATGGTAGGAGTTGTGAAATTGTCCCTAAGCAATTGACTACTTTACTAGACCAATAGCAAGTTTTATGTGGGAGAGGCCACTGCTAGCATGTCATCCCTGACTTGGAATTCTATGCACTTATGATTGGAACTATTAGCAAGCATCTACAACTACTAACGTTCATTAAGGTAAAACCCAACCATAGCATTAAGATATATTGGTCCCCCTTCAATCCCGTATGCATCAATTTCTATGCTAGGTTGAAGCTTCTGTCACTCTAGCCCTCCAATAGATAGTCCTATCAACATACAACTAACCCTATGGTGTGATCCACGCGCGCGCTCATATGATGGGCACCAAAGGACAGAAACATAACCACAAGCAAATTAAACCAATCATAGCACTTCATCAATCAGTGATAGGACAACGAAAATCTACTCAGAAATCATAGGATGGCAACACATCATTGGATAATAATATGAAGCATAAAGCACCATGTTCAAGTAGAGGGTACAGCAGGTTGCGGGAGAGTGGACCGCTGAATATAGATGGGGGAAGGTGATGGAGATGTTGGTGAAGATGGCGGGGGTGTTGGTCAAGATCGCGGTGATGATGATGGCCCCAGGCGGCGTTCCGGCGCCACTGAAGCAAGGGGGAGAGAGCCCCCTTCTTCTTATTCTTCCTTGACCTTCTCCCTAGATGGGAGAAGGGTTTCCCCTCTGGTCCTTGGCTCCCATGGCTTTGGAGGGGCGAGAGCCCCTCTGAGATTGGATCTATCTCTCTGTTTCTGCGTTCCCAGATTCTACCCCTTCACCGTTTCTTTAATATCCGGAGATCTGTAACTCCGATTGGGGTGAATCTTTTGCCCATATTTTTCCTCATAAAATTAGCTTTCTTGCAGCAAAGAAGGGCATCAACCGCCTTACAGGTGGCCCACAAGAGTGCCAGGTGTGCTCGGGGGTGTGGGAGTGCCCCCCTGTCTCGTGGCCACCTCGGACACCGTTTCGCGTTGATTCTTCCTCCGGAAAATCCCAAATATTCCAATATAATTCTCCATCCGTTTTTATCCCGTTTGGACTCCGTTTGATATTGGTTTTCTGCGAAAGATAAAACATGCAACAAACAGGAACTGGCACCGGGCACTGGATCAATATGTTAGTCCCAAAAATAGTACAAAAAGTTGCCAAAAGTATATGAAAGTTGAAGAATATTGGCATGGAACAATCAAAAATTATAGATATGACGGAGACATATCAGCATCCCCAAGCTTAATTCCTGCTCGTCCTCGAGTAGGTAAATGATAAAAAGATATTTTTTTATGTGGAATGCTACCAAGCATAATCTTGATCATATGTCTAATCATGGCATGAATATTACAACACGAGTGATTCAAAGCAATAGTCTATCATTTGACATAAAAACAATAATAGTTCGAGCGTCCTAATAAAGCAATCATGTCTTTTCAAAACAACAAGGACAAAGCAAGCTTATCCCTACAAAATCATACAGTTTGGCTATGCTTCATTTTCGTCACACAAAATGCTCCCATCATGCACAAGCCCGATGACAAACCGAGCAATTGGTTCATACTTTTTAATGCGCTTCAGCTTTTTCAACCCTCACGCAATACATGAGCGAAAGCCATGGATATAGCACTATAGGTGTAATAGAATATAATGATGGAGGTTATGTGGAGAAGACAAAAAAGGAGAAAGTCTCACATCGACGCGGCTAATCAACGGGCTATGGTGATGCCCATCAATTGATGTCAATGCGAGGAGTAGGGATTGCCATGCAACGGATGCACTAAGAGCTATAAGTGTATGAAAGCTCAAACTGAAAACTAAGTGGGTGTGCATCCAACTTGCTTGCTCATGAAGACCTGGGGCATTTGAGGAAGCCCATCGTTTTAATATACAAGCCAAGTTCTATAATGAAAATTCCCACTAGTAAATGAAAGTGACAACATATGAGACTCTCTATATGAAGAACATGGTGCTACTCTGAAGCACAAGTGTGGTAAAAGGATAGTAACATTGCCCCTTTTCTTTTTCTTTTTTTCTTCCTTTTTTTCTTTTTGGGTGGGCTTGTTTGGCCCCCTTTTTTATTTAGGCTTCTTTGGCCTTTCCCTTTTTTTTCTTTTTTTCATGGGGCAATGCTCTATAATGATGATCATCACACTTTTATTTACTTACAACTCAATATTACAACTCGATACTAGAACAAAGATATGACTCTATATGAATGCTTCTGGTGGTGTACCGGGATGTGCAATGATCTAGCGTAGCAATGACATCAAAAAATGGACAAGCCATGAAAAGATTATGCTAGCTATCTTACGATCATGCAAAGCAATATGACAATGAATGCTCAAGTCATGTATATGATGTGATGGAAGTTGCATGGCAATATATCTCAGAATGGCTATGAAAATGCGATGATAGGTAGGTATGGTGGCTGTTTTGAGGAAGATATAAGGAGGCTAATGTGTGATAGAGCGTATCGTATCACGGGGTTTGGATGCACTGGCAAAGTTTGCACCAACGCTTGAGGTGAGAAAGGGCAATGCACGGTACCGAAGAGGCTAGCAATGATGGAAAGGTAAAAGTGTGTATAATCCATGGACTCACATTAGTCATAAAGAACTCATATACTTATTGCAAAAGTTTATTAGCCCTAGAAGCAAAGTACTACTACGCATGCCCCTAGGGGGATAGATTGGTGGGACAAGACCATCGCTCGTCCCCGACCGCCACTCATAAGGAAGAAAATCAAAGAAACACCCCATGCTTCAAATTTGTCACACAACGGTTACCATACGTGCATGCTACGGGACTTGCAAACCTCAACACAAGTATCTCTACAATCCACAACTACCCACTAGCATGACTCTAATATCACCATCTTTATATCGCAAAACTATTGCAAGGAATCAAAATATCATATTCAGCGATCTACAAGTTTATGTAGGATTTTATGACTAACCATGTGAATGACCAATTCCTGTCATCTCTCTAAATAGATATAAGTGAAGCAAGAGAGTTTAATTCTTTCTACAAAAGATATGCCCAAACTCTAACAAATATAAGTGAAGCAAAAGAGCAATCTACAAATGGCGGTTTTCTAAGTAAAGAGAAACAGGCAATCCAAACTTCAAATGATAAAAGTGAAGCACACTACTGGAATCAGCTACTTTGCCATCTGCCAGCTCTTTGCCATCAGCCATCCATGCCTTTGCCGTCCGCCGTGGCAGATGGCAAAGTAGCAGATTCCTGTTGTGGCACATGAAGCATTCTATAAAGCCACACTCAAAAGATTTAAGTGAACTGCAATGAGCATTCTATAAATCAACCAAGGACTTTCTCATACCAGCATGGTGCATAAAATAAAAGTGAAAACTAAATGCAAAAGACGCTCCAAGACTTGCACATAATGCATAAACGAAACGAATCCGAAAACATACCGATACTTGTTGAAGAAAGAGGGGATGCCTTCCGGGGCATCCCCAAGCTTAGACGCTTGAGTCTCCTTGAATATTTACTTGGGGTGCCTCGGGCATCCCCAAGATTGAGCTCTTGCCTCTCTTCCTTTTCCTCATATCGAGACCTCCTCGATCAAACACTTCATCCACACAAAACTTCAACAGAAAACTCGGTAAGATCCGTTAGTATAATAAAGCAAATCACTACTCTAAGTACTGTAGAAAACCAATTCATATTTTGTTTTTTCATTGTGTCTACTGTAATATAGCTTTTCCATGGCTTAATCCACTGATATATATTATAGTTTCATCAAAACAAGCAAACTATGCATCAAAAACAGAATCTGTCGAAAACAGAACAGTCTGTAGCAATCTGAACATTCACCATACTTATGGTACCCCAAAAATTCTACCAAAATTAGGAAAAATAAAAAATTTGTACAGAAAGTCAGTGCAAAAGGAGTCATAACCATTTGACGTTCCAGTTAAAGATGTAAATTCTAGCACTACAGCCAAAGTTTCTGTCCTGCACCGTACAAACCAACAAGCATTGTAAACAATCAAAAGGCAAACCTTGCCACATTATTTTTATATTACAATGGAATTGTACAAGGGGATAATTATTTTTGTTGAAAAGTTTATGTAATCAAGATTCACAAAGTTTCCGTGAGCATGAACAAAGTTCAAGGCTAGCTCCCACTTCAACAATGCTTGTCTCTCTCACTTTCACTCTCCTTTTTGAAAAGTTTTTAGGTTCCCCTTTTTATTTTTTATTTTTTAAAACTATATGAAAGCACTCAAAAGAAATAAATGACTCTCTAAAACTTCTGGGTTGTCTCCCTGGCAGCGCTTTCTTTAAAGCCATTAAGCTAGGCATATAGTGCTCAAGTAATGGATCCACCCGGATCCCAAGGTATATCAAAGCCAATTTTAATTAACAATGATTTGTAATTTAGTAGTGAGCACAAAGTAACATATATCAAGCAATGACGAAGTCTAACTCTCTTCCTATGCATCGGCATATCATAAAAGAACAATTCATGCACACCAAGTAAAGGCCAATGCATAGTATAATCAGATTCTTGCAATTCTATCGTGTTGGAAACATAAAGAGGCGGAGATGTAGTTCCTCTCTCATAATAATTGCAAGTAGGAGCATCAAGCACATGCATATTATATCTATCAAAATCATCATGTGCAACGGTAAAAGGCAACCCATCAACATAATCCTTAATAAGCACAAACTTCTCCAATATAGTGTAGTTTGGAGAATTCAAAAAGATAATAGGACTATCATGCGTGGGTGCAATAACAATAATTTCATGTTTAACATAAGGAACTATAGCTAGTTCATATCCATAAGCATAATTCATATTGGCATCTTGGCCACAAGCATAGCAAGCATCATCAAAAAGGGGTAATTCAAGAGAATCAACGGGATCATAACAATCATCATAGCAATCATCCTTCGGTAAGCACGAAGGGAAATTAAACAATGTATGAGTTGAAGAGTTACTCTCATTAGAAGGTGGGGATGGGTGATCAATCTACTCTTCCTCCTTTTGTTCTTTACTCTCCTCCTCATCTTTTTCATCCAATGAGGTCACAGTTTCATCAATTTCTTCTTCTATAGCTTCCTGCAAAATATTAGTCTCTTCTTGGACAGCGAAGAATTTCTCAATATATAGTTTAACATAGGCATTAGAAGCATAATTATCATAACAATATTCAAGTATGGAAAAATTTTCAGATTTGTAGAGAGTAGCATCATACTTTTCAATCAAAGAAGCAATTTCATAAGCACCCTTAAAAGCAACAAATTCTTCAATTTGTTGTACATCATAGTAATTATCAACACCCTTAACATACGAAGATAGGATTCCATTATCACTAGACAAGCATTGATAGGGAAGGTGTTTCTTAGGGTTTTCAGAACAACAAGTAAAATCATATAGTTCACATAAAGTCCAAGCATAGCATTGCAAACGATGGATTTGATCCAGTAAAAGTTTCCCTTTTTCAGATATACGGTGTCGCACATAACAAGCATGCTCATATAAAGATTTTCCCTCAACTAAGCTAGTTGGGGTTTCAGCACGAGCACAAAGGGATCGAAGATGATCCAAGTAAAAAGCTTCAGGAGTGCGATATATTTTGAGTGGTTCTTCAACCATTGGTGCAGTAGGTACAACTAATTTTTTTTGGTATTTTGCGTTTCCTACCCAGAACTAAAGATAGAAAACAACTAAGAACAACAAATAAAAATTACTTAGTGATAAAGCAAACAAGCACACACAAGAATATTCACCCCACGCTATGAATCCCCGGCAACGGCGCTAGAAAAAGGTCTTGATAACCCACAAGTGTAGGGGATCACAACAGTTTTCGATAAGTAAGAGTATCGAACCCAACGAGGAGCTAAAGGTCGAATAACTATTCCCTCAAGTTCTATCGACCACCGATACAACTCTACGCACGCTTGACGTTCGCTTTACCTAGAACAAGTATGAAACTAGAAGTACTTTGTAGGTGTTGTTGGATAGGTTTGCAAGCTAATAAAGAACACGTAAATAAAAAGTAGGGGCTGTTTAGAGAAATATGCAATAAATTAAATATAGCGAGTGTGGAAAAGTGGTGGTAGGACTTGTGAAATTGTCCCTAAGCAATTGACTACTTTACTAGACCGATAGCAAGTTTTATGTGGGAGAGGCCACTACTAGCATGTCATCCCTGACTTGGAATTCTATGCACTTATGATTGGAACTATTAGCAAGCATCCGCAACTACTAACGTTCATTGAGGTAAAACCCAACCATAGCATTAAGATATATTGGTCCCCCTTCAATCCCGTATGCATCAATTTCTATGCTAGTTTGAAGCTTCTGTCACTCTAGCCCTCCAATACATAGTCATATCAACATACAACTAACCCTATGGTGTGATCCATGCGCGCGGTCATATTATGGGCACCAAAGGACAGCAACATAACCACAAGCAAATTAAACCAATCATAGCAATTCATCAATCACTGATAGGACAGCGAAAATCTACTCAGACATCGTAGGATGGCAACACATCATTGGATAATAATATGAAGCATAAAGCACCATGTTCAAGTAGAGGGTACAACGGGTTGCGGGGGAGTGGGCCGCTGAATATAGATGGGGGAAGGTGATGGTGATGTTGGTGAAGATGGTAGGGGTGTTGGTGAAGATCGTGCTGATGATGATGGCCCCCGGCGGCGTTCCGGCGCCACCGGAAGCAAGGGGGAGAGAGCCCCCCCTTCTTATTCTTCTTCTTCTTCTTCCTTGACCTTCTCCCTAGATGGGAGAAGGGTTTCCCCTCTAGTCCTTGGCTCCCATGGCTTTGGAGGGGCGAGAGCCCCTCTGAGATTGGATCTATCTCTTTGTTTTTGCGTTCCCAGATTCTACCCCTTCACCGTTTCTTTAATATCCGGAGATCCGTAACTCCGATTGGGGTGAATCTTTCGCCCAGATTTTTCTCGTAAAATTAGCTTTCTTGCGGCAAAAGAAGGGCATCAACCGCCTTACGGGTGGACCACGAGAGAGCCAGGCGCGCCCAGGGGGTGTGGGCGCGCCCCTGTCTCGTGGCCACCTCGGACACCGTTTCGCATTGATTCTTCCTCCGGAAAATCCCAAATATTCCAAAATAATTCTCCGTCGGTTTTTATCCCGTTTGGAATCCGTTTGATATTGGTTTTCTGCAAAACATAAAACATGCAACAAACAGGAACTTGCACTGTGCACTGGATCAATATGTTAGTCCCAAAAATAGTATAGAAAGTTGCCAAAAGTATATGAAAGTTGAAGAATATTAGCATGGAACAATTAAAAATTATAGATACGACGGAGACGTATCACTCCCCACAGAGGTAATCAAGCTCATTGTTTCGTGTGTGGACAATCTCAGTACCATGCCGCCCGCCGCGGGCTCGTCGGGGCTGTACCGTTTACTCAAAGCCCTTAGGTTGGAGCTTTTTAAGCCAGCTCCTTGCTTGTTGATGCTGCCTGATCTTCAGAAACAACATGTCACACAGCATAACGTTCATAGGGTGGCGAGCATCAACCCCCTTGACCGCGATCCGATCCCCGTCACCCTCAACTACATTAACGGTATGTACTGGGTCGGCATGAACACGTCTTGGATGGTGCTCGTCGACAGTTGCGGCAGCTGGATGCTCGTGGAGGTCTACACCCGGCATTTGATCCCCCTTCCTTTGATTAACATTGCACTGCTTTGGCACCGCGGCCCAGAATACACGGAATCTTACTGTAGCCAACATGATACCAAGTTTGATTTGCTCAAGGTTGTAATCTGCCAAGTACCCACAAGATCTGTGAATTATAAAGACTTCAGGCTAATTGCGTTCTTCAACCCGGTCTCACCTATCTGACAGGTCACTGCGGTAAGTGGATAAATCTGCACGTCCATCATAGGATCATACATCCTCCATGGTTCTTTGATGCCATTGAACACAAGAGCTTCATTTATGTTGTCGACTCCTTCTATGGCTGGACGTATTGCTGGCCTACTCCAATCATCGCTACAATCGGCTATTACAACACTATGTTACTTTCCTATGATATCATGATGGCTTTCTTATATTACTCTCAACATTTACTGAAAAAATATTCATGCTCATAACATGCTGTTCTTAAGATTGACTACATCAAGAGCCCTTTTTTATTTGACTCCAACTTGATATGATGTTGTAGGCCGCCTGGTGTCCCTACCCTTCCTACTCCCAGAACCTTTCAAAGAAAATTGGCAAGGCAGTTGCAGGTGGTTCCTGGCTCGATCAGACGACGGTGAACGATTGATGATCGTTCGCACGTACCGGACGTGTTGTTTCGCGGAATACAATCACAGTCACTGCAAGGTCTTTGAGCAGGATCCCAGCTTCTCCGGGCCTTCAGAAATTTTTGACCGGAGGCTGGTAAGTAGCCTTGGTACATGCTCTCTGTTTGTCCGACTAAATTATCCGATTAACCAGGAGATAACTGACGGCAAAGATCATGATGGCAGCGCGGTTTCGTTCATCAGGCAAAAATGTGTGTACATAGCGTACCATGTGTCTCTGCATGCACCATACCCTGATATGTGCCGCCATGCTCTGCAGCCCAAAGTAGGAGAGAGGGTCGCAAGTATCAGACTTCGACCTACTGGCTAGAGTTTCCCCCGTCAGGCACCCATCTTGTTCAAGCCGTCAGCAAATCTCCATAGCTTAATAAATAGTAACATCTAACTGAGCCACTTAGTTAGACGCGTACACTTGGTGTAGTAGGATCTTTATTTAGTTTGATGCATACAATTGTTCTTATTTTGTAGCACTTTTGTAATAATGGCTGATGCTTGGTTTGGAAGAGAGAGATGCGTCTTCACTCTTCTGGCCTGCTTACTGCTTCTGTTGCACCCCCAGCCTGGTTGCTGCTGCTGCTGTTTTCAATGTACAATCAGTAGTATATTTCGTCTGTTGGTTGAATAAATGTGTTGTTAGAACGACAAACACAATGTTTTGTAAGTCGTTGCACGGTTCGATCCTCAGTGCCCCGTACCATACGTAACGCATACTATTTTTCGTACGGAACACATTTTCCACTTGTTGATAACATGCAGCCCACTGATGAAGGCCCAATAGAGGAGCCCATAATTAACTGGAAGGGAGGCTCTCACATGAATCCGGCCCAGGTACATGCTCATGGTCCCCTAAACATAAATAAGTAAATAAATAAATGAAGCTAAATGCTCATGGACCAGTTCTTTAAATTCATGATTTAACAGGAGGATATTATTTCCTATGATAGTGTCGTTACATTCAGTCGATATTATTCTTAGGCAAAGATAGCGACCAGTCTTCTTTCTCCCAACATTTTCTTCCTGCAACCAGTGGACCCATGCAAATCGTAGTCAACGTCGTAAATAGTTCTAGTCCATTTTTATTTTTCAATAGGAATGTCCAACCCAGCCCTACACATTGGCGACAACACTTTATCCTCCGCCTTGGTGCGCTCGCCGCGGCGCCGCCGTCCGGCCCTATCAACATAGTTTTTTTCGAAACGGTCCCTGTCAACATAGTGAATTGGGAGAGAACTGTAGTTGTGAGTATGACAGTACGGACCCACCAGGTCCACTCCCGAACACAAGCAAGCGCCTCTTTTACAACTCAGATGCACCCCTCTTTTTTTACTCTAATCGACCCTGCTGATATCCAGGACCCACATCATTTTTAACGGATAGTCAATTAATGACAGAATTGCACAACTTTTTTTGAGTAGTAATTCGGAGGAGCAGGCTATAAACTGGGTTGTGCAGTCTCTGTGGCCCGTCTAACAACATGACCAGCCCAACAGGTTTTTTTTGGAAAATAGGTAGCCCAGTATTTCTTTTTGAAGAATACCCAAGCTAGGCCTATTTGTTTTCTTCGACTTACTGGGCTCCAAATCTTTCAAGACGAGGAGGGATGCATTCCGGCCTGGCCAAAGAGTATGGTCAGTGTCTGTTAAAGTAATATCAAAGTGGTTGAAAATTCCAAAAAAATTATAGCAAATGGTATATTAGTTTCTTTTTTTGTTTTTGTTCTTCACTGATATTCTATAGTATTTCATTGTATTTAACATGACATAGTACTAATTTATTTTTAAATTTGTTTTAGAATGGCTACGAATTTTTGGATTAAGAATATTTTGTTCCCCAGCCAAAATTTGCGAATTTTCAAAATTTCGCACATATTTAGTTAATTTTTTTAACCCTCGTACTGACCAGAAAATGGGCAGCAATTCTAGAAATGGAAAACAGGTTGCAATAATTTCCATATGAATTAGAAAATGAGTAAAAATTATAAAAATAATAGCAAATGGGCTGTACACGCCACAGATTTCGAGGCTGACTTGTTTACGCAAGGCTTTGTCAGTCAACACAGGATTCTAGCAGCAGTGACTGTTGGATGTCCATCCAACGGTTGACGTGCTTCTTCAATCTCTGATGTTCCTGCTCCAGCCGCCTAAACTAGCACTGGCGGGACTGCCTGCTCCCTCCTCTTGTGGCCCGCTGTGATGCCGGGCAGGCTTCCCCTGCCCACCCTACTCCCTCCGCTAGCCTGGCCGGACGCAATCAACTGCCTCCTTATTACCCGTAAAAAAATGATTCCGCCCACTGACATATGGGGCGCACCGGTTGGGAGGCTAACCTGTGGGCCTACTAAGTTGACGCGTATGCATGGCTTGTCAACTTAGTCAACAAACGATTGTAGCAGCAATAACCGTTGGATTTGAATCGAACGGTCCTGTTGCTTCTTCTAATGTTGCTCTTCTTGCACGTGCCGCCCAAACCAGCGTCGGTGAGACAGCCTGCTCCTACCTCCAGTGGCCAGTTGTGCTGCCGTTGACGTCTCACCGCCCCTACTACTCCCACCGCTAGCCAGGCCCTGCGGCGACGACAGCCTCACACCACAGCCAAACCAGTAAACCCTCTTACTCTTCTCAGCATGGGCATCCACTGCCATGTCTTCCTCGGCTCCGCGTCGTCCCCTTCCTAGGCCTCGCCGTCATCCACCGCCCTGGTGCTCTCGGCACGGCATGGTCAGCGTGGTCATGGAACGACTTCCGTCGGACGTGGACTGTCCGTGGAGAGGCTGACAGCTGGGTCCACGGCCGCACACAAGGAAAGGCCTCCTTATTACGGGAAAAATAAAGATTGCTCCAACTGACATCTGGGACCCATCGGAAGGCCTCTGTATTTTGCAAAAAAAATGTTCCCCCCACTGACAGGTCGGACCCACCAGCTATATCTTCGCATGCAAGGAAGTGTCTCCTTATTACGCACAAAAAAATAAATACCCCCCTGCTAGCTGGGACCCACCATAGTGGGTGGCTGACTTGTGGGCCCACTAAGTTGACGGGGATGGATGGCTTTGTCAACTTAGTCAATACTCCAGTGATCCTATGATGTCCATCCAACGACCATAGTGCTTCTTCAACCTCTGGTCTTCTTGCTCCAGCCGCCCAAAGCAGCGCCGGTCGTGCCGCCTGCTCCTGCCTCCCGTGGTCGGCTGTGCTGCCGCGGAGGCCTCACTGTCCCCATACTACTCCCACCGCTGGCCAGGCCATCACTCTACTCACCCACACCCCCTGTTATTCTGCGGCGACGGCAGCCTCACACCGCAGCAGAACCAGTAAACCCTCATACACCTCTTCACGTAGGAATCCACTACCGCATCTTCCCTAGCTCCGCATCTACCCCTTCCTAGGCCTCGCCGTCGTCCACCGCCGTGGTGCTCTCGGTGCGGCATGGTCAACATGGTCAAGGAACGACTTCCATGAGACATGGACTATACGTGGAGAGGCTGACAGCTAGGTCCACCGCCGCAGCAAGGAAGTGCCTCCTTATTACGCAGAAAATAATAATACCTCCACCTGACAGCGGGGACCCATTGGACGGGCCACCGCATTTCATAAAAAAATGTTTCCCCCCTGACTGCTGGGACCCACCAGCTACATCTTCGCACGCAAGTAAGTGCGTCCGGGCAAAAAAAATGATTCGCCCCCCTGACTGCTGGGACCCACCAGCTACATCTTTGTATGCAAGGAAGTGCGTGATAGTCGGGACCCACCTGGTCAAAGCGTACGTAGCGTTGTCATTCTGGTAGCGAACGTGTACGTACATATATACTGGTCGATGTAGAGGCGCGCACGTGTCGTAGTAGAGGCACGCACATAGCATGTACACGTACGTATAGCAGCCAGTGTGCAAGAAAGAAAATACGGCCACGTACGTACATACGGGCGGGGTCTCGAACGCCTACTCGCGCATATGTACGGCCATGGCTCGTGTACATGGCTGGGTCGGAACAGAGAAACTGCATCGTCGTCGTGTTCATGGGGAGCCAACCAGCTGGGTTGGAATGGAATGCGTCGTCGTGTTCATTGGGAGGGCTTGGAAGGAACAAGCGATGGAAACGAGGCATGGTGTACCGCAGAACAGAGGAAACGGCCTTGTGTTCGACCGGCCACGTTCGAAATGGGATCCTATTCATCGGGAGGGGTCTGTCGTACCGCAAAACGGAGCAAACGGACCTCCTACGGTCGAAACGGGGGTCTTGTTGATCGGGAGGGGTGTGGCATACTGCAAAACAAACAAAACGGACTTGTGTTGGAGCGCTACGATCGAAACAGGGGTTCTGTTCATCGGGAGGGGTGTGGCGTACCGCAAAACGGGACTCCACGGGATACTGTTCATCTCCACCGTGGACCACCTCCAGCCTCCATGGGCTACTATTCATCCACCGTTGACCTCCTCCAGCCTCCACCTGCGACTGTTCATCCATGGGCTCCTGTTCATCCAGCCTCCACAGCGTGCTACTCCACCATCTACTGTTCAACCACCTCTCTCCACGGGCTCCTGTTCAACCACCCCTCCACGGGCTACTGTTCATCCACCCCTCCACCGTCTACTATTCATCCAGCCCTCCACGGGGTCATCCTGTTCATCCAGCCCTCCATGGGGTCCTGTTCATCCAGCCCCAACCGGCTCGATCGATCAG
>NC_041381.1:462145809-462181082 GCF_002162155.2 Triticum dicoccoides | reverse complement strand
AAGGCAACATCGATCGGCTTCAGTTAGCAGCAGTAGCGAAGGAATCGCTCGATCGGGTTCAGTTAACAGTGATCGATCGATCGCTCGGGTTGAGTAACGCGTAGCCTGCAGTGCGATCGCTCGGGTTCAGTTAGAGCCCAACGCCTCACTCGGGTTCAGTTAGAGCCCAATGCCTCGCACACACGCGCATACGTGTACGAGAGAAACGCGCATCGCTCGGCCCCTGACCACCCACCGTAACTGGGAACTCCCCAAAAATTTCCTCACCCTCACTTCTACCACAGTTTTTTCCGTCATGGACGACCCAAAGAATGTCTCCGGCCCGCCCAGGACGAAAAGCCCATTTTCTGCCATGATTTTTTGTCATAGAAGTAGGAGCCCACCACATCTATGATGATACCGGGTTTTGTCACAATTATCATCATAGAAGTGTCATAAGTATGACAAAAAAATTCTTTCGGCCCAAAATGTCACGGATGTGTCTTTTTTAATAGTGAATGATACTTAGTATAGATCTGATGCTTGCGAGTACTTTGGATGAGTACTCATGGTTGCTTAGCTACCCCCTTTTTCCATTTCTTTCTTTTTTCTAGTTGTTGCAACCAGATGGTGGATCCCACGAGCCAGATGCTACCACCGACTTCTACTACTACTCGATGGTGCTTGCTACCACATGGAGACCACCGACGAACAGGAGTAGTTAGGAGGTCCCAGGCAGGAAGCCTTGCTTCTTTGATCGTTGTTGCTTTTGTGCTAGCCTTTTTAAGGCAGTCTTGTTTAACTTATGTTTGTACTCAGATATTGTTGCTTCCGCTGACTCTTGTGTATAGAGCTATGTATTCGAGCCGTCGAGGCCCCGGTCTTGTAATATGAAGCTTGCATTATTTTAATTTGTGTCTAGAGTTGTATTGTGCTATATTCCCGTGAGTCCCTGGTCTTGATCGTACACTTTTGCGTGTATGATTAGCGTATGATCGAATCGGGGGCGTCACAAGTTGGTATCTGAGTCGATTACCTATAGGAACCCCCCTTTCCAACTCCTTGGCCGAAGTTGAGTCTAGTCTTTGTAAACTTTTTTACTAACATGGTTGTGTGGCTTACGGGCCCATGTCGCCATTGGGTGGTATTAGAATATTTTACCCCTCGTCTATACTCTGGGATTCTCATCTCTCTTCTATTCAGGTAAATGGTTTTGCTAACTATAACTCTAGGTTCTCGTAAATACTTTCTCCTAGAGAGCCCCTTCATTCCAGATGATGGCCTGCTTCACCAGAATGTTCTGAAGATACCCTTTAGTATTTTCCCGAGACTTTTGTGCTCGTCGCTTTTGCAATTCCCTACCTTTGATATATCCTTACATATAGCTACTTACACTTGTCGTTCATGCTTTCATTCCTGGTTAATCTTGTTATTACAAGATGTCTTGACATACTCTCAAATGTTCCGAGAACCCTTTATGCTTACTACCTTGCAGTTCTTTGCCACATGAATACCCCTGCGGATAATTACTCACACTTGCCGACTATCTGTTCGTCCATAGTTATTCATATGTTTCACAAAATTCTTTGGAATACTATTCGATCTCCGAAATTCCTCAGTAGCATATAGTTCTTGTCCCTCCTTATCTGCTTGCATTAAGGTTACTTCCATATGTCTAGCAATACTCATTAGCATCCTTTGTCGTTGTAATTTCGAGAATTTGATTCCATATGTTTGTGAATGCTCGCGATCATCAGTCCTAATTAGAATCCTTACCTTGGTTCAGACGTCACTCTGGACATGAGCTGGTGTTCGGCGAATCAAACCTTGATTGATTGTCGATCTATGTCTATTCTACTTAAATTTTTTTATCAGAGCATCTGCTTCTGATCCCCCCATTTTGGAATCATAACCCCCTTTGCATTCGAGCTTCGAATTACTCAGTTGTTTCTATAATCTGGTATTCTTGCATTCTTTCTTCTTCTGGTTGAGTACCATTGCTCACATCAGATCCCCTGTGCACCACCAAATTCTTTGTTGGGCTTTATCCGACAACGTCCTTCATATTCAGTAACCTTGAGAGCCTTTCCTCAGATACATAATGCCTTTGGTAAACTGTATCCTTCGCTCTTGTCAACCATACTATGCTTTTACTCATGAAGTTTGTGGCATAAGTTTCTAAGATCCCCCTATGGGTTGAATCTATGTCTTCCCTAAATCTGTGTGAACCCGAAAACTTCTACAAGTCATACTCTACTAGTGTAATGCCAGATAAAATCTCAATATTATGGCTTCGTCGAAAATTAGAAGTGAATGAAAGGTTATGCATTGGAGAAGTGGGAGTCGACCTTGAACTTTGTGTTCGTGCCCATGGACACGATGTAGATCCTATCATGGAAGCTTCTTGTATAATAACTATTTCCTTGATATAATATCATCCGGTATCTGTGAATTGGTCCTTGGCAACCGTGGTTTCGACCATATTGTTCTTCTTTCATCCCATTTCTTGGACAAGTTAAGTACTTGTCTTCTGCATATCTTTTCACCTGTCCAACCTCTATCCTGTTCTACCTTCGAGTATTACCCTCTCGTATCTCGAGAATATCATGGAACTACATAACTTCTTATGAGTTCTTCATCTACTACTATTTCTCACTGATTCCAATTCTCCACGGGTTCTGAATTGTTATACACTCGAGAACACCGATAACTGATTCGAGTCTACACTTTCCTTTCCATTGTTTTGTTTAAACTTTCTTGTAACCTAACATATTTGAGTAATGATAATTCCCTGCTTATGTAACACTTCAGTGTACAAACTTTGTGAGTAAGACCTTGTTACTATTGTTGATGAGATTCTGGTAGCCACCAATGGACGAGAACTTTTCCTATTGGTCCGCCTCATCTTAATGAGCAGGAAAATGGTTCTCTATGTCCCTCGACCTTGGTACCAATGTTTTGTCGACATAACTAACATACTATCCTCTGACATGCCTTGCTAACATGATCATGCAAGATGTGAGCACCCTTCCTGCTTTTAACCCACGTGGTGGGCCCATAACCCACAGTTCCACAAGATCGAAACCTGACTCTCCTGTACACCCCAGTTTCTAATGTTATTCCTCACGTCTGGCTTCATATGAAAATCACGAGCCACCTTCCGAGAGACGACCTATTTTGGTATCAGACACAATACTTATTCCCATTGCTCTGAACCGCTTTCACCCTCTGTTTCAGGCAACAAATGATTGCCTACCCGGTTGAAGCTTCTTATTGCACCTCCTTACCTTGCTCTCAATGACTTTCTTGAATTTCAATTCAAGAGATGCCTCTATGCCACGTTCACTGAGATAGTCCCCAGGTACCTATCTTGTGCTGAGCTCCGTCCTTCCCAAGTCTTTCCCCTTACTCCACCCCCTAAAATCTCAAGACGAGATTTCTTGTAGTGGAGGACAATTCTCACACTCGGATAATTAAGCTACAGGTACCTCTGCTAATGATGCCACGTCACCACGATTACTTTTGATAATCCCGCAATGGTTCAATCCTGTGCGATTTCAAATTCAAAATCAAGTTAAATAATAAATTTTTCAAATATTAAAACTAAAATGTTCAAAGTGTGGCAAATAATCCTTGGATATTTGTCATGTTGGAACCAACCTATTTTTGATTCCCTAAGTGCCCCTGGAAAGTTATTTAGTGGTCCAGCAGCATTTTAAATTGGCCTTTTCAATTTCTAAAAATGGTTAGACAACTCCTTTTGGCCTCAAACTTTTCGTGACTCCTAAAATTAATGTGCTTGATTTATGTGACAAGTCTCATTTGTAACAAAACTCATTTAGTTTTACAATTTAATAGAAAACTATAGCCAAATACTGAAAACTGAAACTAAAATGTGAAAAAGGAAAAGAAAAGGCCCCCCTGTTCGCCAGGCCCACCAGGCCCAATTGGCACAGCCAGCCAAACACCCCCTTCCCCTTCCTCCTTGTTCACGCAACCCCGTGGACACAAAGCGTCCGTCCACGGCGCCGATGGCCACGAGGCGGCCATCCGGTGGCTCCCTAGCGACCTAGATGGACGCCCGCGGCCTCCCCTAACCCTAGACGTCCCAGCTCCCCCTCCCACCCCCTCTCTCCCCAGATGCCCTCTTCCCCCTCCTCACCCGACGCGCCCGTCGGAGTCGCTACACCACCACCGCGGCCACCGCCATCCCTGGGTGCCCCCGACGTGTCCCGACGCATCGTAGGCCTTCGCTACGCCCACCACAAGCCACGAGAAGGCATCCAGGAGCTCCGTCAAGGTCGGCTCTATCACCACGCCGAAGAGCTCGAGCTAGGAGGCCTCGAGCGCTCGCCATCATCGTCTTCCCCGCGTCCGCTCGTTGCTTCCCTGCCCTGGCTCTCCTCCCTCAGCGCTTCCCCGGCCTCCCGAGCACGTCGTTGAGAACTACTGAGAGGCCCTTCCCCGATTCACCTTGTTTCCCCTTTGATTCCATTGTCGTAGACATTATGCGCCGCAATCGCCCGTAAACCCGTCCACTTGCGCCCGGCTCCCCGCTGCTCTACTCTGCTCGGCGCTACGCTGCTCGGTTGTAGTAGCAGCAGCTACTTCCTTCTTCCCCCTACTCACCCGCTCCGCCTGTCACCTTCCCCTGCGCCCGCGGTGCGCCCCCGCCGAGCCACTGCCTCGCGCCCGCAGCAGCTCAAGCTGCCAAGCGCCGCTGCCGCTCATGCCCGCGCGCGCTCCGGCTCACCCCGCGTACTCCTTCTGCTGCCCGCCTCCTCCAACCCCGTTGGCGCCCTACTCCTCTGCCATCGCAGCCATCCAGCACCACGTGCCACCTCTGCTGCATAGCCCCGCTGCCTAGCACCACCCCCGTCGCGCTCGCCTGCCACGCGCACGCCGCCCTACATCGGTGCTACCCTCCGCCGGCGTCGCCCGCTACTTCCCACCCCTGCGGCCGCGTGATACGTCTCCAACGTATCTACTTTCCCAAACACTTTTGCCCTTGTTTTGGACTCTAACTTGCATGATTTGAATGAAACTAACCCGGACTGACGTTGTTTTCAGCAGAACTGCCATGATGTTGTTTTATGTGTAGAAAACAAAAGTTCTCGGAATGACCTGAAAATCCTCAGAGACAAGTTTCGGAAAATATAAAAAATACTGGCAAAAGATGAAGACCAGGGGGGCCACACCCTGTCCACGAGGGTGGGGGCGCTCTCCCCTATCTCGTGGTCCCCGTGCAGCTTCGCCAACCTCAACTCCAACTCCATATATTCCGTTTCGCGGAGAAAAAAATCAGAGAGGAAGTTTCATTGCGTTTTACGATACGGGGCCGCCGCCAAGGCCTAATCTCTCTCTGGAGGGCTGATCTAGATTCCGTTCGGGGCTCCGGAGAGGGGGATTCGTCACCGTCGTCATCATCAACCATCCTCCATCACCAATTTCATGATGCTCACCGCCGTGCGTGAGTAATTCCATCGTAGGCTTGCTGGACGGTGATGGGTTGGATGAGATTTACCATGTAATCCAGTTAGTTTTGTTAGGGTTTGATCCCTAGTATCCACTATGTTCTGAGATTGATGTTGCTATGACTTTGCTATGCTTAATGCTTGTCAGTAGGGCCCGTGTGCCATGATTTCAGATCTGAACCTATTATGTTTTCATGAATATATGTGTTTTCTTGATCCTATCTTGCAAGTCTATAGTCACCTATTATGTGTTATGATCCGACAACCCCGAAGTGACAATAATCGGGATACTTCTCGGTGATGACCATAGTTTGAGGAGTTCATGTATTCACTATGTGTTAATGCTTTGGTTCGGTTCTCTATTAAAAGGAGGCCTTAATATCCCTTAGTTTCCGCTAGGACCCCGCTGCCACGGGAGGGTAGGACAAAAGATGTCATGCAAGTTCTTTTCCATAAGCACGTATGACTATATTCGAAATACATACCTACATTACATTGATGAATTGGAGCTAGTTCTGTGTCACCCTATGTTATAGCTATTACATGAGGAATCGCATCCGACATAATTATCCATCATTGATCCATTGCCTACGAGCTTTTCATATACTTTGCTTCGCTTATTTACTTTTCTGTTGCTATTGTTACAATCATTACAAAACCCAAAAATATTACTTTTGCTATCATTACCATTACTATCATACTACTTTGCTACTAAATACTTTGCTGCAGATAGTAAGTTATCCAGGTGTGGTTGAATTGACAGCTCAACTGCTAATACTTAAGAATGTTCTTTGGCTCCCCTTGTGTCGAATCAATAAATTTGGGTTGAATACTCTACCCTCGAAAGTTGTTGCGATCCCCTACACTTGTGGGTTATCAAGACTAATTTTTGGCGCCGTTGCTGGGGAGCATAGCTCTATTCTCTGAGTCACTTGGGATTTATATCTGCTAATCACTATGAAGAACTTGAAAGATCAAAGAACAATAATTTATCGCTCAACTACGAGGGGAGGTAAGGAACTGCAATCTAGCTCTGGACTAGATTCTCCTTCTGTTATGACTATGCTTGCGACACCTAAACTTGCTACTGCTATGAATTCTGATATGTCGCATGTTATTGATGATGCCACTTCTGCTATGCATGATACTTATGATGAAACTACTTCTATGCCTGATACGGCTGTGCCATTAGGTGAATTTCTTGATGAACAACTTACTAAGGCTAGGGAAATGAAATTATTGAAAATGAAATTAATGATGAAAGTGATGATGAAGGTTCTCCTCCTAATTATGAATTGCCTGTTGTTCCTGAGGGTTATGTTATGGATGAAGAAACTGCTAGAGATTTTCTTCCTTGTAATGATAGATCAGATCTTAAGAAATTGTTAGCCAAGCTGAAACAAAAGACCTTAAATGCTAGAATGAAACATGACCCTGATTTTGCTACCTCACCTATCTTTGTTACTAATAAGGAATATGAATTCACTGTTGATCCTGAGATTATTACTTTAGTTGAATCCGATCCTTTCTATGGCACTGAATCTGAAACTGTTGTGGCACATCTCACCAAGTTAAATGATATAGCCACCCTGTTTACTAATGATGAGATGTCTCGCTATTATTATATCCTTAAGATATTTCCATTCTCATTAAAGGGTGATGCTAAGACTTGGTTTAATTCTCTTGATCCTGGTTGTGTGAGTAGTCCCCAGGATATGGTTTATTACTTCTCTGCTAAATATTTCCTTGCTCATAAGAAACAAGCTGCCTTGCGGGGAATATTTAACTTTGTGAAAATCAAAGAAGAGAGTCTCCCAGAAGCTTGGGGGAGGCTTCTCCAATTACTTAATGATTTGCCTGATCATCCTCTTAAGAAAAATGAAATACTTGATATCTTTTATAATGGACTGACTAATGCTTCCAAGGACTACTTGGATAGTTGTGTTGGTTGTGTTTTCAGGGAAAGAACAGTCAACCAAGATGAATTATTATTGAACAATATGTTGACTAATGAATATAATTGGACTCTTCCTGATCCAATTCCTGAACCAATTGAGCCAACTCCTGAGCCTATTCCTAAACCCACTCCGAAGAAGAGAGGTGTTCTATTTCTCAGTCCTGAAGATATGCAAGAGGCAAAGAAATCAACGAAAGAAAAAGGTATTGAAGCTGAAGACGTTAAGAATTTACCACCTATTGAAGAAATACATGGTCTTAATATACCGCCTGTTGTAGAACCACATTGACTTGATAACCCGACACAGGTAGTGAAGGTAAATTCTCTCTATAAATATGATAAAGTTGAAATTCCCTCTACTAAATTTCATAGACCAAGCTTAGATGAATTTGATGATTTTATGGGTAGACAAGCAAATTTCAAAGATTATGTTATTCGACATTTAAAGAATAATGCTCATATGATTAGATGCTTGAGTGATTATATGTCTAGAGTTAAAGGTGAACTAAAACTTACTAGTAAGCATGTTTCTATGGTTGCAAACTCAAGCTGAACAAGTACTTAAGGCTCAGAATGAATTGGTAGATGAACTAAATAATAAATATGACTTTGTTGTTAGAGTGGCTACTAGAACTGGTAAAATGACTCAGGAACCCTTGTATACTGAAGGCCACCCTAAGAGAATTGAACAAGATTCTCGGAATTATAATCTATATGCTCCTAGTTCTTCTAAGAAGAAGAAAAAGAAAAATGACAGTACTTTGCATGCTTCTAGTGAACCTAATGTAGAAACACCTGAGAATCCTAATGATACTTCTATCTCTGATGCTGAAACACAATCCGGAGATGAACATGAACCTGATGATAATGCTAATAATGATGTTCATGTAGATGCTCAACCTAGTAATAACAATGATATAGTAATTGAACCTGCTGTTGGTCTTGATAACCCACAATCAAGAAACCAACGTTATGATAAGAGAGATTTTGTTGCTAGGAAGCATGGTAGAGAAAGAGAACCATGGGTTCAGAAACCCATGCCCTTTCCTCCTAAACTATCCAAGACAAAGGATGATCAGGACTTTGAGCATTTTGCTTAAATGATTAGACCTATTTTCTTACGTATGCGCTTAACCGATATGCTTAAAACAAACCCTTATGCTAAATATATGAAAGATATCATCACTAATAAGAGGAAAATACCTGAAGCTGAGATTTCCACCATGCTCGCTAACTATACCTTTAAGGGTGGAATACCTAAGAAACTTGGTGATCCCGGAGTACCCACTATACCTTGCTCTATAAAAAGAAATTATATTAAAACTGCTTTATGTGATTTAGGAGCCGGTGTTAGTGTTATGCCTATTTCCTTGTATCATAGACTTGAATTAAGCAAGTTCACACCCACTGAGATATCCTTGCAAATGGCTGATAAATTAACTGTTATACCTGTCGGCATTTGTGAGAACGTGCCTGTTGTTGTTGCGAATGTTACTATCTTAACAGACTTCGTCATTCTTGATATTCCCGAGGATGATAGTATGTCTATTATCCTTGGTAGACCCTTTTTAAATACTGCATGAGCTGTTATTGATTGCAACAAAGGCAATGTCACCTTTCATGTTAATGGAAATGAGCACACTGTACATTTTCCGAGGAAACAACCTCAAGTTCACAGCATAAATTCTATTGAGAAAATTCCATCAATCATTATTGGAGGTTTTGAATTTCCTCTCCCTACTGTCAAGAAAAAGTATGATATTCTTATTGTTGGGGATGTTCATATCCCCGTTGAGGTAACCTAGTGTTAATCGAAATTTATCCGGTTCCGTGTTATTCAGAATGAGTTTGTTAACAAGATTTGATCAACCTTGTTAGTGGATTCATTTTGATGATCATGAGATGGATGAAACTAGAAGGCACAACCTTCTGTACCCTCTTTTTACTTTCTGTTATTTAAAATAAATAAAGCAAAAATAGTATTATCTGTCTGTTTTCTGAATTATCCGTACAATAAAAAATATCTCGAAAATAAAAGTGCTCCAAATGCCCTGCAAATTTAGTATGATTTTTGTATGGAATATTTGAGGATTTTAGGCACTGAAATCAATGCAGGAGGGGCAATCACCAGGCCACGAGAGTGGAGGGCGTGCCCACCCCCTCTGGGCGTGCCCCCTGTCTTGTGGGCCCCTGGTGGACCCCCTCCACTTATGCCAGCACCCACACACTCCATCTTCTTCCCAAAAAAATCCTCATCCAGCTCAAGCACGAGTTCTAGCTCATTTTGCTGCGATTTTTGATCTCCTTGCTCAAAGCTCCATTCACAAAACTGCTTTGGGAGATTGTTGCTTGGTATGTGACTCCTCCATTGGTCCAATTAGTTTTTGTTCTAGTGCTTTATTCATTGCAAATCCTTGCTGCCTTGGTGACCCTGTTCTTGAGCTTGCATCTTAAATTTATGAGGTCCCAAGTAATTCTAATGCATGATATAGGCTCTAGGCACTTGTAGGAGTAGTTGCTACCAATCTTGTTTAGTTTTATTTACTTTTATTTTGAAGTTACTAAAATTTCAGAAATGTTGCAGAAAAAGAAATATGTTCAGCAAAATGTACCAAGGTGGTTCCTCAGTAAAGAAAGGACCCAGGAATGCTATACGGGAGCAAGACGATCAACCACCAAGGGAAGCTGAAGTGCGGTCTTGTGAATGGCCGTTAGAAGAGTTTATGGTCAATGCAGACAATAAGGATGAATTTGATAGATATGTGCATAATGCCGATCTTGAGGACTTCATGCAAGATAAGTGTCCTCAGTACTACTATCTAACTGATTCGTTCATGAGAAGGTTTAAATTTTCATCTTCGCGTAATTCTCATAGTGTCATGTTTGATATTTATGATAAATCATATACCATGGACCTGGAAGATTTTACTACTGCTTGCAAACTCCCGCAGTGGGGAAGTGTTAATGATCCCCACAAATCTGAATTTAGAGATTTCCTTGCTAGTATTACTGTGGGAGAATCTAGGGATATTACACAAGCTACCATAGGGAGCATTCATTTTCCTGCTATACAATATTTTGCTCTCTTCATTGGTAGATGCATTAACGGTAAAGATGAAGCATGTCATATGTTTGTCCCTGATCTTTGTGTCCTCAAAAGTTTTGTGTTAGGTTATAAAGATTATAACTTAGGGGCAATAGTTGCACGTAGGCTGCATAAAAATGGTAGAGCTGGAGATTTATTTGGAGGAATTTATGCGACCCGTGTGGCCAATTATCTTGGTATAGCCCCACGAGAGGGTGATATGATGTTGTCTCCTACTTATTTAGATTATGATGCTATGGTAAAATATCATTTTCTTAAGAGGAATGAACAATTCCTCTAGTATCGACTAATCTTTGACAGGCATAGCTCTGTCCATGTTACTCTTCCTGCTCCTTTCCTTTTTGATTACCAGGCAAAAGGACGATATGTTGTTACCAGGGAGGAAGCAACTGAACACGAGGGGAGAGCGGAAGCGGCTCGCCAACATGCCGCAGCTCAGGAGGCATTTGCTGCTGCATCTCAGTACGACCCCAATTACAACTGCGGATGTCAGCCAGGCTATCCATGGCCATTAGACCAACTTAGGCCAAAAGCCTAAGCTTGGGGGAGTACGTATTTCTCACCGACTTTACATTCATGTTCACACACTATTCTAGTCGTCGGTGCTGATACTCTTTCATTGTATTATCCAAGCTAGTTTGATTTTTCTTTTTCTAGTTTTCTTCTTGTGTGTTTGATAAACCTTAAGAAAAACCAAAAAAATTAGTTAGTTTAATTTCCATGCCTGTAGTAGAAATTAAAATGAAAACCCAAAAAGATTTCTCGTTCTTCTTTTACTTGTTGGGAGCTTTCCCGTGTAAATAGTTTTATTTTATTTTCTTTCCTTTGGGGTTGAGAGTAGAAGACCATATTGAAAATGTTTAGTGGCTCTCATATGCACGATTGTTTATTTAACGCTTGGGTTAAATGCTTGCAGATTCCAGCTTAGTCCAATGCACGTGCACTATTATTATTATACACATCGTTCGGTCGTGCAAGTGAAAGGCAATAATGACGATATATGATGAACTGATTGAGATGAGAAAAGCTGGTATGAACTCGACCTCTCTTGTTTTTGTAAATATGATGAGTTCATCATTCCTGATTCATCTTATTATGAAGTAAACATATTTGCAATGACATTTAGAGATTATAGTGGCCTGTGCCATGCTTGATTAGCTATGAGTTATAATGGTTTACCTTGCGTGCCAACATGCTATTAGAATGATTATGATGTGGTATAATGGGATGATATCCTCCTTTGAATGAATTGAGTGACTCGACTTGGCACATGTTCACGCATGTAGTTGAAACAAATCAACATAGCCTTCACGATATTTATGTTCATGGTGGATTATATCCTACTCATGCTTGTACTCGGTGTGAATTAATTTTAATGCATGTTTATGACTGTTGTCTCTCTCTTAGTTGGTCGCTTCCCAGTCTTTTGCTAGCCTTCACCTGTACTAAGCGGGAATACTGCTTGTGCATCCAAACTCCTTAAACCCCAAAGTTATTCCAATGAGTCCACCATACCTTCCTATATGCGGTATCTACAAGCCATTCCAAGTAAATTTGTATGTGCCAAACTCCAAACCTTTAAATGAAATTCTGTTTTGTATGCTCGAGTAGCTCATGTTTCAACTAGGGCTGCCTATATCTTCCATGCTAGGTGGGTTATTCTAAAGAGGAGTGGACTCCGGTCCTCATTCACGAGAAAGGGCCGGTAACTGAGATGCCCAGTCCCATGATCCAAAAAGATCAAAGCAAATCAATATAATTAAACAAAACTCCCTCAGGCCTGTTGTTAGTTGGAGGCACACGTTGTTTCGAGCAAGCCATGGATTGATGCTTGTTGGTGGTGGGGGAGTATAAACTTTTACCATTCTGTTTGGGAACTGCCTATAATGCATGTAGTATGGAAGATACAGCCATCTCATAGTCGTTGCGTTGACAGTGAAAGTATGCCGCTCAAAATGTTATTCAATCTATATTTCAAAATCAAGCACTGGCACCTCTACAAATCCCTACTTCCCTCTGCGAAGGGCCTATCTATTTACTTTTATGTTGAGTCATCACCTTCTTATTAAAAAGCACCCGCTGGATAGCACACTGTCATTTGCATGTATTACTATTGTTTTATATTGGGTATGACTTGACTGGATCTCTTTTACCATGAATTACAATGTTTAGTTAGTCCTTGATCTTTAAAGGTGCTCTGCATTTATGTTTTGCGCTCTCAGAAAGGGCTAGCGAGATACCATTTTGTTATATCATGTTATGATTGTTTTGAGAAAGTGTTGTCATCCGAGTTTTATTATTATGGCTCGCTAGCTGATTATGCCATTGATATGAGTAATTGTGAGACCGAGGTGTTATTGTGAGTATGGTTAGTTCATAATTTTTGCTAAAACCTGAATGCTGGCTTTGCATGCTTACAACACCAAGATCAAATAGAGTTTGTAAAAGTTTTTTTTTATCACTTTTAGTTTATCAACTGAATTGCTTGAGGACAAGCAAAGGTTTAAGCTTGGGGGAGTTGAACGTCTCCAACGTATCTACTTTTCCAAACACTTTTGCCCTAGTTTTGGACTCTAACTTGCATGATTTGAATGAAACTAACCCGGACTGACGTTGTTTTCAGCAGAACTGCCACGGTGTTGTTTTATGTGTAGAAAACAAAAGTTCTCGGAATGACCTAAAAATCCTCGGAGACAAGTTTCAGAAAATATAAAAAATACTGGCAAAAGATGAAGACCAGGGGGCCCACACCCTGTCCACGAGGGTGGGGGCGCGCCCACCCCCTGTGGGCACGCCCCCTGTCTCGTGGGCCCCCTGCAGCTCCGCCGAACTCAACTCCAACTCCATATATTCTGTTTCGCGGAGAAAAAAATCAGAGAGGAAGTTTCATCGCGTTTTACAATACGGGGCCGCCGCCAAGCCCTAATCTCTCTCGGGAGGGCTGATCTGGAGTCCGTTCGGGGCTCCAGAGAGGGGGATTCATCGCCGTCGTCATCATCAACCATCCTACATCACCAATTTCATGATGCTCACCGCCATGCGTGAGTAATTCCATCATAGGCTTGCTGGACGGTGATGGGTTGGATGAGATTTACCATGTAATCAAGTTAGTTTTGTTATGGTTTGATCCCGAGTATCCACTATGTTCTGAGATTGATGTTGCTATGACTTTGCTATGCTTAATGCTTGTCACTAGGGCCCGAGTGCCATGATTTCAGATCTGAACCTATTATGTTTTCATGAATATATGTGTGTTCTTGATCCTATCTTGCAAGTCTATAGTCACCTATTATGTGTTATGATCCGACAACCCCGAAGTGACAATAATCGGGATACTTCTCGGTGATGACCGTAGTTTGAGGAGTTCATGTATTCATTATGTGTTAAATCTTTGGTCTGGTTCTCTATTAAAAGGATGCCTTAATATCCCTTAGTTTCCGCTAGGACCCCGCTGCCACGGGAGGGTAGGACAAAAGATGGCATGCAAGTTCTTTTCCATAAGCATGTATGATTATATTCGGAATACATGCCTACATTACATTGATGAATTGGAGCTAGTTTTGTGTCACCCTATGTTATAGCTATTACATGAGGAATCGCATCCAACATAATTATCCATCACTGATCCATTGCCTACGAGCTTTTCATATACTGTGCTTCGCTTATTTACTTTTCTGTTGCTATTGTTACAATCATTGCAAAACCCAAAAATATTACTTTTGCTATCGTTACCATTACTATCATACTACTTTGCTACTAAATACTTTGCTGCAGATACTAAGTTATCCAGGTGTGGTTGAATTGATAGCTCAACTGCTAATACTTACACTACAAAAAAATACACTTCCGTGATGATACGTGTTTGTCACAGTAGGGCGCATTTTCTGTCATGCATGTACATCCATGACAAATTTATGACAGAATCAAGATAGTCATACCTGTGTTGTCATAGAAGTGTTCCATGACATTGCCAAAATTATCATCACGGAAGTATCCACTTCCATGACGATAAATCACGTGTCACAGAAGTGCTTTCGTCAAGGGTGACCGACATGTGGCATCCACCATAACGGAACACCGTTAAGCTATCGGGTTGGGTTTTGGATCTGATAACCCATTAATAGCCCCGACTAATGGGGATTTTCCACGTGTAAAATCATCATTGGCTGGAGGAAACACGTGTCAGCTCATCGTTGGGACAGATGTCATCCACTCATTGGACAGAAGATGCCTATGATACGTCGACACATGGCACGGCCCATCGAGTTTAAATGGGCCGACCCAACTAAGGGCCCACAAGATTTTGCGGACCATAATTGGCCGGCCCAGCTAAACGGCCATGAGATTTTGCAGACCATAATGGGTTGGCCCAGCTAAAGGCCCACAAGATTTAGCGGCTCATAATGGGTCGGCCCAGGTAAAGGCCCACAAGATTTTTGTGTGCCATAATGGGCCGGCCCAGGTAAAGGCCCACAAAATTCTTGCAGATCATAATGGGCCGGCCCAGCTAAAGGCCCACGAGATTTCGCCAACACTAATGGGCCGGCCCAGCTGTAGGCCCATAAGATTTTGAGGACCCTAGTAGGCCGGCCCATTAACTGGCTGCCATGTTTTGGGCCAAATGCCGGCCCATATTTGATCCGGTCCATTAATGGCCTGCCACGTTCCAGGCCTAATAATGGCCCATATGAGATCCATCCCATTAAAAGCCTCCCACGTTCTGCGCCAAATCACGGCCCAGATCAGGTTTGGCCCTTTAAGAGGCTTCAGCCTCAATTATGGCCCATATCAGATTCGGCCCGTTAACTGGACGCTATGCTTGTGGGCCCACTAGATAAGGCCCATTTAGTAAACCGGCCTGATATTAGTTTCGGCCTGTTAAGGGCCCGTTTAACATTTCGGCCCTATATTAATTTCGGTCTGTTAAAAGCCAGTCATACAGTTGGGCCTAACTACGGCCCGGTTTGCATCCGGCCTGCTCGCAACCGATATCTGATTGGGCCAAACAAGGACCGAGACAATTTTGGCCTGTTAAAAGCCCGGGTACCAATCATGGGCCGGGTTCCAATCCGGGCTGCTGCCGGCCCGTGATCTGTTCGGCACGTTTCAGGCCGACCCTACTTCTCAGCCTCCTAAAAGCCCATTGAGTTTTCTTGCGAAAAGAGGGCCGGGGGTTACTCAGCATATTAAAGGCCCGAATCTACTAGTGGGACAGTTTGACGGGGCCCGTGATGCGGATTATACATCGTGATTGCATGAAGGCCCAATTATGTACCGTAATTTTATGGTTTGGCCGCTTTATTGCGAAGACATGATATATATACAGTAAAATAACTGCAGCATCGTGAATAAGAAAAAACCTAGACTATACAATAAAGAAATTACGGCATATTACATCCACTGGGCATCAAAGTTCGCCACTATGATAATAAAGCACAAGCAAACAGCAGATTACATACACTGGGCATCAAAGATCGCCACCAGTGCAAATAAACACGCCGACAAAATAATATACAAAACTGACAGCACTTCAATAGAGTTCAAGAAAGGTTAGCCCTGCTAGCGAGCTGCAGTGCAAGCACCTGAGCAAGATGATGAGACTGTGCTTGTTCAACACTTATATCTTCCTCACTCTGAAAGATAAACAAGCAGACAGATGACAGGTTTTGCACATAAAAGTATCAGTGCTGACAATTCATTACATTTCTTACTGACGAATAAAGTGACACAATTTAAAAATGCATTAACACAATATGGTATTGTTCAGGTCAAGACATGGCAGGAAATGACATTGTGAAGGAGTTGGCAGCTTCACGACACCACTGGATTACAGATCAAGAACTCATAAGTATCAATTGCTAGTGTGCTGTCAATTTATCCCATTTCAGATTGGCAAATAAAGAGACGGTCTAAATAATAGTAGAATGATATGACATTGTTCATAGTTAAGACATTGCAGAATATGATATTGTGCTGTAGTGGGTAGGTTCACCACACCATTGGATTACGGATGAAGAACAGAAGCATACATGCAGTGCAAAAGAAGATCACTTGCTCTGTATAGTTTAATTTACATGGTATGAAGAACGAACTTGGTTGTGCAACTGAAAACTTAAATTGAGAAGGACAAACTTTTGTTTATGAACTACTCCCTCCATTCCTAAATATAAGTCTTTTAGAGATTTCAATATGAACTACATACGGATGTACATAGACATAGTTTAGAGTGTAGATTCACTCGTTTTGTTCCATATGTAGTCCATATTGAAATCTCTAGAAAGACTTATATTTAGGAACGGAGGGAGTACATAATAAACTTCAGACATGCAATTTGATGCAAACACCAAAAATAAACAGCTATTGCATTGATGCCTAACCAAATATACACAACAAAGTTTGAAGGCTTGAGAAGGACAAACTTACATTACTGGTGAAGACAGGCTCTATAAAGCCCTTGTCCATGCTGATGGGGGGGCAATTCAAGAAGTTTACCACGGAATCTTCTTCATTAGCATTGCCTTTATTCTACATTTTGTTAAGAGTATATATAGATGTGATAATATACGAAAAAATGGAGAATATTTAAGATAAGATGAAGAGTAATGCTACATAACCAAGTAGCTATAAATGTATGTGCAGCGATACAGGCAAAAGGCACAAGCAAATAGAAATGCACAGCTAAACTTCTTCAGTACCAACCTTATGGTAAGAGTAAATATAGATCTGATGTGTAGAAAATGGAGGGCAAAGGAAAATAAGCTGCAGAGTGATGGTACATGAACAACTACCTGTCAATATAAGTACACTGATAAAGGACATCATGTACTCACAAGAACAATGCAGAGCTAAAAAAATTCATTGGCATTGGATATATTCTACACTAATGTAACCATTCATACAGATCAGATAATTTGTAGAGAACAATTGATAAGCAAGCTATCATGCATACTGTTGTCACATAATGAACCGGGTATGTATGCAAGTATAGTGATACAGGACAACAGGTACTAACAATAGCAAAGCAGCAGGCAGCATATTTGCGATATCATGTCGTTCTTTTCAAACCGGAATTCTTCTTCGAGCAGATTTCCTGCAAAAAAGATCCGTAAAGCACATGCGGAAAAGTAGAAGTTCAAATTATCATGTGATTTCATAGACAGTACCTCATCCTAGGAATGAGACCAGTGCATAACAAGGGTTTTCCATTCAATGTCTTCTAAATTTAGCACAGGAGACTTCACCAGAAATTTGTTTACAGACTTGCCATCAAAGTGTGATTTCCTCAGGTAACACCGATACTGCTACAATGCTTCCTTGAAAAGCACAAGCAAGCTTTGCTCATCATGACTATCCAGATTGACCCTCGCCTAGTAATAACAATGTAATGTAAATCATTGATGTGTTCGATCAGCAGAAAACAAGAAAATAATAACCATGAATAATAACACTTACACGTAAGTTGGACAAGAAGATGTGAAAATGGTGTTTGTCTTCACTATAATCTTCCCATGATGGGAATATATGCACGTAGTCCCTAACAACATTGAAAGCATTGTCTTTTAAACTGGGAATAAATGGAATGGGGTTCCAATCTGCAGGAATTGGCCGTCTCTGCAGTTGGGATAGGTCTTCGGCCGGTGGACTTGTTGTACTTTTTGCTGGAGTGGGATTTTTCTGTGGTACTACTGGTGCTATGGCAAATGAAATCGGTATACCTTTTCTGGGAGTGCAGGTCCTGTGTGGTGGGGCTATTGGTGTGGCCAGTGAAGTATGGTACAGTCTGCTGGAGTCGGTCCTACGTTTTGTGTCACTGGTTGTACATCCAATATAAGTGGGGCGATGTCTGATTTCTCCGGCACCACCATGTTTTCCAAGGAATTTGCTGGTGCTCCTTGGGGTTCGGCAATCACCCTCTTCCTTTTTGATGTCTGATGCACAAGAACAACATTTGAGTGAAAAAACATGGTATGATGACAGATGGAATATGTATTGATAATGGATGGGCATGGCATCTCGAGTTATATGATGAGTAAACTAAGCAGATGGCGGTGCAACAAAGTAGAAGAAATGCAAGACAACATATGCAAGATATGCGCAATCAATAAAACCTTGCCAAATTAGAACAGGCACCTTGATCGGTGAACAGGACAGGCCATCTGCCTTTGACTCCTCGAGGTTAGAATAGTCATTAGGATGATATTCTGAACAAGAATCAACAGGTGGGGAGGGTATGAATTTCATTGCTTCCAGAATGGCACTCAATGCCTTGGTGCCAATTTTGCAAGTCATTGCAATGTTCCATAATATTCTTCTGATGCGCGGATTCTGATATTCACTCTAATTGCGTATAATATTTGAGAACCATGAAAACATAAATAGTTGTGAGATTATCTTTGTAATGCAGATGATATTCTAATATAGGGGCGCCCCTGTAAACACTTGTGTGCTATCACTGGATTCTGATGAGAGAGATCATGTGTGCTATAATATGGTGCGTGCATTTATATAATATGGCACAAGTACACAAAAAAATACGCTCCAGAAGTAAGGATAGCTAGCAGATGACAGGTTCATAATATACTGTATAGAGAGTCTATTGCCAAACCATGATAACAAGAGCACACAGCAAGTAGGCAGATCATAGTGTACATAATAGGGGTACACAATAACCACGATATATAAATTGGGAAAGTGGAACTGGCTTCAAAATACGGTGTTGTATTGCCACTAGTAATTGAAAGCCTATCGATCACGTATAGGCCAGCTCTATCAGCGGTTGACTGCAGATGTCCCTGCGCCCCTTCCTGACAAGGAACATATCGTACGTACTAAATACAGAATAGACAAAGAGGAACATGTTAAAGAACAGAAGAGGAAGCATATTCTTGAGGTTCCGCTTCATTGCATACAATGTTGGTTGCCCACTCATGATGAATCACAGCGCCCAAAGAAATGCAATTCCATGCTATCTCTCTATATGTGGCAATTTTGAAAAAGAGTCATTAGGATCATATTCTAAACAAGAGTCAACAGGTGGGGAGCGTATGAGTTTCATTGCATCCAGAATGGCACCCAATGCGTTGGTGCCAATTTTGTGAGTCATTGCAGTGTTTAGCTTCAAGAGTGGACTGCGGCTAGTGCGACACAAAGCAGCTACACAGATCATAGTGTAGATATAACGGGAAAACCTTAAGCATCACAGTAAAATCAGCAAAGTGGAACTTGCTGGAATATATGTGCTAGTTTGCCGGTACGGCTAGAAAGGCTTAGGATACCAGCTCTCTTCAAGTGAAGGTGCGGTACTGTTAATATCAGTGTAACTCTCAAAAGCGACACAACTCCCCGCATTTCCTTGCTGTTCTTATAGGATTCAAGTGGGCAGGCCACTACAAATCATATTCCTATGTTTACAAGATCCTAAGAATCAAAGAGGCTCAAAGTGTCCATCACAATCGACCGTATGGACCTCTACACTTCAAATGTCCCTGCTCATCTTTAGTACAAGGAACATAATGTACTACTATCAAACTCCCTCTGTTCCTAAATATAAGTCTTGGTAGAGATTTCCACTATCGATCACATACAGATGTATCCAGATACATTTTAGAGTGTAGATTCACTCATTTTGCTCCATATGTAGTCCATGGTGGAATCTATACAAAGACTTGTATTTAGGAACGGAGAAAGTACATATTAAAGAAGAACGGAAGAGGAACATGGTAAAGAAGAGCAAGCAGATTTTGGATAATAAAATGTTGGTTGTGCAGTGCCCACACATGATGAACCAGAGCGCATTAAGAATGCAACTCCCAGCTGTCTCGACCATTTCAGGCGGTTGGATGAAGATCCTACGTCTCCTAACCCATCTTCTTCCTCGTCTCTGATTCTTCCCATACAGAACACCGCACGGGCCGCCGGCCGGACCACGGGCCCCCACCACCGGTGTTCCTCAGCCACCCCACCCCCCACCCCCGCCCCAACCCCCACCCGTGTCGAGTTTTCTTTGTTCGGCGAGGCCCCACAACCACCCGAGCCCCTTCGTTTGCACCAGCGAACTCCGGCGAGCTCTAAAAAATTTAGTCTACTGTGATTTAGCTAGTGTGGAATATAAAAGGGGAAAACCATAAGCATTGGGAGTATAGTGTTGAGCGTGCCATGGCGGATCTGAAGGTGCAAACCGGACAAAGGCAACTTCACAACCAAGACAAGAAATCAGAGTAAAGCAGTGGCGATCTATTTTCTTGCTGCGATAAATAAGTTGAGCAGATACGAAAGAGTACCGCCTCTGGTGCGGCGCTGTGTACGCATCTGCTCAGAATTTGACGGTGTTGCGGTAGCGATAAATGTCGGCGGCATGGAACCAAATCTAGGAGGGTAGAAGGTGGCGGTGGGGTGCGGTGGACGAGACGGTCGTAGGAGCGGCGCCGATGGACGACGAGGGGGCGAAGCGAGAGGACGGGATGCAAGGATCCCGGTCCAAAGCCGTGGATGAGAGAGATCGATCTCTTGTAATGGACGGAGGCATCGCCGTATCAGCTCCGACATGGTGGAGGAGGATGGCGGTGGATGGGGTGGCGGGCGGCAGCGGACGAAGAAGGGTGGGGTGGAGAGGATGTTTTGGCGCCCACGGAGTACGAATGGGGAAAGGGGAGGTAGAGAGGAAGGGGGGAACCATGTATTCAAGGCACGCTTGTCTCAAATGCGAGGAAATTTACAAACTTAGCCCCCGTTTCAAATTTCTACTACATCACAACAACATTAGTCGGTTGGGGATAGGACGGTAATCTCGCATACACCGAATATTTGCCGACAAGAGTTTGTTTTTGGCGCCCACCGTGTATATGAATATGAATCGGGGAGGGAGTCGATTTCGGCCGAGGACACACTGTGTTTTGGTGCCCACCGTGTATGAATCCGGGTGAGAGGCAGTTACGTCACATTTGGGTGAAATTACAAACCTACCCCTATCGAAACCTATAGAAATCCAGCAGATAGGCTTTGCGTGACAGGGATAGGAAGTAGTAATTTCCATCTCGCTGATTTTGGTTTCGGGCGGTTACTGCGACTTTCCTGCTTCGTTCAAATTTTGCAGAGTGCACTTTTACACTCGTGCCAACTCAATTCGAATCCCGTTTGTATTCTATTTTTTTCGGGCGGGATCCATTTTCAATTGGAATTACATTCTATATACATCATTTTTATATATACTTCCAAAAGCACAACACCATTTATACATAAATATGGTTTACAAATGCCATGATCTCAGATTCATAAGGTTGTAGCCATCAACTTGGATTTTCAAATATTTGAAACCACTTTATGTTGAAATCCAAAGTATGCATTCCTCGCTAACCGTCTACAATTAATGTGTGATTCATGCGGGGGTTTTTTATACTTCTCAAACATGTATAATGTGTTTCACACACGCAACATATAGTGTAATCCCGTTTAGACATTAATTGCATATAAACCATGCATTGTTTGTAATTAAAGAATCTATGGATCACCAATATTGATAAACTATATAACATTACACGTGTGCCCAAATTCAAATGAATATGCATGTTTGATACACCAATTTGCGTTATGATATTATCGATGTCGTGATCTCCAGTTTAAATATTTGAATCCCCTTTAATCCAGATATTCGTCTCATATAGCTATCACTCATGCTTATATAGGACTATCTCTCTGGACCTATACGCGTTCATCGTCTCTCAGGTATCTCTGGTGCTACCTATATGTCGACAATGATCTTTTATCTTCGTAACACACTGACGGTACTCACTCCCTGGACCTTCATCACTCTATCTCTCTCTAAGTATATCTCGCTCCCTGCTATGTGTCTCTAACTATGATTCTCCATGTGGAATCTCTTTCTCTCACACAAACACAAAACTTTGTCTCTCGGGGTCTCATTTCTCTCTACTATTCCCATGTGTGCCACTCGCACACCCCTCATACAGATATGTCTTTCGCTCCTTAGATATGAGAACCTACAACTCTTCCTCTTAAATATCTCTTTCTCACACACAAACACAAACTCTGTCTCCCAGGGTCTCATATTTCTCCATTGTTCTCTTGTATGCCGCTCACACACACTCTCTCTCCCTAGATATATCTTGCGTTCCCTCATATGTCTCTCTAGCTATCACTCTCGTTGAGAAATATCTTTCTCTCTCGCAGACACAAAACTCCGTCTCTCGGGATCTCATTTCTCACTGATATCCGTTTGTATGTGACTCACATGCACCCTCTCTCTATCTCTCTCACACCCACACACATAACTCAGCCTTCTGATCCACTCGACTCCTATCTCTAACGCACACTAGCTAGCATCTTTATCTTTCTGTTTATCTGTTTCTCCATCAACCTTCTTTCTCGCCCTCACTCTTGATTCCTATCACGCACACTACATATGTTTCTCTCTACATGCAGTCAAGTGCCCTCTCACACACATATATAACTTCACCCTCTGAACCACCCGGCGGTCATCTCCAACACCCAAACTAGCGGATGTCCCTCTAGCTAGCATCTCCATCTCTGTATTTATCTGTAGTTTCTCCGTCAACATTTCTTTCTCGCACGGAGTCTTGCTTCCTATCACCCACACTATATATGTCTCTCCATACATATGCATTTATAGTTTGATCTCTTTTGCACAATCGTTGTGCCTCACTCCCTCTGCTCACCATAGATGCATGTTCCAGCCCATGCCACTATTTCTGAAAGACAAAAACACATACTCAATTGTCGGGCCTTCTTCCCTGCATTCTCACATGCATGCATATTATCATACCGATCCGTCTCTGCCATGCCGTTGATCTTATGACTTATGTCTTCTTTCTTTTATCTTGATCATGCGCGCGCACACACACACACATCCCACGTATACATGTATACCTCTCACACATGCACATTCAAGGTCTCTATGTCTCCATACGTAGTTAATTACCCTCAATCCTAATGCCACATTGAATCGTTCTCCTCTTTCGTGCACATAACTTCCGCCTGGATGGGTAAAACACACACTCACACTTAACAATCTCCTTCTAGCTACCCCCCCTGCCTATCACACATGCACCATCGATATATAGCAGTCTTCCTCGGTGTCTCACGAACAAACACATTATCTAGATATTGACTCCTCTCACGCGCACACACCTTCTCTTCCCTCTCTATGGGCATTTTCTCTCTCGCACCCCATCATTGGTGGCCTCTGCCATACACATCACCTCTCTATGATGAAGCCATGCACACTTAAATTACATCTGCCACAGAGGACCCAGCGACACACACACACGCACGCACGCATCCCCCCCACACACACTAGGACTCCATCTCTCTCTCTCTCTCTCTCTCACACACACACACACACATACATACACACACACACACCCCACACACACTAAGACTCCATCTCACACACACATGCTCTAGGCGGAGCATTTGTTCCTACCACCCTTCATCCAACCTTACCCGTATGATAAACAAACACCTTCATTTACTTGCATAACATGGACAA
Organism: Triticum dicoccoides; assembly: GCF_002162155.2. Taxonomy (NCBI): domain Eukaryota; kingdom Viridiplantae; phylum Streptophyta; class Magnoliopsida; order Poales; family Poaceae; genus Triticum; species Triticum dicoccoides. Next base: position 462,157,041 of record NC_041381.1, on the reverse strand, counting down.
ATTCCACTTTACTTTAGTAATCAGCAAACTTATCATCTGTACCCTTATAAAAAACGAGTTGGCGATGATGGTGTGCCTGCCATCTTGTAATACACACCGTATGATCTATATCTGACGGATAGAAAGCAAACTATGATAATTTTACCAAAGATACCCGCACCTCTCTCCACATCATTATCTCCCACAACCTCATTGCTCAGCAATTAAAAAAGGAATAAGTCTCTGGAACAATCTAGCATGCATGGTGGCCGTTGCCACCTGCCGGCGCCGTCCATCCCCATGCCTCCGCCCATTCCGACCACCAGTCACCACCACGCTCCACTCCTCCTTGCCTTATCTCTCATCTTTCATTTTTCGATGACATTCTCGAGATACCAGCTTTCCGATAAAATTCTCGAGATATCATTAGTTTTTACACATGGGATTACTCCTGCATGGGTCAATCACAACAGGTGTTTTGTAAAAAATGCATATTGATGTTCCGTGCAATGCACGAGAATCTTGCTTGTAATTATATAACGCAAATCACGAGCAGGAAGTGACATTTTGTTGACACAACCACGTTAACATGGCCACGTAAATCACTAGCTAAAGTAAATACCATTATACTTATATCCAGATGCAAAAGGTTGAGTACATCTCCGAAGAGTTGAGTCGCACACACGCACTCTGTCTCTCAGAATCTCTCTCACACACACACACCTATTACGTGACGCCCACTTAAGCAGACATGTATGTTACAATTTGTGCACCCGTGGGTACACGTGATGCTGCGCATTTATTTTAGCCGAAAGGCGAACCCAAACAGTAGCTGCATCCATTCCCCTCCCGCCGCCTCTTCTCTGGTCGCCGTCGCCCGGGAGCCATGGCCCGGCCGAAGGTAACAACATATGCCATACTCTCGCCGGAGCGGCGCTTTAATATGGAAAGTTTAGTGGTCATGCATGCATCTTTTTGTGCTAGCACTCATATATAAGGGTTGACCGGTCGCTTCCCGCGGACGTGGGCGGTGGAAGAGGAAGGAGAAGGGAAGCGGGCTGTGGAGTAATGTTTTTTACCACAATTTCTTAGGAAACTGAGTGCAATAATTGAGTAGTTTTGCAAACTACCAGTACTACACCTGAAACGGTTCAAAACCTATACTCCCTTGCCAGCGCGCACTTCTCGCGTGAAACGGTCAGCGTCGCCCTGGAGCGTCAGTGTCGCATTAATGCCCGGCCAGAGCGGAGGCGACCTCCCACTGGCACTGGCTTTGAAGTGGCGTGACGGCCGAGAGAGCGCCGCTTCCCGGTGCACGCGACTAGTCCGCGTTGAGACTGGCCATAGGCCCTGTTTGGATCCATGAATTAGAGTTAGTTTGAGCTAGTTGGGGCTCAAATAGCCCTATAGGGGCCAAGCATGAGGGTTTAAATTGGATCAAGTTGCACTGAACCCACCAAAAAAAACTATCCCACCCAAGAGGTGCTAACTGGAGATAGTTCTCATTGGGACCACTGAAAAATCACTATTCTCCCTCCATCAAGTGCATTTATTGTCAATCTAACACTGTCACCCAAACACCTCTTTGGCTACAGTTAGTTCAGGGTTAGTCATGAGTAAGTCTAACCTCTAGCTAAGTTAGAGTATCAAACAGGAGCAGTATAGGACATGCAAGTTGCTCAAAGCATACAGGCAAATTCGTACGTGAAAGGATTTTTTTTCTTTTTGAAAACGGAACATGAAAGGAATTTTTTTTAGAATGCTCTTGGCATGTCGCTAACATGTGATGAGTTAACCGACCTCAATAGACGGCAAAAACGCTTGCCCGCCGCACTTTGATAGAGACGAGCAGGGAGAAGCCATACAGGCTGCTGGATTACTAGAGATAGGTGTCGCACGGAAGCCAAGAAATATGGTGATAGAGTGGGTTAGCCATGTACTAGTATGATGTAACTACACTGGGCTGCCGTGTTTCGTACTCTTCCAGTCCACTTTGGAGATGATTGGTTAATTTTATATCGCTGAATAATATTCAACATTATGAGTGCAGACGCTCCACCACGAGGTTCCTTGCTCCTTCTCGGTCGTCTGGAACCTATGTTCTTCCACTCTATTTTTTTACGTGAGCTTTGTTCATCCTTTTGCCAACACGCGAGACATCTAGCATCAAGGTGCATGTGTTATGCAAGGATCGTTCCACCTATATGAAGAACACGTGGGACTGGAACTACAAGACGGACATGTACCCAGGAGTGGACGTACGAACCTGAGTAATGTAGCGCAGTAAGTGAAGTAGAAAGGCACAAATGGTATGAACATGCATGGAATATAGGGTGTGTTTGGTTGCATTCTCGTCTCAGCATAGTTGTTCCCTCTTCATGCATGCTCAACTCAACACCCCTCTTCATGCATGCTCAACTCAACACCCCTCTTCATGCATGCTCTCTTCATGCATGCTTCTAGTGTATTTGTGCTAAACTAGTGTGGACTCATGCACCCTCCATACACTCTACCAAACACCCAAAAGTGGGTCGAGAAGGGAACTCTTGGGCGGCATTTGTCTCTTACTATGTACTACCACTAAATGTTGTACGTGCAATGCACGGTGATGTGATGGAGTACGTGCCTAAGTACTCTACTACTAGTATATTAGTTGGAGGCACATATTAACTTTTATATTTGTTTACGTGTATGCCCCGAGACCTTCCAACTAGACGTGTCTTTCTCTCCAGGTCGCACTTTGTATCGTTCATACCACTAAGTACTACGACGTGTAGTCTCCGACCCAGAAATGGAAGAAGTGGAGACGCTCTACCACGCTGTTTTTTATGCTGGGCTCTACCACGTTGTTCATGTCCCACTCCTTTCGCTGACGTGAGGGACATCCAGCACGTGCTGTGTTTGGCACCCTTCGTCGTAAGAGTTGAAATGCTAGCATTCATCAGAAATAAGAAATAATTATAAATCAGCAGTGATACTATTTTTTTGTGAACCAATCAGCAGTGATACTATACCACGCGGTTTCATTGCTCCTCGATATCGGAAAGAATACTTCCGTTCGCCAACATGTGGGACGTCGACCATCCTCGTCCACATACCATGCACACAGAACTCCAAGGGAGAGTCACCCAGGTCGTCGCGCCGCACTAACAATGACTAATGAGCCATCAAATCACAGGCCCACTTCCCACTTTGAAGTTGCTCGGACGAAGGAACCATCATGACTTCTTTGAATTCCGCTTCTTGAAGAAAACTACTGTACCAGCAGTACTGCTAGCTATAGTAGTTACTCCAACAGAGGCCTCCTTTCGTTCATAGGATAGGAATTTCATAGGAATATGAAAATCATAGGAAGTGAGATGACATGCATCTCAATTCCTATAGAGAAAGAGATGCCATTTGATGCATAGGATAGGAATTTTTCCATTTAGTCTAGGCTAATGTACTGGTAATTTGCTCTAAAAACTACAGTAGTAACTAGTAGTACTGGTACATGCTCGTACTCAGACACAGACACACACACTAACTACTAGTACTACTACTTCTCACATGCTGGCCAGACGTCGTCGTTCTCCTTCCCGGCTTTGTCGGCGACACCCCACCATGCTTGGATCTTCGCCGACCTCTCTGCAGTAGCGCGTGCGTCCTTTTCTTTCTTGCGGCGGCGGGACTCTCTTTTCTTGAGTGCTTTCTGACTTTTCCGCTCCCTCTGTGCGGCTTTGGCCGCCTCTTGCTCTACCGCCCATTCGGCCTTGGCATCTTCAAATTCCTCCCACATAGTTGTGAGTTCGCGAGCAGCGATGAACTCGGCACGGCGGGATGCCATCGCTTCCCTACCATTTTGTGTGCGGTCATGGGCGGAGAGGAACTTGGCGCGGCGGGATGCCATCGCTGCCTTACCGGTTAGTGTGCAGCGCGGTGGCATGAACGACGCTTGGTGAGAGCTCTGGGGTGGAGTGGCCCGACAACCGTATAGTGCATTGGTTTGTCAAGATCTCAAGGACAGAAGACGAAGCAAATTTGGATTCCCCTTCAATCCTGGTCATTTATTACCGAGTAAAATGCATTGGTGGTCATCAAACTTGTCTTGATAGCTCACTTTGATCATTGTATACGAGATATGGTGATTATACGGTCACTGGCTCAACGTATAGCTCGTATTTGTCTGGTTGACCAGTCAAACAATCCGCATGCGCCTCATCAGCTCTTGTTCTTTATCTATCTACGCGGGCCTACTTATCAATGGAGAAAGAAATACTGTAAAAACCAAAATTATGCGTATGTGGGGAATCAACCCACGGACTCGTCACGACAACGCACCCTGGTCAGCCAGATGAAAATGAAATACTTCGCGTCAGACACTCACGCTCACGCAGTCAGAGCATGCTAATGCATGCACGTCGCCCTCTAAATCAAAGTCCTGCTCATGGCGCAACGCAAACGGCGAGCCCATCACCTGCGCGCCTTGGCGGTGCCTAACATTACTGTTTAGACGTTTGATGGAGGCCTACGCGAACGCCGAGCATGTATTCACCTGGCTCAACACCAACGGTCATACTCGGACCGCCTTGCTCATGTATATCGTCCATCACAATGACAATCTATAAAAAACAGCCTAGCTAGAGAGGGTACTATGGTAGTATGGTACGAAGTATGTACTATCGTGAGCGACCGATCTTAGTGCCACTGCACACCGAAACCCCTCCCATCGCTAGCGCGCGCTTCCCGCCTGAAACGGTCACCGCCTCTCCAGAATGTCAATGCCGCATTCACCAGACTTAATTGCAGGTGCAATTGGTGTGTCAGTGACATGCGGGCCAGATGCCCGTTGGGCCCACATGTAAGTAACCCAACGCATCTGTAGTTAAGTCACTGAAGCAGCGTCCGCATTCACGCCCGACGAACCTACTCTGGTGCCAGTTGTCCATCAGTCTGCTGTGGCTCATTGCCATTCGCCTGCTATATTAACATGAGCCCCAGCTCCCAGCCATAGCCCAAGACCCACACTTATTATCCTCCGGTCCCTTCCTTCTGTCGGAACCACTCCAACCATGGCCTCCTAGCGCTCTGAAGCTCTTTTGGACATACTGTCGCAGGAGCAGATGAGGGACATCGGCGACTCCGCTCTAGGCGCGCTCCAAAGCTCTCTTTGACGTACTGTCGCAGGAGCAAACGAAGGAGATCGCCGGCACCCCCCCCCCTCGGCCGCCCTCCGCCGCCACAACCACATAGCCGGCAGCGAGGAAGAGTAGTACATGGTAGGTCGTTGCCGCTCTGGTCCCGGGAAGGCCACCGCTACTCCACTCAGTCGACGCCAAGCTTGGTGGGGTAAACATCGGCGGCCGATTAGCCACTTGATGGCGACGTGGAGGCGGAAATCTTCAGAACCTTGTGCTCCGAAGGAGGAGGTTATCGAGGCGGATGAGGAGGAGGCAAAGGCAATGGCCGGCTTTCTCGGGTTCATGGCCGGACATGGTGGTCGGGTGTCGGCGATTGTTTAGATTAGGTTTACAGTAGGTTTTAGTACGGTTTGTGCGAAATATGTAATGAATTTCGTCCAGTTTGTAGGAAAAGTTTTCGAAATGTAATGAATTTCATCTGGTCAATTTGAAATTTGCTTTGTTTGCACGAATTTCATCTGGTTAGTTCATATAGATGCCGGTGTAAATTTGTGGGCCAGCGCTGGAGATGCCCTAACTATCATGCTATAATCGCTAACAGTCCTCCATTTTTATCTTGCTTACATAAAAATAGAGCAAGTGGACGGCACTGTAGCATGTCATATCACTCGAACTAACCCGCCTAACAAGCCGGAAAGCACCGCCCTCGTCATTTTATCAATCGATCGCGCGAAAATGTTACGCTTCGCAAGTTCTAAAGGAAAAGGCGGCACACTTATGACTCGTACGCGTCGCACCCCCGATAGTCCGGCTCGGACGCCGCTCACTAGAGGGGACACGTGTTGTCTTGCAATTTCACTGACATGTGGGACTATAATTGAATAAACCGTCGATAGCTGAAATCTAATCGCTTGGCGGGTGTCGGCTGAGAAGAGAGAAACGGGGGAGGGAGAAGAGATCGCCCACCCGCCGCGCATGGACTAATATATGGTAATAATGTGAGGTGGGCCATGCTGGAGTCCGGACCACTTCCGGAGCCCGCTCTGACCGCCATGGCCCCTCAAGACGCCAGCTGCCGATCGCATGCATAGCAAGTAGTCCCCGCTTATGTGGAGGAGAGAGAGGCATTGACAAAGTCAAGGAGTAACAGTGGAGACAATAGCTTTCATAAAAAATAAACAATGAATACTCGTTGCTCGTCCTCTATAAAGGAAAGAATACTTTCATTCACCGGCATGTGGGACATCGACCATCCTGGTCCACCTGCCATGCACAAAATTATCCTGGTCTACCCCGGTCATACCGCAGGCCCAACCTTTCCCACTGTAAGTTGTTCGAACGAAGGAACCATCATGACTTAGTTGAATTCTGCTTCTTCAAGAAAACATACTATACCCGCAATACTGCTACCACACGCGAAGACTGGACGGCACTGTACCACGTCATATCACTGAAACCCACTAGGCCAAACTAGCCCACCTAGGTCATATATTTTGGAACGGAGGGAGTACGTCTCTGCACTGCTATGATTTTGTGTTGCACGTTCTCTGTACTTTTGCTATGATTTTCCTACCCTACGAACCAACTGAGGCCTGAATGTATCTGTGTCAACTATTTTCTGATCGATCGCTAAGCCTTCAATTTTAGGAGCTAGGGCTATTGGTCGATCAACGAGGGATAAGTATAAGCGTACCATGAGCTCATCAGCCCCAATGTTTCTCTTCGGTGAGTGTTTTGCAAGTACTATAGCTCGCACAGTAGCTAGCCTACTAACACCAAGAATCATCAAACAAGCCCTGCTGATATGATAAATAGTTCAAACTTACATCTAAGCATGCCATATATTACATCAAAAGCTGGTGAGGATACATCTGTTTCCATAACTCGGAGAGAGTTTGCATGATTCACTATCAAACAAAAGTAGCAAGATCCGCCCACACAAGACAGTGCACTAGCCCTAAGATGGTTTGATAACACGCATTGTTCTGGTAACTAAACACAGGGCAATTGAAACTACCCTGAAGGATTAGCGCGACCAACTATTTCTTGTCATCGATCTCTCGGGCAATGACCATAGCACGGATAGCGGCATGGGAATCGATTTCTGGGGCGATGTCCACAGGACTGACCGCGACATCAGAATCGATCTCTAGGGCGATGTTGTCACGCCCAATATGCGACCCTATCCAAAAGGAACTCGAAGGTCCCACCAAGGATAGACCCGCATATTGAAACGCTTTTGCAAGGTGGATATCATTACATCAACATTATAGAATAGATGGGGATACATACAAGAGGCATACAATGCCACACGAATACAACATCATCATACATAAGGGCATCATCCGACTACGTATGAAACACAAACAGGAACTATAACGACATCCACCCTGCTAGCCCAGGCTGCCGACCTGGAACCTATCCCTGATCGAAGAAGAAGCAGAAGAAGAACTGAAGCAAGTAAGCATCGCTCTCGCATCACGATCATCGCATAACCTGTACCTGCAACTGTTGTTGTAGTAATCTGTGATCCACGAGGACTCAGCAATCCCATTACCATGGGTATCAAGACTAGCAAAGCTTAATGGGAAAAGAAGGGGGGTAAAGTGGTGAGGTTGCAGCAGCGACTAAGCATATATGGTGGCTAACATACGCAAATAAGAGCGAGAAGAGAGCAAAAGGAACGGTCGTGAAGCTAGCAATGATCAAGAAGTGATCCTGAACTCCTACTTACGTCAAACATAACCCAAAACCGTGTTCACTTCCCGGACTCCGCCGAAAAGAGACCATCACGGCTACACACGCGGTTGATGCGTTTTAATTCGGATCTGGTGTCAAGTTATCTACTACCGGACATTAACAAATTCCCATCTGCCCATAACCGTGGGCACGTCTTTCGAAAGTTTATACCCTACAGGGGTGTCCCAACTTAGCCCATGATAAGCTCTCGCGATCAACGAAGGATATACCTTCTCCCAGGAAGACCTGATCAGACTCGGAATCCCGGTTTACAAGACATTTAGATAATGGTAAAACAAGACCAGCAAGACTGCCCGGATGTGCCGACAAATCCCGATAGGAGCTGCACATATCTCGTTCTCAGGGCACACCGGATAAGCGAAGCGTACAGGAACCGACGTAATCCAAGTTGCCAAGGAATGGTCCCGCACGGTGCTCTAGTTTGGACCAACACTCGGAGGAGCACTGGCCCGGGGGGTAAAATAAAGCTGACCCTCGAGAGCACGACTCCCAAGGGAAAAAGGGCTAGGTGAGGCAAATGGTAAAAAAGGTTGGACCTTGCTGGAGGAGTTTTATTCAAAGCGAACTGTCAAGGGGTCCCATAAATCACCCAACCACGTAAGGAACGCAAAATCCGGGAACATAACACAGGTATGACGGAAACTAGGGTGGCAAGAGTGGAACAAAACACCAGGCATAAGGCCGAGTCTTCCACCCTTTACCATGTATATAGATGCATTAATTAAATAAGAGATATTGTGTATCCCAAACATAATCCTGTCCACCAAGGAGCAATCTTCAACTTCACCTGCAACTAACAATGCTATAAGAGGGGTTGAGCAAAGCGGTAACATAGCCAAGCAATGGTTTGCTAGGAAGGGTGAAAAAGGTTAGAGGCTGACATGGAAAATTGGGAGGCTTGAAGAGCGAATGATAGGTAGCGCAGTAAAGCGATAGAACAAAGCAACTAGCATAGCAATGATAGTAATGAGATCCAAGGTGACGGTCATCTTGCCTGAAATCCCGCTAGGAAGAAGAACGAGTCCATGAAGAAGACGAATGGATGAAGACGAACCAAGCGTAGACGAACGAATCCTCACGATCGCAACGAAACGGGAACTATCGAGAAGAAGCACACAACATGGTAAACACACCACACATAACCAAGATATGATGCACAACCAAGCCTGATGCATGAAAAGGCTACATGAAGCTACTCATGGCAAGAGATGATGCAAACAAGAGCAACACATCAAGGCAAGTTTAAATGAGGCCGGAAGCAACATATAACAATTCCGGTAAGTCCTCATATGCAAATTTCGAAATTGTTCCAGATCTGAATAAACCTTATGTTCAAGTTGTTAAACAGAAATTTAAGATGCACCAAGATGATCTATACGAGATTCTAGTCAAGTTACATATAAAGTTCATTTAGTTCGGAGCTACGGCCTAGAAGATATGAGCAAAACAAGTTAAACATGGCATTGATACAAAATGCATACAAACATCAAGCAAACACCTCAAAACAAGGATGCAACATGATAATATGAAACTACATGCAAAATCAAGCAAGTTTCATATAGAGCACACTCAAATCGGAGCAACGGTGCAACACACACACATGAAACAAGATATGACAACAATCTGTCCAAAACAGCAACTAGGCATATTGCAAGCATCAAAACAACATGCTACAACACCCCAACATAAGAATAAAAGGCATGGACATGATGTACGGGTAAAGCATAACAGAACATGAACACTGAGCTATCTCCAGAAATCACTAGAACATGCTCAAAAACACATGGCAAGATTGCAAATAATAACAGTTTCAGACTTTGCAGAAATAACATCAGGTTGCAATGTTTAGAGCTATCAAAAAACATGCTACATGAAATTATCATAGAAACTTAAGGCATGGCATGATACTACTAAATGCATAGAACAAAAGTCCTTTACTGACCATAAGCCAAAAAGGATCAGAAGATATGATGGCACCCATGTAAACATGGCAAGTTATGACAGATTCATACATGGCAGGAACAACAATAAGTAGGCATGTTGGTGAGCTTGTACCACTCACCACAGAGCATTACATGGCATGGCAAGGCAACCAACAGTAAGAATACATGTTTATGAAGCTAAGAATGGCAAGAGCAAGTTCATAGGGTGCATGGATCACTAGGAAAACACACAGCACAAACTGAACTTAATGTTAACAGGCTGACAGCAACATTATTTAGCAAATTGAGAGCAAGATTACAACAATCTACAACAAGCTATAAATGCATCCAGGGGCATGGATGGATAAAGCATGACATGTATAACAAAACATACTTTGTGAACATCGCCAGATTATGCATCGAATGACTTGTAGAAGCAGGTTTACATAGCATCACAAAATAACAGATTCAGCCTAGCAAAACAGTAACAACAAGTACACTACTTAACAAGCTCGATTCACTCAACACAAGTCATTGCATGACAAGATAAGCATATCATCAGCAAGAAGACATGTTTATGAAACTAACCAAGGCAAGAACAAGTTCATAGCATGCAAGTATCAACTACAACAACCTTGGTAAAATTGAATAACATGTAAACAATCTGCCAGGAAACATTTTATAGCAAAAGTAGAGCAAGCAAATGACATGCTAGACTACTACCTAATTGCAAACAGGGGCATGAATGGATAGAGAATAACCATATGTTCAAAACATCCTTATTGAAGTATCTCAAAATATGCTTGGATCTCTCTGTAGCATCAAGTTTACATGGCATAAAAATAACAGCAGAACAGGGACTGAAATCAGCAACATCACGAAGCCTAGTTTGCATGCTTGTGCTAGTCACCATATTGATCACAAAAATACATAGCAAGCACCACTATCAATATGGCATGATGTAGTTCAAAACACATGTAGAGCTCAGACTCATAGGATGCACACATCAAATGCAACAAAAATAACAAATCACCAAGTTCTGTTAACAGACAGCAGTAAACATCATATAGCACTCTTGCAAAGATGATTCAGGAATCAAGATGATCTCAAACAAGCATGATGCAATGGAAGGAAATGTAGAGCATCTCACAATGAACATTTTGATATATTATACATGCAAAACGGAGCTACGGATGATGAGTTATGGCAGGTCAAAGATGCACCCATATTGTTGGAAAATCTGGGACTTAGGGAAATCTCGGGGTCAACCTCAAATCTGGAGCGGGCACGGATGACGAGGACGACTGGAGCTCGTCGCCGGAGTTGGGGAAGGATAAGGGGCCGGTGAGGCACGAGGCGCAGGGAGGCCGGGGAGGCGCGTCCGGAGCGAGGGGATGCCGGCGGGCGGAGATGGCGGCGAGGGCGGCGAGGAACCCGCGCGGCAGAGCGAC
>NC_041381.1:462123646-462145041 GCF_002162155.2 Triticum dicoccoides | reverse complement strand
CGCGGCAGCGGCTGGCGGTGAGGCGCGAGGCGGCGGGGCGCGGATGGGCCGGGCGGCGGCGGAACTGGGCTCGCGCGGGCCCCGGATGGGCTCCGTGGGCCGGCTGCGTGAGGACGGCGGCAAAGTGCCACGTGGCGGATCTAGATTGGCTGCAGGCGCGGCGGCCGACTTTGTCCGGCGGCGGGCGGACATGTCCGGTGGCGGCGGGGGAAGTTTTTAGGGTTTCATCTGCGATTCCGGGGGAGGGGAACTAATTTATAGGTAGAGGGAGCTAGGAGAGTCCAAATGGAGCATGGTTTTTTCCCACACGATCGTGATCGAACGAACGAGAGCATGGAGGAGGTTAGGATGGGTTTTGGGCCAGTTTGGAGGGGGTGCTGGGATGCAAGACAAAAGGGGCTTTCAGGCTACACGGTTAACCGTTGGAGTATCAAACGACCTCCAAATGGAACGAAACTTGACAGGCGGTCTACCGTTCCTATACCAAGGCCGCTTGGCAAACCTCGGTCCATTCCGAGAATGTTTAACACCCGCTCATGAAGAGAGGCAAGAAGGGGACACCGGATGACATAGGAGTGCCAGATTGCAAAACGGACAACGGGGAAAATGCTCGGACGCATGAGACGAACACGTATGCAAAATAAGATGCACATTATGACATGATAAAATGCAACACGCAAGAAAAATACATGGTAATGACGGTGAATAACTGGAGGACACCTAGCGCATCGAAACCGGGGCGTTACAGATGTCCACAGGATGGACAGCGGCATCAGAATCGATCTCCGGGGCGATGCCAACAGAACGGGCCACGACATCGGAATCATCAAGGACGTCCACCGGCACCTGCACAACCCTATCATATTAGCAAGCACATTGCAAATAATCAAAAACCACAACTATGGTAATAAGCCATTATTTTTTACCTTGTGCAGCTCACCGGGGGATCTCATCCCTCTGGGGGCCATCTCCTCATCCTCGATGGGGGCCATCACCTTGCCAGGGGAATACTGCTTCTCAACGGTGACTATCTCCTCAAACTCGGTCTTGAGCCTCACATAGGTGGCAATCAGATTTCCTCCGGTAGGCACGATGGGGCCCTTGCTGTTCTTCCAACTTTCTTTGAGAAGTTCATCCGCCAACGTCCTCAACTCTTTGGCCAGTGCTTGTTTCTTGGAGTTCTTCGTCTCCATGGGTTGGCCCGCCAACATGGTTGAGGGAGTCCCGAATTTGGGGGTGTCTGGATGACCGGACTATGACCTTTGGTCGGACTCCTGGACTATGAAGATATAAGATTGAAGACTTCGTCCCGTGTCCGGATGGGAATTTCCTTGGCGTGGAAGGCAAGCTTGGTGATACGATATGTAGATCTCCTCCCATTGTAACCGACTCTGTAACCCTAGCCCTCTCTGGTGTCTATATAAACCGGAGAGTTTTAGTCCGGAGGACGAACAACAATCATACCATAGGCTAGCTTCTAGGGTTTAGCCTCTCTGATCTCGTGGTAGATCTACTCTTGTACTACCCATATCATCAATATTAATCAAGCAGGAGTAGGGTTTTACCTCCATCGAGAGGGCCCGAACCTGGGTACAAACATCATGTCCCTTGTCTCCTGTTACCATCCACCTAGACGCACAGTTCGGGACCCCCTACCCGAGATCCGCCGGTTTTGACACCAACATTTGTGCTTTCATTGAGAGTTCCTCTGTGTCATCACCTTTAGGCCCGATGGCTCCTCCGATCATCAACAACGACGCGGTCCAGGGTGAGATTTTTCTCCCCGGACAGATCTTCGTATTCGGCGGCTTTGCACTACAGGCCAATTCACTTGGCCATCTGGAGCATATCGAAAGCTACGCCCCTGGCCATTAGGTCAGATTTGGAAGTTTGAACTACACGGCTGACATCCGCGGAGACTTGATCTTCGACGAATTCGAGCCACAGCCGAGCGCTCCGCACTGTCATGATGGGTATGATCTAGCTCTGCCGCCGGACAGTGCCCAGAGGGCCACTCCGATGTCCGCTCCGACCCTTAGCTGGGAGCCGACTGCGCCGATCGAGGACGGGTGGCTGGACACCGCCTCGAGGGCTGCAATCTCCATGGCGATCGAGCCGAACACCAGTCTTTTCCTTCGCAAAGCTCGCAACTCCAAGGTGCCGGACTCCTTTCCGGATTCCGAGCCTTCCGCACCCCTGCCGATCGAACCCGATTGGGCGCCGATCATGGAGTTCGCCGCCGCGGACATCTTTCAGCACTCGCCCTTTGGCGACATTCTGAATTCACTATAGTCTCTCTCTTTATCAGGAGAGCCCTGGCCGGACTATGGTCAGCAAGGTTGGGATGCAGACGACTAAGGAATTTGAAACCCACCCACCACCCACTTCATAGCCACTATTGATGATTTAACCGACATGCTCGACTTCGACTCCGAAGACATCAACGGTATGGACGCCGATGAAGGAGACGATCAAGAACCAGTGCCTATAGGGTGCTAGAAAGCCACCTCGTCATACGACATATACATGGTGGACACCCCAAAAGAAGGGAATGGCGATGGAACAACGGAGGATGACCACTCCAAGAAACAGCCTAAGCGCCAGCGTCAGCGACGCCGCTCTAAATCCTGCCAAAGCAAAAACAGTGATTCCAGCATGGGAGATAATAACACCCCGGACAGTGCCGAAGACAACCCCCTCCAGCAGGATTTAGCACAGGAGGATGGAGAAGCCAGCCCTCATGAGAGAGCGGCAGACAGAGAGGTCGAGGACGATAATTACATGCCTCCCTCCGAAGAGGAGGCAAACCTCGACGATGACGAATTTGTCATGCCTGAGGATCCCGTCGAACAAGAGCGTTTCAAACGCAGGCTTATGGCCACAGCAAGCAGCCTCAAGAAAAAACAGCAACAGCTTAGAGCTGACCAATACTTGCTAGCCGACAGATGGGCTGAAGTCCTCGCTTCCGAAGAGTACGAACTCGAACGCCCCTCCAAGAGCTACCCAAAGCGCAGGCTGCTACCCCGATTAGAGGAGGAAGCAACTGAACCTACATCACCAGCGTATGACATGGCTGACCGGCCACCCCGAGGCCGCGATAGAGAGGCCTCTCGGCCATCAATTCCAAGCCGCACCCCGACGCCGCTTAAAAAATAACAAGGCACGGGGAAACGCGCCAGACCTGCGAGACATATTGGAGGACAAGGCAAGGCAAACAAGATCGATCTACGGATCACGTGGGCGCCCCACGACACGTGACGATAATCGTCACGCCGGATATGGCAAATACGGCCAGGCTGAACGCATCATACAAAGCTCATCTAGGCTATGTCGTGATATAGCCCAGTACAGAGGCGCCGCACACCCACTATGCTTCACAGATGAAGTAGTGAATCATCAAATCCCCGAGGGGTTTAAACCCGTCAACATCGAATCATACAATGGCACAACAGATCCTGCGGTATGGATAGAAGATTATCTCCTTCATATCCACAAGGCCCACGGTGATGATCTACATGCTATAAAATACCTCCAACTCAAGCTTAAAGGACCAGCTCGGCATTGGGTTAACAGCTTGCCAGCAGAGTCAATCGGTTCCTAGGAGGACCTGGAAGCCGCATTCCTTGACAATTTTCAGGGCACCTATGTGCGACCACGAGACGCCGATGACCTAAGCCACATAATTCAGTAGCCAGAGGAATCGGCCAGACAATTCTGGACACGGTTCCTAAATAAGAAAAATCAAATAGTCGACTGTCCGGACGCAGAGGCCCTTGTAGCCTTCAAACATAACATCCGTGACAAATGGCTTGCCCGACACCTAGGACAGGAAAAGCCGAAATCCATGGCAGCCCTCACGACACTCATGACCCGCTTTTGCGCAGGAGAAGACAGATGGCTAGCTCGTAGCAATAACATGACAAAGAGCCCTGGTAATTCGGACACCAAGGACAACAATGGCAGGTCGCATCGCAACAAGCACAAGCGCCGCATTAGCAGCGACAATACTGAGGATACGGCAGTTAATACTGGATTCAGAGGCTCTAAACCCAGTCAGCGGAAAAAGCCATTCAAAAGAAATACTCCGGGCCCGTCCAGTTTAGATCGGATACTCAATCGCTCGTGCCAGATACACGGCACCCCCGAACAACCAGCCAATCACACCAACAGGGATTGTTGGGTGTTCAAGCAGGCAGGCAAGTTAAGTGCCGAAAACAGAGACAAGGGGTTGCATAGAGATGACGAGGAGGAGCCCCGGCCACCGAACAATAGAGAACAGAAGGGCTTTCCCCCACAAGTGCGGACGGTGAACATGATATACGCAACCCACATCCCCAAAAGGGAACGGAAGCGTGCGCTCAGGGACGTATATGCGCTGGAGCCAGTCGCCCCAAAGTTCAACCCATGGTCCTCCTGCCCGATCACTTTTGATCGAAGGGACCACCCCACTAGCATTCGTCATGGCGGATTCGCCGCATTGGTTCTAGATCCAATCATTGATGGATTTTCACCTCACTAGAGTCCTCATGGACGATGGCAGCAGCCTGAACCTGCTTTATCAGGATACAGTGCAAAAAATGGGCATAGATCCCTCAAGGATTAAACCCACCAAGATGACCTTTAAAGGCGTCATACCAGGTGTAGAAGCTAGCTGTATAGGCTCAGTTACACTCGAAGTGGTCTTCAGATCCCCGGATAATTTCCGAAGCGAGGGGTTAATCTTCGATATAGTCCCGTTCCGCAGTGGCTATCACGCCCCGCTCGGGCGAACCGCATTTGCAAAGTTCAATGCGGTGCCGCACTACGCATACCTCAAGCTCAAGATGCCAGGCCCTCAAGGAGTCATTACGGTCAATGGAAACACCGAACGCTCTCTCCAAACGTCCGAACACCGTGAAGCGCGCCCGGAGTAACCTACAACAAGACCGTCTGGCACGTTCCGAGCAAGCATAGCAGTGCGTCCCCAACCCTAGCCCTCGCGAGATTGCGAAACCAGTACCACGCGTACATAACTACGCTCTGGAAATACCATGTGCATAGGGGGAGGGACACAACTACGGCACGCCCAGAATGCGGCTCAACCGCACTAGGGGCTCCCGATTTTGTCATTTCTCTTTTCTTACTTTCAGGACTCCACTCTCAGGAAGGCCTGTCCGGCAGTACAATCACCGAAGACACAATGCAACAGCCAGGGAAACACCAAGCCACGTCGAATATCCAGGTGGTCTCTTTAATGAGCTAAATACATGTCTTACATAAAGTCCCACAGCTTGCCCCTGGAGGGGGACATGTCAAATAATCCCATCTCTTGCTTATCGCGCTATTTGTATCGTTCTGCTTTCACAGCAGCCTTTTAATAAACAATAAATAGCTCTTGTCTATTATTGCATTCATTTTTTATGTAAATATGTTCAGTTATGACATTATGCAACCGTACACTTTGGTACGGCCAATACACCAGGGGCTTAAGTACCCCATAATACGGTGTGAGAAGACCGAACACTCTCATGAGTGCGGCACCCCGAACTTATAACATTATATGCATCGGCTCCGAATCATGTCTTGGGTCAATAGTTGGGTTTGCCAGGCTCCCATGTTTTGGTACCTTACGTTCCGCTATATCGGCTAAGGTAGCGCTGGGAGATCTACTACGATTGTGCCCCACTTGAGCTGGTTTAACACCTCAGTAGAGAAAGCTAAAACTGACCGTCATGATAGGGCCAGAGCCTGTCGCTGTTCGAGAGGTTTTTCGAGTCCCTAAAGACTTATGCCGCTTAGAGCGAGGAGCTGGCTTTGTCCGGCCTAGGCGTGGATAGCACCCCGAACTCGGTCTTCCGAATACTAGGGGCTTCGCCGAAATTTAAAATTATAGAATTCTATGGCTAAGTGAGAGTGATAAAGCATTATAAGTCCGATTGCCTTGTTCGTTGTGCTGAGCGCCTCCCTCGAAGGACTCAAGAATGGGAACAAGAGTTCTCAGGTTTATCCTGAACACCCCAGCACTCGTGGCATGGGGTAGAAGCCGACGACTTGCATCTCTCAGATTTAATAAACTGCCGCACAGAAGGTAATATTTTAAATTGAAAAAGCGTTGCTTAGCGCATATGAACAAGTTTTCAGCGCACAGGATAAACACGAGCGAGTTTACTCAAAAATTCAATCCTTGGAACATTCGTTCGCCACAAGGCGGGCACCCTTCAGGAGGCCCTCATAGTAAATCTCGGGCCTGCGATGCTCCTTCCCCTCCGGTGGTCCTTCTGTCACCACCTTCTCAGCATCCAGCTTGCCCCAGTGCACTTTGGCACGGGCAAGGGCCCTACGGGCGCCTTCGATGCATACAGAGCGCTTGATATCTTCAAGCCATGGACAGGCATCCACCAGCCGCCTCACCAGCCCAAAGTAGCTCTCAGGCAGGACCTCCCCAGGCCACAGCCGGCCTATAAGGCCCTTCATGGCCTGTTCGGCTACCTTATGGAGCTCGACCAGCTGCTTAAGCTGGTCGCTCAAGGGCACCGGGTGTCCGGCCTTAGCATACTGGGACCAGAACACCTTCTCCGTCGAGCTCCCTTCTTTGGCTCGGTAGAATACGGTGGCGTCGGACACACTGCAGGGCAGATCTGCGAATGCTCCTGGAGAGCTCCGGATTCGGGTAAGTAACAAGTAATTCACCTTCACATTCTTGCTTTGCATAAAGAATGCCTTACCCGCCACTATCTTCTTCATCGCCTCAATTTTCTGGAGGGCTTTTTGGGCTTCGGCCTTGGCAGATTTGGCGCTTTCAAGTGCCGAGGCAAGCTCGGACTCCCGAGTCTTTGAGTCAAGCTCTAAACTCTTGTGTTTTCTCACAAGAGCATTGAGCTCTTGCCGCACCTCCGCCACCTGCACCTCTTGTTTCTCTCGCTCGGTGCGCTCCACGACCGCATTGTCTTCGGCCTTGGACAGCGCTTCCTTCAGGGTCGCCACCTCGATGGTGGCCCCTGTAAACACCCACGTTGGTCCTGTCATTATTTGCAACCAGGTATTTTCATATACTTACATAAGGTACTACTTACCTTCCTTGTCCTCGAGCTGCTTCTTGGCACGGCCGAGCTCGTTCTCGGACCGCTCGAGGCTCTGCTTCAATGCATCGACCTCCGTAGTCAATGCGGCAGAGGTCAGCAGCGTAGCCTGCATTCCCATATTGACATATCTATGTTAGACTCCTGCGTATATCTTTTTAGATCCTCAGTCTGACTTTTCTTTCCGAACACCAAACTGAGCATCAGGGGCTACTGTCTATGCGATAATATTCTTACATGACTTAAATACATACCTCAAAGCCTGTTAGAAGGCTGGCACAGGCTTCTATCAGCCCGCTCTTGGCGGACTGAACCTTCTGGATCACCGCACTCATAACAGTGCGGTGCTCCTCGTTGATGGAGGCACCGTTAAGCACCTCCAGCAAATTGTCCGATGCCTCCGGTTGGACGGAGGCCACCGGCATCGTAGGCTTGCCCTTCTTGCGAGGGGGCCGCCTGCCGGACTCCGAAACCACTGAAGGTTCCGGTGCGGTGTCCGGCCCAGGGCCGAACTTAGATCCCTCTGAGGTTTTATCCCCTTCGGGGCTGGAGTCCGGGAGGTCGCGTTGCGGCGCCTCCAGGACCACCTCCTCCTGGCTTAGCCCCTTTTGGGACTCCACCTCGGCATCGTCCATAGGGCGAGGGGAGGTAGCAGTCGGGAGTGAAAGACTATTCACATCCCGAATCCAGTGAGTCGCTCGACGAATCGTCGAGCTGAGCCTTGGGCAGACTACATGATTGTATTCGGCGTCAGAAGGTACTGTGCGATAAAGGAACGCCATGAGTTATTAGGGTATCCAGATACTTAAGATTTTGCCAGGGGCTTGGCCCTGGATGGCCACTCCTCTCCGCCGTCGTCGGCGTTGGAGGCATAGTCCGGAAGAAGGGTCTTCCCCTTCTTGGACCCACCGGCCTCCCGAGTTGGGGCGGCCTTCCTTTTCTTTCCTCCCTCCGTTGGAGGGGGAGAGGCTTCTTCTTCCTCCTCCTCGTCTTCGGAGGGGGAGTGCGCTTTGGGGTCGTCAGGCGATGAGTCCGACACCACCTGGCACCGGGAACTCTTTCGAGTCCCCGTGGCTTTCTTCTTGGCCTTCTTCTCCGGCACCACGTGAGGTGCCGGAACCAGCAGCTTCACCAGGCGGGCGTATGCTGGGCCTTCGGGCAAAGGAGTCGGACGGTCGATCTGTCCGGACTTCTTCTGCCAGTCCTGTTAAAGGAATGGGAGCTTAGATCCCGCATAGAGTCAAACTATGAAAAACAAGTACCCTGTAATGGGTAAACTAAGCTTACCGCAATGGCTTGGCGCTTCGCGCAGAATCCGCGATCCTCGGTAATGGGAGGGTGAACCTCGGAGCTCTTGAAAAGCACCTTCCAGGCATCTTCGTGCGTTGTGTCGAAGAGCCTGGACAAAGTTTGGTGCTGGGCCGGGTCGAATTCCCACAAATTAAAAGCACGTCGTTGACACGGGAGGATCCGATGGAAGAGCATGACCTGGACCACGGTGACAAGTTTAACCTTCCTGTCGATCAAGTCTTTGACGCAGGTTTGGAGTCCGGTCAGCTCTGCCGAAGTACCCCACGATAGGCCCGTCTCTTTACAAGAGGTGAGCCGTGTGGGGATGCCAGATCGGAATTCGAGGGCCGCCGCCCATTCAGGGTCGCGCGGCTCGTTGATGTAGAACCACCCCGATTGCCACCCCTTGATGCTTTCCACAAAGGAGCCCTCAAGCCATGTGACGTTGGGCATCTTGCCCACTATGGCGCCTCCGCACTCCGCTTGCCGGCCGCCCACAACCTTCGGCTTGACATTGAAGGTCTTTAGCCATAAGCCGAAGTGGGGCTTGATGTGGAGGAAGACCTCGCACATGACGATGAATGCCGAGATGTTGAGGATGAAGTTCAGGGCCAGATCGTGGAAATCCAGGCCGTAGTAGAACATGAGCCCCGGACAAATGGGTGGAGTGGGAAGCCCAGTCCGCGCAGGAAATGGGGAAGAAACACAACCCTCTCATGGGGCCTAGGGGTGGGGATGAGCTACCCCTCATCTGGGAGCCGGTGCGCAATGTCGTTGGACAAGTATCTGACTTTCCTCAACTTTTTGATTTGCCCCTCCGTGACGGAGGAAGCCATCCACCTGCCTCCCGCTCCGGACATCGTTGGAGAAGGTTGACGTGGGAAGTACGGACTTGGGCATTGGAGCTCGAGTGCGCGGAGATGGATAAGCAAAGGAGGAAGAAGGCGTAAATGGAAAGAGTGGATCCTTATCCCCATATATGGGCGGACGAAACTATGTCCCCCACCAGCCTAGTAAAACTCGCTTATCTCTCAAGCGCCGTGATTAATGGTGCGGTTGGGTTACCCACGCCCGTATTGATGAGAATCCCGAAATAAGGGGACACAATCTCTGCTTTGACAAGACGTGCCAAGGAAACCGCCTCGCTAAACGCGCTGAGGTGGGACAGTAAAACTATTCGAATAAAAGCTTGGCCGTGGCATGATGTCACGCTGCGGAGTACGTTAGCAGATTAGATTTATACAAATATTATTCTCTCTACGGTGGTATGTGGAATTTATTTTGCAGAGCCGGACACTATCCTTGTGTTCAAACATCTTCTATGAAGTATTCGGAGGAGGAACCCGCCTTGCAATGCCGAAGACAATTTGCACACCGGACTCATCGTCATTGAAGCCCGGTTCAGGGGCTACTGAGGGAGTCCCGGATTAGGGGGTGTCCGGATGACCGGACTATGACCTTTGGCCGGACTCCTGGACTATGAACATACAAGATTGAAGACTTCTTCCCGTGTCCGGATGGGACTTTCCTTGGCGTGGAAGGCAAGCTTGGCGATACAATATGTAGATCTCCTCCCATTGTAACCGACTCTGTGTAGCCCTAGCCCTCTCCGATGTCTATATAAACTGGAGAGTTTTAGTCCGTAGGATGAACAACAATCATACCATAAGCTAGCTTCTAGGGTTTAGCCTCTCTGATCTCGTGGTAGATCTACTCTTGTACTACCCATATCATCAATATTAATAAAGCAGGAGTAGGGTTTTACCTCCATTGAGAGGGCCGAACCTGGGTAACAACACTGTGTCCCTTGTCTCCTGTTACCATCCGCTTAGACACACAGTTCGAGACCCCCTACCTGAGATCCGCCGATTTGACACCGACAATGGTCAACTCGTTGGTTGGTGCTCGCTTCCTGGAGATCGCTGTCTCCAGTGGGTTGTCCGCCGGCAACTCTTTGCCTAGTGCTCCAGGATCCATCAATGAACTGACAAACAAAAAGCAATTGAAAGGAAACCACAATCGCAATGAAAACAGGAAAAGAATAGTATGTGAGAATCGGTCGGTGCTTCGCAAAAAGAAGATTCTTGGAATGAAAATATAGCAGCATAACTGATTCGCCCACCTTTCCTTCGTTGGTATAGAAGAAAAATGGCAGAAGTGAGTAGCCTGGAGTGGGGTTTTCTTCAAGAAAGGGAAGAAAGGGCTTGAACGAGTGTTCCAGTGAAATGATGGTTGCTTCGTCCAGTCCAACTTGGAGGACACCTTACCACTGCTGGTAAAGGTGTGGGTTTTGTGATATGACGTGTCATGATGGCCACACCGGGGTGACAGGTGAGTCTCGAGTGTAGCACCTCGCTATGATTTGGTGGATGGCACGCGGGCCCTGATTCTTTGAAATGTCCCGCATGTAGATAGAGCAGCTAGTCATATAGGAGTGCTCAATATTGTGCACCGCGACCAAGGCGGAGACGAAAACGAGAGAACTACGTAATTAATGCATGAGTTTAATTAGGGTAGTTTTGTAAAGTAGTACGAGATACATTCCTCCAATCGCAAAATGCCTTGGTTCATGAGATTTGAGATTTGAGCCCTATAAATAGGAAGGGAGGGAGTGCTGCACGGCTGCATGCGGTGTAGTCTAGTCACTTGTTGAAATCTCTAGAAAGGCAAATACTCCTTTTTGGTTTACAGGGCTATACTACTCCCTCCGTCTAGGTGTGTAAGTCATCTTACGAAAACCAAATAGTCCCGAAACACTTAGGCGTGGTGCATTAACTTCTACCTTGTTTCTTGTTTATTGACATATCAACCAATAAGAGATGAGAGGTGTCCATGCTTTTAATGACTTGCAATGGCTAGTTCATTGAAAGCAATGCTATTAATTAGCAAATAAACATTGGTGATCCCATGAGGAAACGGTGCTAAGCGCGTGGACCTATGCAGAATGAGTATCAACCAATGGATGATGGAGTTTAATTGTTAAACAATAGCAATTTTGTCTCATGCAATAGCCTGGCTACTATATGTGTGCGCCAAGGCACCGCACCACGCGAGCGTTCACAACTGCCGCGTTCGGGTTGCACTTGGCTCTTCGACTCTTCGAGAAGACGAACAATGATGTTACTCCTACTTCTATAGTATCGAATCCACTGCTGCATGTTCGTCCACCTCGTGCGGGAGGGATAGCGTGTAGCGAAAGCTTCTACTTACTGCTCCTGCCTTTGTGCCTATGACTGGTGGGCGCAACAGGTGGTTGGCCCTCCTGTCATGCAGCCAAAGTCAAGTGCAGTTAAGGCACTGGAGCTCAGTCCGTGAGGGAGAGGGCGTTGTAGTAATCAAATTTCTCGGTCTTGTACGAGTTGACGCGACACATCAAAGCACTGCACTCGATATAAGGCTGGTCATAGTGGGGAGTAACTTAGACTAGTAACATGCATATGTTACTAGTCTATGTTACTATCTCTATAGTGCATAGTATCATAGATTAGTATCATAGGTGGTCTCATTTATTGACATGCATGACACATAGTAGCATCACATTTATTTTTTTACGATATCTACCTATGTTGCTATAACCATCTCTCTCTTCTTTAATTGCCTGCCACATAAGCATGTTTGCGAATCCCAAGTGCATGATACTACTTATGTTACCCCCACTATGGCCAGCCTAAGTCTTTTTACACATTTCAAATGGACTACTTCGTATGTAGACATATTCTGCTTCGTATGTAGTCACTGGTTGCAATGTCTAAAAAGACTTATATTTGGAAACGGAGGGAGTACAACGCATGCATGCATGCCGTGACTTTCCTTTTGATACTTGCATGTGTTGATTTGATGCACCTTGCCAAATTTTGACTATAAATTTAACTAACCAAATTTTCATGCAGGTCACAAAAAATTATGGGGTTGTTTGGATTGTGACTATGTTTGTCTTATGTTTCCACATTATTTTTCCCACACTTGCCACACTTGCCTAGCCTGAGTTGCTCAAATTGTTAGACACACTTTGGCTTGCCTAAGGGAATCTTGCCACAATTTTTGTGTCTATGACACATTATTTTTGTGTCTTTGACATGTGGAGTAGAAAATATAAATAATAATGCATGTTGGGGCAACCCACGTTTCCGCTAATTTTAGCCATGGGCTTGTTCACAATTTTTATGAGGGGATGGTTGTTCATTTAATAGAGGGACTTCTAGTACCAGACTTGAACAATACAAAGTGCGACCTGGCACACCATAACACCACTTGGAACAAGCGGGTAGCTATCTCAAAAAACAATCAACAACTAAAAAACTGCAACCTGGCATGTAGTAGTACACAATTTTAAATGATTCTTTTGATGGAGTGAAAAAGGAAAACTACCCCACTACGTTTATATAGGCCGGAGCCTCCGCGCTTGCTTTCTAGGGTTGCTCTATTCACACGCTCTCATCCTCTCCAGATCTAGACAAGATAGGGGTAGTAACACTGTCTTTCTCCCTTCAAAAAACACTGGCTTTCTATCCTCACCGCTGGTTACAGATCCAGACGTATCCAACTCCGCCGGCGAAGGGGAGGAGGGGCAGCATTTAGGCCGCCGTCGACAGCGAGGGAGGAGACCCACTGCCGGCCGCACCATTATCTCTGGCCGAGCGCCGGCGCGGGAGGTCCTTCGATCCCTTCATTGTTGCCTGTGGGCGGATCCGGCCTCCCGCCGCCCACCTATCCACATCCCGATGACCTTCAGGTATATCTTCGTTCGAAACCGCCTTAGCTCTACCTCCCCAGCTCGCTACGTTGCTGCATGTGCATCATTTTCTACCTCTCAGCCCCTCTCGATCGGATGGTCCAACGTCACCTAGTGTTTTTCTTCTTCTATTGTTAGAGGTAAAGCTACTTCATGGAGTCGAATCTTGTACTCCCTCCGTCCGAAAATACTTGTCATTGAAATGGATGTATCTAGATGTATTTTAGTTCTAGACACATCCATTTTGATGACAAGTAATTCCGGACGGAGGGAGTACTTGGTTCAAACAAGAAATAAAGTGGGGGTGGGGGAATTTAGTATGTACACCAGACTTGGTACAAACAAGAAGGAAAGGGGGTGAAAGTAGTACAGACTGGTCATCCAATAGGTATCTTGGTCGAAAAGGGAAATATAGGGGTAACGCTGTACTGAGTGGTATGACCAGGACTAGATTTGCTATACACACATAGGAGTAGGTGGCTAGAGTGAACAAAAATGGGACCAACCCAGATATGTTTCTTGGATGTTTGTTTCTCGGGGGAACAAACTATGAATCACCACTTTATGCCCCTGTTTACGTACATGGTGTTGGACTGTTGGTGCACCCACTGTCCCATGCCCTTATACCAAATATTTAGCTGTTCATAATCTAATGTCCCTGGAAAAAATGAAGCCATGCCACTGTTATAAGCCACGACAAGTTTAGCCAAATGTTTTTGCCTGTAATTGTTTGAGACTCTGACTGTTTCCTCTGTACCTTTTTGTGCAAACAGGGATATCCAATTCACCTGGTTGTTGTTGTGACCTTTTGGTGCACTTTACAAAACTCTTCTTAAAAGAAGTGACTTTTGTGTTGTTTAACTGGAATGTCAGAATGGAACAGTTGGTTCATTTCGGTGGAACTGCATAAAGGGAGATCTGTGTTCCAATCCTCATCATCCATATTGCTGCCATAACCTTCCTTTAGGTAAGAATGATATTTAATGCATGTGTTCATCTCTATTTTTCGACTACCATGAGAAAATAATGCTATTTTTTTACTAGTACACTTGTACTCCCTTACTGACAAAAACAATTCTGAACTAGAAGGCCAATCATGTACTTGGTTTCACCAACTGGTGAGGAGAAAGAGAAACACAGCATGAAGAGGAAGAAGAAGAAGGAGGAGGAGGAGGAGGAAATGAAGAAGATCACACGATGGTACCGTCCTATGTTATCCTGACATCTTGCTAGTGGTGTTGTATTGTTGTGTTGCTACTAGTCTTAATTTACTTGGAAGACTAGCAAGATGCTCGTTCGTTGCACGTAATATCGAGATGCACTTAACAACAAGATCACCAATTTTTTCTGTAAGAGTATAAGAGTAATAGATAATAGAGTAGAGATAGATAGAGAAATGCAGCATAGTAGTAGTTGGCTTAATGACACATCATACGAATTAACCGGATTCTGGATGCATGTGTGACCCAGCTCTACACGATCAACAGTGCCAAGTTGATCTTGCTGAAGCCGAGGCCTCAGTCGAGGCCATTCAAGGGCTCCGACAATGTCTCCCTTACATGTGAGACGATCCTCGAGGGAGCCTTTCCACTTCTGTCGTCTCTCCTGCAAGGTCACTTAATCAATCAGGAGTACTTAAGTAGCACTAATTTATTGCTGCCTAATTTTCCCGTCAGAGTTAAACAAATCTTTAGTAGCACCCTATGCTGAATCATGTATGTGTATATATGTATCTGGAGGTGAATCATGTGGTGGAGCAGGGAGGGAATCTTGGTAGTGTCATGAAATAATAATGCTATTGTCTTTCTATCCTTTCTCACTAAGCTAATGAAGGTTTCACCTTTTTCCTACTTGTGCAAACAGGGATCATGTTGTGCCAATCTACATTTTAGTGGAACTGCACTAGAGAATACAATGAACTGTATCCTAGCCAGTGCTTTAACTCTGCTAGAAGTTCTTGATAATCTTTCGATATAATCTCACCACTGGTAAACAAGAGTTATTTCAATCATACATTTGAAGTGCGCAAAAATATATACTATTGGGTGATTCCAGTGAGTGCTTTATCATCTCTTCTAGAATTACTTGAATAAGCATATTTTGCTCAGGTTGGTACCAGCCTAAGGCCTTGAGCCATATTAGTTTGTTGTACCTATATATGTATTGTGCTACTGTGTTGCTACTGTCATGAGAAACTCCTTTATCTTTGCACGTTAAAGTTTTGCAACCTATGATACATGGCAATGTTTTGAGTGTTGAGCTAATTGGCACTGATTAAATAAACTAATAACTCTCTTTAAGCAAGCCTACTATGTTGCTAACTTTACCCATTAAGATAATGAGGGTGCTTCTGTTTGTTAGTGTATGTTTCATCAACTAGTCCCACTACTACAGTAATCTCACTCTCTCAATATATGTGCCAACAGGGATGCTTGATTTTGGTGGAACTGCACAAAAACTTTGGATGCTTCATTGCCTCGACCGCTTCCTTCCCTACATGTCAGTCGCTTTGTCTCGGCTTGCTTGCTTCCTTTGTTTCCTGTCAGTCGCTTATCTCGACTTCCAGTGAAAGGAAATAGTAATTGATATGCGACCTCACACAGGTTGGTACTGGTCTTTATCCTGATTATTGTGCTTGTCATGTATTGGTAATTTGGTATTGTGCTATTGTTTGCCGATTTTATAAAGGAGTAACTTGGAGCCTGAACTCGCAGGCAAATCACTGCATTGGGTGATTTCGGTAGAACTGCACAAAATGATCAGATGGACAGATACTTATGCTGCTGCCATGTACTCCAAAGTTCACTCAGACAAGCATCGATGTTGACAAGAAGTGCCTATATTCATTCGAGTATCAACCGGCGTCAACCAGTTATCAAACTCCCAAGTATTAGGAGAGTGAACGCCAAAAATATTGCTTGGCGCATAGCCCAGAAGAACACAGTCCAGTCTTTGGTCCCAACTTGTGCCTTTTGGTTATCAGAAGATATTGTAGCGAACTGTATGGCATGGAGTCTAAAGATTCTAGACAAGTTGGTTGATGCGTATATTCATCTGGCACTTAATCAGTCTGCATGCCAGGGATGCTCCATTTCAGATTGTCTGTGTTGCCTCTTATGTACTCGAAAGTTTACTCGTACAAGAACTAATTTTAGCAAGAAGTACCTCCGACTGAACACCATTTACCAGTCTGTTCCCTAGGTAATTAAAGTTTGTCCATGGATCATATTGGTTGTGATCTCAATCATTTGGATGCATAAACATACTGAACATGTGTATATCTGAATCTTTTTGTGAATTATGCATGAATATTGTCGTGTGATCTATCAATCATTTGGATGCATAGATATACTGAGCTTGTGTATATATGAATCTTTTGAGTTGTTGATAGTGAATATTGGCTATGAATATGAACATGTCCTGTGAACCTGAGTTTGATACGAATGTTTACCTTTTCTGTTGTATTTGTGTGTGAACTCGTTAGTATACCTACTATGGGGTATGTGATGTGTCGGTGTCAACGGCACACCTTCTTTCTGAGAAGAATTGAACCTGCTTTGTTAGGGTAGCCATGGCGCATCAGCTCTTTTTAATCTTTTTATTACTCTGTCTTCCCCTCTCCCCTGCTCAACCCCTGCCGTAATGTTTTCAGCCTTAAAACAAACATAGTAATGTGTTGTTTTGGGGGCTTGATGAAAAATCGAGTGCTAGTTTCTATAGGTTGGCCCGCCCAGCAAATGGGCTGCTGGTCCACCACGACAGACTGGGAGGCTAAAAATACAAGTTGTATGGTGCAGAGGCAAGTAAAAAAACGCTATCGAGAGCCATCCACTGAAGAAGAAAAATCGATCTTGATGTGCTTGTTCAGTCTTGCCGCCGGCCCCCTCTTTAATACAGTTCGCTCGGGGATCTGGTATCATTTTTTTTAGAGGGCGAACAAGTATCAGCTAGGCCTAAGTTTTGTATTTTAACATGCTCAGCCCACGACATATGGAGACAATGGTTTCAACTTATTTTTTGAGGTCCATACCGGCCTATGGGCTTTTTCTTAAAGATCGGCAGCCCAATGTATTTTTTAATAAAACGCAGGTCTCTGTTCTATTTATCTAACCACATTATATATATTTATATTATTACTATTATCGTATATTTTATAGGGACTTATATATACATTATAAAAACATCCCACGTGTTATTAACTTATAAAAGTAAATGTTTAACGGAAGTTGGCAAGGAAAATCCTGGTTGTTTTTGACTCACAGGCAAGGAAAATCCTGGTGATTGCGTACAAAAGATTGCGAAGATTTTAAGGACCAATTTAATAATAACGCACTCATTTTTATTTTAAGCAATAACTCGTTAATTTATTAATTATATATAAAAAAATGTGCCTCTCTGGTTTATTCTTTGATATTAATTGCTCCTTCTAACATAACATTATATATATAACGAGCCCAGCATTTTGTTTTTTGAGAATCACAGCGCACATTATTGCCTATGTTCAATCCTTACAGGGATACATAAATGAGCAGGTGGTGCATCAAGCCATACATGCTAGTCTATGAGGCTCCTCAGTACATTCGTGTTGTTCATGACTAAAAAGACAAGCCCTAAATAAATTGCTTCATTCTTTGATCTCATGAAACACCATACAATGTCCACCAAGGTTCTTTGGTGCTTCAATTTCCCGGACGACTCTCAGACAATGAGTAGCAATATGTACTCTTTCCAGGCATGCACCTTCAATCGCTCGTCTTCTTCATCCAGCGTCGCCGGGACCGCCTGGTCCGGCCTCCGGCGGCTAGCGGCTCTGCTTAGCACGCATCACGGTGAAGCGCTACCCCACAGCTGGCCAGGCTATCGCTGCGAAGATGACTATACGTGAGAGGCTGACAGTGGGGACGCACCACGCCCATGGACGCATGCATGCAACGGAACTCAGCATGGTCAACGTGGTCAAGGAACGACTTCCATCGGAAGTATACTGTACGTGGAGAGGTTGACAGCTGGGCCCACTAAGTTGATGGGGACGAAGGGCTTTGTCAACTTAGTCAATATGAACGATTCTAGCTAAAGTGACCGTACGATGTCCATCCAACGGCCATCGTGCTTCTTCAACCTCTAGTCTTCTTGCTCCAGCCGCCCAAAGCAGCGCCGGTCATGCCGCCTACTCCTGCCCCCCGTGGCCGGCTGTGATGCCGCGAAGGCCTCACTGCCCCCTACTACGCCCGCCGTTAGCCGGGCCATCCCTCCACTCACCCACACCCCCTGTAATTCTACGGCGACCGCAGCCAAACGAGTGAATACTCATACTCCTCTATGCGTGGGCATCCACTGCCGCGTCTTCCCCGGCTCCGCGTCGTCCCCTTCCTAGGCCTCGCTGTCGTCCCCCGCTGTGGTGCTCTTGGCGTGGCATGGTCAATGTGGTCAATGACCGACTTCCATCGGAAGAGTACTGTACATGGAGAGGCTGACAGCTGGGTCCACGGCCATAGCCCAGTTTTTGTGATTTGCCAAGTAAGTCGCTTTGTCAGGCCTGTTGGGCTGTAAATCTTTCAAGACGAGGAGAGCTTCATTCGGCTGGCTGAGAAAATGGCCTATCAGTAATGAGAAATGGGATGTACATTTTTAAAACACATCCAACCGGCAATTAGTTTGAAATTTCTTTTTTTCATTTCGAGATTTTAAATTGCATTGATTTTTATGCGTGGACAATTTGTTGGACTTTATATTGATATACATTTATTTTTAAAATCAGTTTGAATGTGACTCAAAATTTCGAGAAAATAGTTCAGACCGCACCGAAATATGCAAAAAATCGTATAATTTTTTAACCATGGCCACAGTATGGGCTGTAATGCTAACAAAAAGAATATGGGCTCCAAAAAAACCCTTAAGAAATAGCAAATGGGCTATAAATTATTAGAAATAATGGAAGATGGGTTGTATGCTGTTTTCCACAGATTTGAGGCTTTCCTAAAAAAAGGTTGACGCACAAGCAGTGACTGTTGGATTTCCATCCAACGGCCGTCGTGCTTCTTCAATCTCTGCTCTTCCTGCTCCAGCCGCTCAAACAAGCACCGGCGGGACTGCCTGCTCCCTCCTCCCCGCGGCCGGCTGTGCTGCCACGCAGGCCTCACCGCCCCACCGTACTCCCATCGCTGGCCAACCATCCCTCTACTCACCCACACCTGCTGTTATTCTCCGGCGACGGCAGACGAACCAGTAAACCCTCGTACAGTCGTACTCCCCTCTGTGTGGGAAACAACCGCCGAGTATTCCCTGCCTCCGTCTCGTTCCCTTCCTAGCCCTCGCCATCGTCCACTGCCCTGGTGCTCTCGGCGCAGCCTGGTCAATATGGTCAATGACCGACATGCATCTGAAGTGGACTGTACGTGGAGAGGCCGACAGCTGGGTCCATGGCCGCACACAAGGAAATGCCTCCTTATTACGCGCAAAGTAATGATTCCTCCACCTGACATCAGGGACCCACCAAAAGGGCCTCTGTATTTCGTGAAAAAAAACGTTAACGCCGCTGACAGCTCGGACCCACCAGCTATATCTTCGCACGCAAGGAAGTGCCTCCTTATTACGCACAAAAAAATGAATACTCCCCCTGTTAGCTGGGACCCAGTATTGTGGCAGGCTGACTTGTGGGCCTACTAAGTTGACGGGGACGGAGGGCTTTGTCAACTTAGTCAATATGCACGATTCTAGCTCCAGTGACCATACAATGTCCATCCAACGGCCATAGTGCTTCTTCAACCACTGGTCTTCTTGCTCCAGCCGCCCAAACCAGCGTCGGTCGAGCCTCGGGCTCCTGCCTCCCGTGGCCGGTTGCAATGCGGCGGAGGCCTCACCGTCGCCTACTACTCCCACCGTTGTCCAGGCCATCCCTCTACTCACCCACACCCCCTATTATTCTGCGGCGACGGCAGCCTCACACCGCAGCGAACCAGTGAACCCTCGTACTCCTCTACACGTGGGCATCCACTGCCGCGTCTTCCCCGGCTCCACGTCGTCCCCTTCCTAGGCCTCGCCATCATCCACTGCCCTCGTGCTCTCAGCGCGGCGTGGTCAACGTGGTCAAGGAACGGCTTCCATCGGACGTGAACTGTACGTGGAGAGGCTGACAGCTGGGTCCACGGCCGCAGGAAGGAAATGCCTCCTTATTACGTGAAAAATAATTATTCCTCCACCTGACAACGAGGACCCACCAGACGGGCCACCATATTTCGCGAAAAAAACGTTTCCCCCTCACTGCTGGACCCACCAGCTACATCTTCACACGCAAGGAAGTGCCTGACAGTCGGGACCCACCTAGTCAAAGCGTACGTAGCGTTGTCATTCTGGTCGCGAACGTGTATGTACATATATACTGGTGGATGTAGAGGCATGCACGTGTCGTAGTAGAGGAGCACACGTGTCGTAGTAGAGGCGCGCACGTAGTATGTACACGTACGTACAGCGGCCAGGGTGCAAGAAAGAAAATACGGCCACGTATGTGTACATACGGGTGGGGTCTCAAACGCCTACTCATGCATATATACGTACGGCCAGGGCTCGTGTACATGCTGGGTCGGAATGGAGAAACAACGTCGTCGTCGTGTTCATGGGGAGCCAACCGGCTGGGTCGGAACGGAATGCATGGTCGTGTTCATCAGGAGGGCTTGGACGGAACAGGCGATGGAAACGAGGCATGGCGTACCGCAGAACGGAGGAAATGGCCTTGTGTTCCACCGGCCACGTTCGAAACGGGATCCTGTTCATCGGGAGGGGTCTGGCGTACCGCAAAACGGAGGAAACGGACCTCCTACGGTCGAAACGGGGATCCTGTTGATCGGGAGGGGTGTGGTGTACCGCAAAACGGACGACGCGGACTTGGGTTGGAGCGCTACGCTTGAAACGGGGGTCCTGTTCATCGGGAGGGGTGTGGCGTACCGCAAAACAGGACTCCACGGGAAACTGTTCATCTCCACCATCGACCTCCTCCAGCCTCCACGGGCTACTGTTCATCCACCGTCGACCTCCTCCAGCCTCCACCTGCGACTGTTCATCCACGGGCTCCTGTTCATCCAGCCTCCACCGCGCGCTACTCCACTATCTACTGTTCAACCACCCCTCTTCACGGGCTCCTATTCAACCACCCCTCCACGGGCTACTGTTCATCCACCCCTCCATCGTCTATTGTTCATCTAGCCCTCCACGGGGTCGTCATGTTTATCCAGCCCTCCACGGGGTCCTGTTCATCCAGCCCCAACTGGCTCAATCGATCGGGGTCATGTTCATCCAGAGGCAATGCCACGGGTCCTGTT
>NC_041381.1:462003229-462123422 GCF_002162155.2 Triticum dicoccoides | reverse complement strand
CGGCTTCAGTTAGCAGCAGTAGCGAAGGAATCGATCGCTCGGGTTCAGTAACGCGTAGCCTGCAGTGCAATCGCTCGGGTTCAGTTAGAGCCCAACGCCTCGCTCAGGTTCAATTAGAGCCAACGCCTCGCACACACGCGCGTACGTGTATGAGAGAAATGCGCATCACTCGGCCCCCGACCACCCACCATAACCAGGAACTCCCCGAAATTTTCCTCGCCCTCGCTTCTACCATGGTTTTTTCCGTCATGGACGGCCCAAAGAATGTCATGCAGCTGCGTCTCCGGCCCGCCCAGGAGGAAAAGCCCATTTTTTTGTCTTGATTCTTGTTCATAGAAGTAGGAGCCCACCACATCTATGATGATACCGGGTTTTGTCACAATTATCGTCATAGAAGTGTCATATGTATCATAGAAAAAAAATCGTTCGGCCCAAAATGTCACGGATGTGTCTTTTTTGTAGTGTTAAGAATATTCTTTGGCTCCCCTTGTGTCGAATCAATAAATTTGGGTTGAATACTCTACCCTTGAAAGTTGTTGCGATCCCCTACACTTGTAGGTTATCACCGTGCACTCTGGCACCCGGCACACCTTGCCCGGGTTCGCCCCGATGGGCAACCCCGCCCGCAGCCCCGTTAACCCACACGCCCGAAAGGCCTCTGGGCCGCTGTCTGCTGGGCCCAACGCCCTGGCTTTAAAAAAAAGAGAGAAAATGTAAATAATATTAGTAAAAATAATTAATTAATTAGTTAAATGATTAATTAACTTACTTGATTAAACATAATTAACCTAATCACCTGGTTTAGTTAACTAAACTATTATACTAGACTAAATAGTGTATGACGGGGGACCCCACCCCGTGTTAACCAGTCAAACATTGACTGGTCAACTTGGACCCCCTGGACCCAGTGTTAGCCTCTGTGTACAATCTGTGTACACAGGGCTGGGTGCCCATAGCGTTTTAATCTTTATTCTAGAATTAAAATTAATTTCGGAATATTAATAAAACTTTAGAAATTCGTAGAAAATAATCCATAACTCGGATGAAAAAGTTTTATACATGAAAATTGCTTAGAACAGCAATACGAACTTGTATACGCGGTCCGTTCGTCTGTCACGCGCCCCTTGCATAGCGAACATGCAACCGTCCCCCTCCGGTTCGTTTGTCCGAAAATGCCAATCTTCGGGAATACATTCCCGGATGTTTCCCCCTTCGCCGGTATCGTGTAGCACCATGTTAGAACACCCCTAGCACTTCTTATTGTCTTGTCATGCTTAGTATTGCACTTGTCTGCTCTGTATTTACTGTTTCTTCCCCCTCTTCTCTTCGGTAGACCCCGAGACTGCTACTAATGCCACTATGATCGACTACATCAACAACGACTCTTCTTCCGTTTCAGCAGAGCTTCGAGGCAAGCCCCTCCTTTGATCATCCCGATCTCGCCCATTTATTCTCCCTCTTTCGTGCATTAGATTTTGCTATTGTGATTGATTGCTCCTATTCCGATGCATAGCCTGCTTTTGTACCTGCTATTGTTACCTACCTGCTTATCCTAAACTGCTTATTATAGGTTGGTTGATGATCCATCAGTGAGCCCCCACCTTGTCCTTGTTGTCCCTACTTCATCATCGACGACTCGATCAACATGACCGATGACCAGATCCTGACACCTCACATCACATCACACCCCCTTTGTTGCTCGACTCTAAAGAGATACTATCGAGTGCCGGGGGTGATACCTTGTAACACACTCCTGATGATAACTCTGTAGTGTAGCTACTCGACCGTGGTCATCGAGGGTGATTCCTCCTTAACCACCCCCGATATGACTCTGTCGCGCAACCTCTCAAGTGTGGACCTCGAGGGTGATTCCTCCCACGTTCACCTTGATGATTACATCGAGTGGAATCCACCATGGGTGATGTCGTGGTTTTGTCATGGCAGATGTCCTTAGTGTGAGGACTTAGTCGCGAGGCCGACGCATCTATGTGGTAGCTTGAGAGGGGTTGAGCGGAATCGAGAGACGCAACACAAGACAAGGATTTAGACAGCTTCGGGCCCCGGGAAACATCATCCGGTAAAAACCCTACATGCTGTTTGAGGCTAGGTCTCATTATCATCACGAGGGAGTCACCGTAAACCGGCTCTCCTCTTTGTGTCTAGCCCTAGAGATTATTGATTGTTGTGTGTCCCTCTTTGGGGAGCCCTGCCCCTCCTTATATATGTTGAAGGGGCGAGTTACATGTGGAGTCCTATTAGGATTAGGACTAGTCTATCTCTAATACAAACCGGATACAAGTCCTGGTCTTAACTCTTTGTATGGTAAATATTCCTTTCCTCTTAAACTGGCCCACCATAATATGAACCGGCCTTCATGTACCGGCCGTTGGGCCACCGGGTCTTGTTGCTCCTCTGGCCCGCCTGCCGGATTACCAATGAGCTGTAAACCGTCTGGTCTGTGCAGGTCGCCGGTAAATCACCAAGTCCGGCCGGATTATCCTTCCGGACGGTTTACACCGCGGGGTATATCCCCGACATTAGCCCCCAGTTTAATTTGGATTCATCCATGTTAAACTGATCTGCAACATAAACATAAGAACAAATTCGTCAGGTTGTGCTCCGGTTTAAATACTCTTGTAAACCGGCACTTGATCATCCTTAAATCCTTGTCACCTCCTTCTAGAAAATCCGGGTTAATAACCAGCTTCATACTCAAATTGCTGATGTTGGCTTCTTATAGAAAAAATAATGTGAAGAATAATCCACTTGAATCGGCTTCCAAGGCGCCGGTTTTAAGAAATATTGGTCTTGACATACTTATCTGATATTCAGTCGGTTTGAAGATGTAAAATTTGCCGGATTAATATTACCAAAATTGCCGGATTGTAAATATGGATGGCACCAAGTCATAATTGTCACCAACTCCAGGTCATAATTTTTGCTCAAAACTGAGCATTTGAAGATTTTTTCTCCCTTATATCCATATTACCTGTAGCCCCCAAGTCTTGAATAGAACAAAGTGATGATTTGAGACTTGTTTTCATATAATTACTGCCACTTTGAAGAAATCCATGTTGTTCATCCCAGTCACTTAGTAAAACAGAACATTCCATATTATGTAGCCCCCAAGTGCCGGGTTGTTATGCTTGCAGCAACCTAGGACTTGTAATTTCCTGATGCTCATAAAAACTTCAACCAGTGTAGCCCCCAAGGGCCGGGTCATTATGCAATAATGAGCATGGACTTTGATAGATACTTCAATGAAAATAACATCATATGATGTAACCCCCATCATGGGGCTTGAACTCACGTCCACAAGGTTAAGAGCCTTTTGCTTTACCAACTGAGCAGTGGACCCTTCAATATAATGAATAAAAAGCTTTGTACCTTGAATTGTTTAACAGGAGCAATTGGTAGCCCCCAAGGGCCGGCTCATTATAATGTGATAAGTCGGGTCTTCAATAAGATGAACAAAGAATGACTTTTCATTAGCCCCCAAGTGTCATGGTGCATGCTTGCAGCGACATGAGACTTGCATATTTGATGTAATCTCAACTTCAATAATGTAGCCCCCAAGTGCCGGGTTGTAAGCCTGCAGCAACTCGGGACTATTCCTTCAATTGTAGAATATATCCGTTGATAACATAATATCCATTGCGCTAAAGCGACTTTGAAAACCTCAATAATACCGGTTATTAATAACCATAATAAAATCCAGCCATGTTGGCTATTCAAGATAATATAATCCGGTATGAAAACCTTATTCATTCAATATTATAATGAAAATTTAGCCAAGTTTGGCTATTTAAATAATATTACCCAATGATTTATAAGCGCATGATTCCAATGGCGCAATCCAAATATATACTGGCGACTTTAATCCCAAGCCAGGCCGGTTTAATAAACACCGGATAATTTCTCATCATATACTGGCGACTTATCATCTTAAAGCCAGGCCGGTTTAATAAACGTCGGATAATTTAACATCATACTGGCGACATATAGTCGAAAGCCAGGCCGGTTTAATAAACGCCAGCAATTTATAATCATGCTTTATTCAACCTGTTTCTGCATACAACAAGTTTAAAGTGTCCTGGCAGTTTACCGCCGGACGGGTCATAATGCCCAACATATAATCCGGGTTTATAATCAAGGCTGCACTTAAGAATTAATTAAATATGAAATATATCATACCTGTAACATTGAATCACCTTGTTGGTTTACCAACTTTTTGTAGTAGGGGTAATAATCCAAATTTTGAGTACTGATAACTCCTTCCATATTGTGTCGGTTTATGATAAACCATACCGGGTTGTGACAAACACCGGTTTAACCATATATAATACTGGTGACTCGTAGTCAAACCAGACCGGTTTAATAATCGCCGGATCATAATTAGTCATGTACTGACAACTTGTAGTCGAAAGTCAAGCCGGGTTAATGAACACCGGTTTACTCCATAATAAGATGGTAACATAAAATCAAAAAATCAAACCGGGCAAATAATCTCCGGAAACCGAGAAGAAATATTTATTAAAGAAAATTTCAAGCAAAGGCAATGACAAAACCATTTGCAAAAATATGCTATACTGAGCTGATCAGATGGTATTACCATGGTCGGACAGGACCAAGCCCCCAATAGGAGTGACAATGATTCAAGTCAGCCAGGTCCCCAAATGATTCGTGGCATATATGCCAGATCAAGAGGCGTGGCAATGGTTCGGGTTCGACCAAGCCCCCAAGTGATTTTGTGGCCTTAGGCCGATCAAGAGGCGTGACTGGTTCAGACTTGACCATGTCCCCAAGTGATCTGGTGGCTGTCGCCTATCAAAAGGTGTCGCGTTGGTTCGGACACGACCAAGGCCCCAAGTGATATATAAAAAGCAAATTTCAAGGGGTAAACCGGAGGCCGCTTTAAGACAGAACCTCCGTGTAACCACGCATGATGTAAAAAAGAACAGGGACCCAGCTTTATGAAGCAGAAGCCCCCATGTGATCAATAATATGTTAGGCCAATAAGGCAGGATACCCATGTTTGAACCGCGCATCATGGCAGCAGGTCCTCTTCGGTAATTTTTAACTTTTTTGCAAGAGATAAATTCTTCTTGAACCGGGATCTTGAACCGGATATTGAGAGCTTCCAAGCTTTGTAAGGGACAAATTTACCTTGATCCGGATGTTGAACCGGTTTTGAAAACTTCAAAGCTTTGCAGGAGAAAGATGTCTCTTGAACCGGATTTTAAATCAGAATTTTCATCAGTATGGTAGTGTCCTCTGGAACCGGGTTATCATCTCCTCCCATGACCCGGAGTTCCCGAGTCATGTCACTGTAGCCCCCGAGTTTTAAGACTACTCGAGGAGTTGGCTTGAGACTCTCCATATTTGACCATGATATAAACCAGTATGAGTCATTTAACATCTCAGTGACATAATTTGTCCTGCACTGGGGAACTTGCAAGCCAGAGTAATTGCTCTTTTAAAGAAAGCAATATATAATGTGAAATATACTGGATGGATTTCACCTGATGTGTTGAGCCTGAATTAATCTGTCGCAGAGTTGATGACCACTGCGGTAAGGTTGAAATCAACGACGGGTGAGTTGGCCACGGGAGCGGCCAGATGAGTCGGCCGTCACATTGTAAGCCGACACAGACGTGTGAATCGGCTGGCGCGTTGATGTAGATCGGACCGCAGGGGCAGCGGCTTGCACCCACCTGTTGAACAGTAAGCGGTCGCCGATGCCGTTGCATGATTATGCTACCGCACACTCCATGAATATGACATTACACCATCTTTATAATGAATCATTGTCCTGCACACAAAGGTGTACATACCAAAGTGATTGTTTTTTGACAAAAAACAATATGCGCTAATAAAATAATCTTAGATGGATATCACCTGATGTGCCAGGCCGGAAATAATCCACCATGAAATTGATGATCGCTAGGTGAGGTTGAAATTGCTCACGGGTGAACCGGCCGCAGCGTGGTAAACCGGTGCAGACGGGCGTGCCAATCGCGACATTTGTAAACCGGCATGGACGCTCGAGCCGGCCGCAGGCACGGACGGCTGTAAACCGAACAATGAGGGTGGCGACTTGCATGTGTATCCGTCGAGCAGCACGGTACGGAAAAATGCCAGTGATAAAAAACAATATTTGTTTTAAAAAAATAGACTCGGATGGATATCACTTGATCTGTTCGGTTGACAGATGATCCGTTGAAAATGACCGAAACAACTTAAACAGACCGGCGACTTAATATGTCTCTGGCGGCTCAACACTACAGGCTGGTCAACACGGCCCCGACGGCTCTCGCACCACCGAGTCAGTAGCTCCACACATGTAGCAACATTGCCTTCATGGCTGATTTTTTTTTTGTGTGTGTGGCTCGCAAAGGCTAGTGCCTGTCCTCATCCGTACTGACATTTTTATGGAGGTACGTAACTGATGATTCCTTTGGCCTCACATCCTTGTGAAACCTTGGGACCGGTGCTAATTCTTTTGATGGATAGTACATGTACAAGACCTTCCGTCAGATGTACTAATAGTACTTTTCTTATTCTTCCTTTCCTTTTGGCTTTTGACTTCCGCAGATTGCCGCTGCATGTGTGTGTATCATCAAACAGCGCTAACTGGCGCATGCCTCGAGCACGTCTTTGTGCGGGGCCTTGGGCGTCTGCTACTGTAGTTTGTTTTTTGTCGTAGGCGACAACAATAACAGCAGATTCGCTGCTACCCTTCATTACTTTTTTGTTATTGTTGTCCACCCGCGGCCGCTGGTCATCGCTAATATGATTGCTATTATCCAGAAGATCAGACTCTCCTGTCCGCTGCTAAATAAATCGGTTTAGACCGACCGCTCGTGATAAATCGCCTGTCTTTCGATCAATCCGGTATACATCATCCAGTTTGAATACGCAACACGAGCATGGGACCGAATCCAACTCCAATATGGCTCGGTGTTATTGTTTCTGTTTTATACTCCCGAGTCGCCGAATCCTATTGTCCTCTGCTAGATCCGATCGACGTACGCGAGGGGGATATTGGTGTAAAGCCCTGCGCTGGCGTTGAAAAATTTCCGCTCCGTCTCGGTGCAATCGGCGACTGATGGACCCTTGACACTTCTCCTTATAAAAAATTCTTGTCTCGAATTTGGCGGATCTCCATGACGCTCACTGCAGCCGCTTTAGCACACAACCCTAAAAACTTCCAAATCACAATTTCGTACGCGTTGTTTCGACTTGCTGGTCGATGTAGATCTTTCTAGAACTAACTTTCTTCGTCCGGAAAATTATGAACTTCTCGATCCCTGAAGAAATCCCTTCAAGGACTCAACACCACCGTGCACAGGCCCCACGGTGGGCGCCAACTGTCGTGGTTTTGTCACGGCAGATGTCCTTAGTGTGAGGACTTAGTCGCGAGGCCGACGCATCTATGTGGTAGCTTGAGAGGGGTTGAGCGGAATCGAGAGACGCAACACAAGACAAGGATTTAGACAGCTTCGGGCCCCGGGAAACATCATCCGGTAAAAATCCTACATGCTGTTTGAGGCTAGGTCTCATTATCATCACGAGGGAGTCGCCGTAAACCGGCTCTCCTCTTTGTGTCTAGCCCTAGAGATTATTGATTGTTGTGTGTCCCTCTTTGGGGAGCCCTGCCCCTCCTTATATATGTTGAAGGGGCGAGTTACATGTGGAGTCCTATTAGGATTAGGACTAGTCTATCTCTAATACAAACCGGATACAAGTCCTGGTCTTAACTCTTTGTAAGGTAAATATTCCTTTCCTCTTAAACCGTCCCACCATAATATGAACCGGCCTTCATGAACCGCCCGTTGGGCCACCGGGTCTTGTTGCTCCTCTGGCCCGCCTGCCGGATTACCAATGAGCTGTAAACCGTCTGGTCTGTGCAGGTCGCCGGTAAATCGCCAAGTCCGGCCGGATTATCCTTCCGGCCGGTTTACACCGCGGGGTATATCCCCGACATGTGATTCCTCGGGTTTCCCCCTTGATGTTTTGGACACACATTTACCCGTAATTTACTTGAGACCTTTTGTTTAAGTCGGGTCGGACTTGAGGGGAACCCGTGAGTTGTTGTGAAAGTCGGGCGGGCCCGGAGAGCACCCATGAGTTTTCTACGAGGCACGGCCGGGCATTCTGGGCCCTTGTCATAAGTCCACGAGACGGGGCGACAGGGTCACATTATCGTGAGTCTCCGCTCGTCTCCGTGAGCCCCAAATGCACTAACAGGTTTGGGTCTTTGTTCTGAGTTGGCCTCTGGCCTTTACGCACTAACCACCACGCGGGAATAGTTATGGGCCTCAGCGTCGTAGTATCAGCCGAAGCTTTGTCACACGTCCAGTTCAGTAGTGCAGCACGGTTGGGCCGGCACCATCTTGTAGTGGTGGAGCCTGGTCCACCCTGCTCGCAATGACCCAGAGTGCAACGGACGATGGGCCCAAGACCCCGAAGTGCTTAGGATGTAGACCGGTGGGGACCTCTCTGCTGAGCCTAGGTAGGGTTGCGACGTGTTGATTTTCCGAGGTCGGGCATTGACTCAAAAAAGTGTGTCTGGCCAGAGTAATCAAGCGTGTTGGGTAATGTGGTGCACCCCTGCAGGGAAGTTATCTATTGGAATACCATGTCCATGGTAATGGACGTTCAGACATGTATCCTAATATATTATAACTAGAACTGGTTACTTGAGACATGGGATAGATATGTTGGCTCCGGGATTGCTTTCTCGCAGGGAGTCGAGGAAGGATCTCTGGGCATTAATGTTACAACATGCTTGATAAATATGCTATTCTTTACTCTTCTACATGTTGCAAGATGCTCGGAGCTGCTTGAAGATGTCAGTTTGTTAGGCTAGGCCTTCCCCTCTATTCCGGCATTCTGCAGTTTAGTCCACAGATACATACCTTCCTTTGATACCAATGCATACTTAGTATAGATCTAATGCTTGCGAGTACTTTGGATGAGTACTCGTGGTTGCTTTGCTACCCTCTTTTTTCCCTTTCTTTCTTCTTTCCAGTTGTTGCAACCAGATGGTGCATCCAGGAGCCATATGCCACCGCCGACTTCTACTACTACCCGATGGTGCTTGCTACCACATGGAGACCACCAATGACCAGGAGTAGTTAGGAGGTCCCAGGCAGGAGGCCTTGCCTCTTCGATCGTTGTTGCTTTTGTGCTAGCCTTCTTAAGGAAGTCTTGTTTAACTTATGTCTGTACTCAGATGTGTTGCTTCTGCTGACTCTTGTGTATCGAGCTATGTATTTGAGCCCTCGAGGCCCCTGGCTTGTAATATCACTAGTACGCGTTGGGCTATACAAACGGTTTAAAACCCCTTTCCACGACGGCATTTGGAACTGTCGCCTAGTGAGTGTGGGCGATTAGGGGGTCCTTCCCACACGACCCAGAAACCGTAGGGGATAGGGAGCCTTGATGCATACAGTTTCCCCTCTATAACCGTTTCCGATGTGTCGCATATTCGAAACAATTCATCCTTGCTACTCGTTTGTGTTGTCATTGCCATCGCAGTCGGAGTTTGGTGGTTTTTACCTAAACCCAGGCAGATTCCAGGCCCAGGCAGATTCCAGGCACGGGAGTTCTCTAGGCACGCCTCTACATTTACGATGCCTGGCACATCACAAATAGTTCATGATTATAAACCGTGTACGATAACATTCACACACATTTAGTTTTCTCGCACCGTATGTGATAGTGTGTGACATCACACACGCTTTGCAAACATCAACTATGTGCATTGTTACACATGTTTCCACTCCTTAACTATTTCGGATTATGATGTATATCGCACACGTTGTGCTTTATTAACTGTGTGGGCCGTAATGACCTGCACATCATAATTTTGCCCTAATTTAATTGCTGCTATTTAAAATTGTACCTAATTTAAAATTAAAAGTAGGCTATAGCTTTATTCATATCCATCAGGTTCAAACAACCAATGCATTATTCAATTCATAGGTACATATGTTTAAGAATTACATAAGCACCAAATAAAGAATGATGAACCAGGGTTCTATACTTGTACTATTACAGATGGTAAAGAAAGAGGCGACAGACATTCTGGTTGCTGAACAACGTGAAGCAGAATGGTACTATTGTGCTCTCCTGGATGCAGAAGGCACACACGACACTAGTCCAACCCCTTGTGATGGCCGACCGCCAATCATGTAGTTTGAGAGGTAATCTTGAGTAAACTGCTTCAGAACCCACTGCAAAGGAAAAAAGATTCAGACATTGTCATCTAACACAACTCATTACGGGCAGTGAAAATAAGGCTACAG
Source organism: Triticum dicoccoides (assembly GCF_002162155.2). Taxonomy (NCBI): domain Eukaryota; kingdom Viridiplantae; phylum Streptophyta; class Magnoliopsida; order Poales; family Poaceae; genus Triticum; species Triticum dicoccoides. Next base: position 462,113,109 of record NC_041381.1, on the reverse strand, counting down.
GGTTCTTACTTACCATCCTGAAGTTCACTGTTGTATTGCATAAAGTGTAAACATATAGTTCGATTGACATCTTTTGAGCCATTTTAATAACAATCTTTATCAGTTTCTTCACTTGATGCTAGTTCATGAATATCTCATTGCCACATATGTAGAAAGGGTCGAAGTGTGGATCTTTGGCAATGACATGTGTACCTAAAAGCACCAAGTTAATATTAGAAGCTAAACAACAATTGCAAAATGATGTAGTACAGCACTCCCTCCATCCCATAATATAAGATTTTATACACATATATCTAGACATCATTAGAACATTAAGGTAACACGAACATTAATGTAACACTCTTCCTTGTTGCTATGTGGCCTGGGATTGCATATTTAGTCATTCATTACAATGCATGTTGCTATGTAGCCTCAGATATATTAAATATGGACTAGTTAACCTACTGATAAATGGGTTAAAGATATATTCAGTGAAATGTCCGATTCGACGATTAATCCCTTATTAGCCCCCGGGCTATATGGTACCAGCTACCGAGATCCTGAATAGTGACTACAGTCATATAAGCAATGCGATGAAACTAACCTCAATGGAAAAAACAACACTCTTCTCAATATTGTCCTGAATGAGTACATTAAAGGCATGTTAAGCACAACAAGCTAAACATCAACCAAATATATCCATGGTAGACAACATAATCTACAAATGATAGCTTCAGTGTGCAGGCTGAAGCATGCTAGTTAAGCAAAACAAGAAGTTGAAAGGTGTGCTAATTGCATCAGGCATAACATTTATAAACAAGCAAATAGTCATTCAAAATTGTACTGTGCAGGTCTAAAGTACACTAGTTATTGTTAAAAAATGAAAAGGCATGTTAACTACAATATCCTTAACAGCAACCAAATATCGTAATTCATAGTGGTATTGTTGAAACAGTTATTGATGAAATTGAATTGCACGACAAATAGTTGCACATATAGAGCATCACATTGTGAAGAACTGAAATAAACAAGACATAAGGCCATCTCAAGCCGATCCTCTAAAAGCTAAAGGACTAAAACAATTAGTGGATATATATATACTCCAGCAATTTTTGGCTGTTTCCAGTCGATCGCCTAAACTTAATGTTGTAAACTTCAATTTGATCAAGTTCAAAGCAGGATCAACCGAAAGTAGCATACATTCAAACATAAACGTAGATAGTTTTTGCATAATCGAACATAAAACATAAATTTAAACTAAGCTAAACTCCTTTCGGTTGAAGTAGAGGTCGAGCCAATCCTTCCTCGTCAGGTACGGTGTGCCACGAGCCGGGTCCGGGCCGGTGTCGTCATCGGGGTCGTTGGGGAAGGCACTCCTCCACTCGTCGACGTCAATATCCTCATCCTCACCGCCCACCTAGACGCCCTCCGTGCCGCCATCCTTTCCGCCATCGAGCTCGTCATCAGAGGAAAGCGCGATAACCTCGCCGCCCCCCGCACCGCCGTCCTTGCCGCCTTCGACCTCGTCATCGGAGGAGAGCACGATAATCTTGCCGCCGTCCACGCCATCGTCCTCGCTGCCTTCGACCTCATCATCTAACGAGAGCGTGATAACCTTGCCGCCCTCCATGCTGGCAAATATCGCCCGCTCCGACTTCACGAGCTCCGGGTGCTGCCGGCGGAGCTCTTGCATGTAGGCCTCGTCGCGGCCTCGGCCTCGAGGCGCTCCCACGCCTCGTGGTCCTACCGCGCCATAGCCGAGCTCACCACCCCTGGCTCCGGCGGAACGAGGTTGACCGGACTTGTGCCGAAGGGGAAATTGAGCCTAGCCACCGTGCCGTGGTAGAGGACCTGCCAGTGGTCGTACTCCATGGCCGCGATCTCAGCCGTGTGGAAGCTACCGAGCCATCGGCGGGTGTGGGTCTCCCGATCTGTAATCTTGGTGACCCACGTCCCCCACCGCCACTGCCGGACCCCGAGGTAGGACCTCGTCGGCTGCCAGGTCCGAGATAGGATGGGGAAGTCCTCGAACCGATGTAGGGGCGCAGCCGCTGGCAGATCGGGGGACCGGCGACGGCAGATCCATAAAGAGCCCGCGGAGGACGACGGGGACACCTTAGTGGTCATGTGTCGGTGAGCGCAGGTTTTGTTGAGTGTGTGGTGTGTGTGTGGGAGGGGGGTTAAGGTGGTGTTTGAGGAAATACTGCGGTAATTGAAAATTTTACTAGGTGGGAGTAACATGGCGGGGTTACTGGAAATTTGGATAAGGGCGAACAGATATTTTTGAGATTGCGAGGGATGCAAAGGCGGGAGTATTTGAGGAGCGAGCTAGTGTGCTTGACACGCCGGCTGTGGCTATAGCCGACACACCTTCTCGCGTAAGCCATAGGCGTACTATACACCGACGATGCTCCAGGATATTTTGTACTGCATCTCACACGGTTGGTGACAATAAACTGTGTGGGATCTACTTGATTTTTCATTTTGATTTGAATTAGATAATGTGGTCGTAGTAGAAATGGACAGTGTTTGAATTGCTAGACCTTTTATCTGCAGTGAACATGCAACTATAGGTGTGTCATAAAAAAATTGGAATTATTCATGGTTCGTTTGGAAATTTTATACATTAAATTGGTTTTCTAGCAATTTCAGGTGCACAATTCAAAATCAAAGCACATGCTCCAGTCCCTAAAAACGGGTTGCAAAATCAAATGTTTGTCCTTGGTTGCAAGCTTTGGTCACATAAAAGAAATGAGAATGAATGTCAAACACCTTGACATTGTCACTCAGCCGCTAACATTGAGATACATGGTTTTAAAATTATAGTATATCAAAAACTCAGCTAAAATTCATGAAACTTGACATGATATCATGGAACGGCATTGACATGTCGTGGTAAAATTATTTTTCCCTTTTGGGCCAGGTTTGGGTATAAGCTTCTCGCAAACCGGAGTTTCTCTCACAACAAACCAGATGGTTTCGGTAGAGAACACGCCACCTTGGCGGACAAACGATATATGTTGCGTCTTCTTACTTTCTAAATTTTTCGCATGTCAACGTAGAACAACAAGAGTGTTGTGTCATTTTTTGGGAGTTTTCAGGGTTAGCTTGGACATTTTTATACATTAACTGAGTTTTCTATGCATTCATGTGCATAATTCAAATTTGAACTACATGCACATGCTCTAGTGCATATAAAGTGGTTCAGAATTGGAATGTGTGTCCTTGGTTACATGCTTAAGTCCCATGCAAGAAATGAGAATGAATGTCAAACACCTTGCCACCATCACTCGGCCGCTAACATTGAGATACTTGGTTTTTAAATTCTAGTAAATAGAAAACGCATCTGAAATTTATGAACCTTGACACGCTATCATGGAACAGCATCAACATGCACTGGTAAAAATATTGTCCCATTTGGGGCGGGTTGGAGTATATAAGCTTCTCAAAAACCAGAGCTTCTGACAACAAGCCTCATGGTTACGGTAGGGAACGTTTCACCTTTCTAGACGAAATGATATCCGTTGCCTCTTCTTGATTTCAATACTTCTTCTAGTGACAACATAGAACAACATGAGTGTTGTGTTAAATTTTATGATTTTTCGGGGTTCGTTTGGACATTTGTATTCATTAATTGGCTTTTCTAGGTATTTTATGTGCATAATTGAAATTTCAAGAAAAAGCACATGCTCCAATGCACCAAAGTTGGTTGAAAAATCACATGTGTGTCCTTGGGTGCATGCTTAGGTCCCATGCAAGAGATGGGAATGAATTTCACACACCAGGGAACTATTGATTGTCGGAAAAATGTTGAGATACCTGGTTTTTAAATTCTAGTAAATCCAAAACTTATTTGTAATTCATAAAACTTGGCATGCTATCATGGAGCGGCATCAACATGTCATGGTAAAAGAATTGTCCCATTTGGGGCAGGTTCGGGTATAAGCTTCTCACAAACTAGAGCTTCTCACAACAAGCATGATGGTTTTTGATAGGGAACGTCCGACCTTTGGGAACGAAATGATATCCATTGCATCTTGTTGCTTTCAAAAAAATTCTAGTGTAACATAGAACAACAGGAGTGTTGTGTCAATTTTTGTGATTTTTCAGGGTTCGTTTGGATATTTTTATGCATTAACTAGGTTTTCTAGGCATTTTATGTGCATAATTAAAATTTGAACTACAAGCACATGCTCCAATGCAATTAAAGTTGGTTGAAAAATCTAATCTGTGTCCTTGGGTGAATTTCTAGGTCCCATGCAAGAGATGGGAATCGAATTCAAACACCAGGGCATTGTTGATTGCCAGCAAAACGTTGAGATGCCTGGTTTTAAAATTCTAGTAAATACAAAACTCGTATGAAATTCATGAAACTTGGCATGCTATCATGGAGCAGCATCAACATGTCGTGGTATAAGCTTCTCACAAACCAGAGCTTCTCACAACAAGTATGATGGTTTTCGATAGAGAACATCTCACCTTTGGGGACGAAACAATATCCATTGCATCTTATTGCTTTCAGAAATTTTCTATTGTCAACATAGAACAACTGGAGTGTTGTGTCAATTTTTGTAATTTTTCCGGGTTCGTTTGGACATTTCTATGCATTAACTGGGTTTTCTAGGCATTTTATGTGCATAATTCAAATTTGAACTACAAGCACATGCTCCAATGCACTAAAGTTGGTTGAAAAATCTAATTTGTGTCCTTGGGTGAATTTCTAGGTCCCATACAAGAGATGGGAACGAAATTCAAACACCAGGGCATTGTTGATTGTCGGCAAAACATTGAGATGCCTGGTTTTTAAATTCTAGTAAATCCAAAACTCATGTGAAATTCATGAAACTTGTCATGCTATCATGGAGCGGCATCAACATGCTGTGGTAAAAAATTTGTCCCATTTGGGGTAGGTTCGGGTATAAGCTTCTCACAAACCAGAGCTTCTCACAACAAGCAGGATGGTTTTCGATAGGGAACGTCCCACCTTTGGGGACGAAACGATATCCATCGCATCTTATTGCTTTCAAAAAAAATGTATTGTCGACATAGAACAATAGGATTGTTGTGTCAATTTTTGTGATTTTTTCAGGTTCGTTTGGACATTTTTATGTATTAACAGGATTTTCTAGGCATTTATGTGCATAATTCAAATTTGAACTACAAGCACATGCTCCAATGCACTAAAGTTGGTTAAAAAATCTAATATGTGTCCTTGGGCGAATTTCTAGGTCCCATGCAAGAGATGGGAATCGAATTCAAACACCAGGGCATTGTTGATTGCCGGCAAAACATTGAGATGCCTCGTTTTTAAATTCTAGTAAATCCAAAACTCGTATGAAATTCATGAAACTTGGCATGCTATCATGGAGCGGCATCAACATGCCATGGGAAAAAATATGTACCATTTGGGGTAGGTTCGGGTATAAGCTTCTCACAAACCAGAGCTTCTCACAACAAGCATGATGGTTTTCGATAGGGAACGTCCCACCTTTAGGGACGAAACGATATCCATCGCATCTTATTGCTTTCAAAAAAATTCTTGTGTCGACATAGAACAACAGGAGTGTTGTGTCAATTTTTGTGATTTTTTCAGGTTCGTTTGGACATTTTTATGCATTAACTGGGTTTTCTAGGCATTTTATGTGCATAATTCAAATTTGAACTACAAGCACATGCTCCAATGCACTAAAGTTGTTTGAAAAATCTAATATGTGTCCTTGGGTGAATTTCTAGGTCCCATCCAAGAGATGGGAATCGAATTCAAACACCAGGGCATTGTTGATTACCGGCAACACATTGAGATGCCTAGTTTTTAAATTCTAGTAAATCCAAAACTCGTCTGAAATTCATGAAACTTGGCATGCTATCGTTGAGCGGCATCAACATGTCGTGGTAAAAATTTTGTCCCATTTGGTGCAGGTTCAGGTATATGCTTCTCACAAACCAGAACTTCTCACAACAAGCATGCTGGTTTCGGTAGGGAACGTCCCACCTTTGGGGACAAAACGATATCCAATGCCTCTTATTGCTTTCAAAAATTTTCTCGTGTCAACATAGAACAATAGGAGTGTTGTGTCAATTTTTGGGATTTTTCGAGGTTCATTTGGATAGTTTTATGCATTAACTAAGTTTTCCATGCATTTATGTGCATAATTCAAATTTGAACCACATAAATGCATATGCAAATGTACCATTGATTACATACAACAAGTCATCAACCCACAACGACAACGAGGATACACGTTGGATTATAGATAATTTCTAACAAAACATTCTAGTAAAGTTTTTCTCACACAACAAATAACAAAGTGATGAAACGAACTTAAGCTCAACCACTTGTTGGTGTTGGAAATGCTTGCTTTGAACCAGTAGTGATTCTCTGGGAAGGGCCAGCTACTGTCAATCTCGAGGCCAATGCATGACTGATCATCCAGGTTGAAGCAGCCTATGTTAGGACCCATATTGGGATGGTAGAGAAGCATAGCAATGTCCGAGGTATAGATACAGTTGCTTCTCATAAATAGTAGTAAAGTTGTGTCAATAGCAGCTGGATCGCCTTCCACAATAATTGGATAGTTTTGTCCAAGGAAGAGCAAGTTTCCTCCAAGACTTTCAATACTGAACCAGGGAGAAGGTGTTGGTGCTAGTACACCAGTATCCATCCCGAATACCCTGCAACGGATGTTGGAATAGGTCCGGAGAGTGCGACCATGCGAGACAACACCTGCTTCCTTAGTAACATCAGCAGTGCCCTATATACAGACAACAAGAGGTGATCCATTGTTAAGTTGCCAGGAGCCACTGAGTATATGGGTCATGCTCGTCCTCATGCTCGTGATCATCAGCATCGTCATCTCCCCCTTGGTTATAAAAATTTTCAAGTATAGGTGGTGGAATGTTCACAAGACCTTGGAAACACAAGAAGTTTAATTAGTAAAGTGAAACTAGCTAACCCGCATGCATGTGGATGAAACAATTATAATTATGGTGGAAGACAAACGTACCGAAAGCATCAGGATTCCGTGCAAAAACAGTGCCATGAGTGGTGGCAGCAAACACAAGACCCTCGTATTGAATTGCATCACAGTACTCATCCATGTACAGAAATTGATTTTTGAGCAATATCCATCGAGGCGTGGAACTAAGGATGGCAACAACTTGTCAAAGATAGCAACAACTTCATAGTTCGTGTAATGCCAAGTGCCGTTGGGAACTCGACAAATTGCTATCTTCCGTAGATGACATTCACCATGATCGAATTTGAACTCACGTAGAATACCGGTGTACTCAACCTCTGGGTAGTCGTCTGAGATTTTTGGAAGTGGAACCCGGTGACGAGTGTACACATTCACAAGTTCCCACTCATAGTTGTACCCAATATAAACAGCCCAATCTCCATTTGCGCCTGCCCAAGCCTTTCCCTCAAGTGATGGCATCTTAACATCATATGTATCATTATCAAGCGGCATCAACTTCCACAAGGTGAGGCTTCCCTCGTCCCCGTGCCAGTCAGCAGGGTCACGGCAAAGAAGATAGGGGAGATCAAACTACTCCTGGACCCTTGGGTTCCTTGTAATGGTGTTATTAGTTGAGTCGAGAATGGTCTTGAACGAACCTGCCATGCTAGCCGAGGTGATGACATTGCACCGATCAATGTGTTCCTCCACCACGTCCTTTTAGATCGGGGCAATAATAGTGGGGTCGTTTCTGGCCTGTTCCCTCCATGGAGAAGATGATCGAACAATGGCAGAAGGAAGGGTGAAGGCAAATGGAGGGAGGAAGAGCATGCGGCAGCAGTTCCAAATCGAGAAGGAAAGGTGAAGAGGCGATGGACGGTTGACACGGTACACGAAGAGGCGCCTGGGGAAGTGGGGAGCGAACGGTTGCCACAGAGGTCACACATTGACGACAAGGGCCGAGTGAACCGCATGCGTATATTGCACACACCTTGATCTGGCTGACCGTTTCTTTTGTGTTGCCTAATCACAAACAGTTCATCTGAGTGAACCATATGTTGTATATCGCACACACCGTCATATGACTGACTGTTTATTTTGTGTTGTCTAATCACAAAGAGTTCATCTGATTGAACCGGATGCTAATTATCGCACACACCTTCATATGGCTGCCCGTTTCTTTTGTTACTCCTTATCGCAAATAGTTAATTGAACTGAACCGTATGCCCTACATCGCACACGCGACTAAAATCTAAACCGTGTTTGATGTATCCGTCATCACAAACGTTTTGGACACTTTTTATGGTTCTCTGACACCACCGTTTGCGATTATTACATCGCACACAGTTTCTCGAAGGGTCTCTGATCATAGTGTCACGTTAGCAGCATCATGCGGTAGTGTAAGAAGCTTGCATTGTTTTAATTTGTGTCTAGAGTTGTGTTGTGATATCTTCCCGTGAGTCCCTGATCTTGATCATACACATTTGCGTGTATGATTAGTGTACGGTCGTATCGGGGGCGTCACATATATTGTCATGGATCCTCCAACATGTTGATCTTGCTTTTCCCTCTTGTGCTAGCCAAATCCTTTGCACCAAGTAGAAATACTACTTGTGCATCCAAATATCTCTTAAACCTAGTCTTGCCATGAGAGTCCACCATACCTACCTATGGATTGAGTAAGATCCTTCAAGTAAGTTGTCATTAGTGCAAGCAATAAAAATTGCTCTCTAAATATGTATGATCTATTAGTGTGAAGAAAATAAGCTTTATATGAACTTGTGATATGGAAGAAATAAAAGTGACGGACTGCATAATAAAGTTCTTTATCACCAGCGGCAACATAAAGTGACGTTATTTTGCATTAAGATTTTGTGCATCCAATCATAAAAGCACATGACAACCTCTACTTCCCTCTGCGAAGGGCATATCTTTTACTTTTATCATCTACCCTTATACAAGAGTCATGGTGATCTTTACCTTTACTTTTTACACTTTTTTCCTTTTCGCAAGCAATACGTGTTGGAGAAAGATCCAGATATATATATATCCACTCGGATGTAGGTTATCATCAAGTATTATTGTTGACATTACCCTTGAGATAAAAGGTTAGGAGGCGAAACTATAAGCTCCTATCTTTCTCTATGTCCGACTAAGGCTTTGAACCCATAAGTATCGCGTGAGCGTTAGCGATTGTGAAAGACTAAATGATAGTTGAGTATGTGGACTTGCTGAAAATATCTTAAATTGACACTTTCCGATTTTATGATAAATTGCAATTGCTTCGATGACTGAGATTATAGTTTCTTAGTTTTCAATGAATTTTGATTCATAATTTACCTTGTGAACAAATTGATACTTTAGCATAAGAAATTATATGCCAATATATGTTGTTGTTCTAAAGATGATCATGATGCCCTCATGTCCGTATTTTATTTTATCGACACCTCTATCTCTAAACATGTGGACATATTTTTCTATATCGGCTTTCGCTTGAGGACAAGTGAGGTCTAAGCTTGGGGGAGTTGATATGTCCATTTTGCATCATGCTTTTATATTGATATTTATTGCATTATGAGATGTTGTTACACATTATAGCACAATACTTATGCCTTTTCTCTCTTATTTTACAAGGTTTACATGAAGAGGGAGAATGCCGGCAACTGGAATTCTGGGCTGGAAAAGGAGAAAAATATTAGAGACCTATTCTGCACAACTCCAAAAGTCCTGAAACTTTATGGAGAATCATTTTGTAATTAATAAAAAATATTGGCAAAAAAAGCATCAGAGGGGGCCCACCAGGTAGCCACAATGGTGGGGGGCGCGCCCCCTGCCTTGCCATCCACCTAGCAGGCCCCCGATGCCCATCTTCTGCTATAACAAGGGTTTTTACCTGGAAAAATCATAAGGAAACTTTCGTGATGAAGCGCCGCCGTATCGAGGCGAAACCTGGGCAGAAGCAATCTAGGGCTTCGGGCAGCTGTTCTACCGAGAAACTTCCCTCCATGAGGGGAAAATCGAAGCCATCGTCATCACCAACGATCCTCTCATCGAGAGGGGGTCAATCTCCATCAACATCTTCACCAGCACCATCTCCTCTCAACCCCTTGTTCATCTCTTGTATCTGATATTTGTCTCAAAACCTCATATTGGTACATGTGGGTTGCCAGTAGTGTCGATTGCTCCTTGTAGTTGATGCTAGTTTGTTTATTTGGTGGAATATCATATGTTCAGATCCTTAATGATAATTATTACTCCTCTGATTATGAACATGAATATGCTTTGTGAGTAGTTACGTTTGTTCCTGAGGACATGGGAGAAGTCCCATTACAAGTAATCATGTGAATTGGGTATTCGTTCGATATTTTGGTTAGATGTTTTTTGTATTTCCTCTAGTGGTGTTATATGAACGTCGACTACATGACACTTCACCATGATTTGGGCCTAGGGGAAGGCATTGGGAAGTAATAAGTAGATGATGGGTTGCTAGAGTGACAGAAGCTTAAACTGTAGTTTATGCGTTGCTTCGTAAGGGGCTGATTTTGATCCATATGTTTCATGATATGGTTAGATTTATCTTAATTCTTCTTTCATAGTTGTGGATGCTTGAGAGAGGGGTTAATCATAAGTCGGAGGCTTGTCCAAGGAAGGGATGCACCCAAGAACTGGCCCACCCACATATCAAATTATCTAAGTAACAAACGTGAATCTTATGAGCATGATCAAAACTAGCTTGACAGTAATTCCCATGTGTCCTCGGGAGCGCTTTGCATGAGTTCGTCCAAGCTTGTCCTTTGCTACAAAAAGGATTGGGCCACCTTACTACACCTTAGTTAATTTTGCTACTTGTTACCCGTTATGAATTATCTTATCATAAAACTATCTGTTATCGATAATTTCAGTGCTTGCAGAGAATACCTTGCTGAAAACCGCTTGTCATTTCCTTCTGCTCCTCGTTGGGTTTGACACTCTTACTTATCAAAAGCACTATGATTGATCCCTTGTACTTGTGGGTCATCACATATCACTCAATATAGATCTAAGGTAGGAGTTACTTTAAAGAATCTAAGGGGAAAGGAACCCGTAGTTAATGAAAAGATACATCAAGATTCTACTAGAATTGGCAAACTAGAAGATATTATTACCAACTTGGGTTATGTTTTTTCCTCCGTTAAAAATACTCAAAATTCTCCTCCCACTAAAGTTACAAAGTTTATTTATATTCCTAAGAATAAGGGTGAAACGTCTAGTAAAGGAAACGAAGATCTCAAGATGATAAATGTTCGCCCTAACCTTGTTGATGTTATTAAGGAACCAATTGCCATGAGTGAATTTCTTGATTTCTTGCCTAGGAATTTGATCATTGATAAAATTAAAGAACCTCCTAAGGATTATAAGTGTGCAATTTAAGAATTGCATACCAAATATGACAATACCTAGATCTATTGCAATATGCCTAGCTAGGGGCGTTAAACAATAGCGCTTGTTGGGAGGCAACCCAATTTTATTTTTGTTCTTGATTTTTGCTTTTGTTTTCTTGAATAAATATTTCATCTAGCCTCTAGATATATGTGTTTTTATGTTTTAATTAGTGTTTGAACCAAGTAGACCTTTGGGATGGCTTATGGTGATAGTAGATTTGATCTTGCTGAAAAATAGAAACTTTTGCGTGCAGTAAAATAATTTTCATAATTAACAGAAGCGTGCTTTTGATATGAAATTTTTACAAAGATTTATATACAAACTGCCCAGGTTGTCCTAATTTTTTAGAACTTTTGGAGTTACAGGAGTATTTTAAGTTTTGAGATTGCTATAGACTGTTATGTTTTTTGGCAGATTCTGTTTTTCTTGTGTTGTTTACATATTTTCATGAATCTATCAGGAGTATCGGGAGTATGAACCATGGAGAAGTTGGAATACAGTAGATATCACACTAATATAAATAAATAATAAGTTCACAATATTACCAAAAATTGGTGATTTATTTTCTTATACTAACGGATCTCATGAGTTTTCTGTTGAGTTTTGTGTTGTGAAGTTTTCAAGTTTTGGGTAAAGATTTGATGGACTATGGAATAAGGAGTGGCAAGATCCTATGCTTGGGGATACCAAAGGCACACCAAGGTAATATTCAAGGACAACCAAGAGCCTAATCTTGGGGATGCCCCGGAAGGCATCCCCTCTTTCGTCTTTGTCTATCGGTAAATTTACTTGAGGCTATATTTTTATTCAACACACAATATATGTTTTGCTTGGAGCATCTTGTATGATATGAGTCTTTGCTTTTTAGTTTTCCACAATCATACTTTATGTACACACCTTTTGAGAGGGACACACATGAATCATGATTTATCATAATACTCTTTGTGCTTCACTTATATCTTTTGAGCTAGGCAATTTTGCTCTAGTGCTTCACTTATATCTTTTTAGAGCATGATAGTGGCTTTATTTTATAGAAATTATTGAACTCTCTCTTGCTTCACTTATATTATTTTGAGTCTCTCTAAATAGCATGGTAATTTGCTTAGGTTATGAATTTAATCCTAATATGATAGGCATCCAAGAGGGATATAATAAAAACTTTAATATAGAGCATCAAATACAATGAGAAATTTGATTCCTTGCATTTGTTTTGAGATATGAAGATTGTGATATTAGAGTCATGCTAGTGAGTAATTGTGGATTGGTAAGAATACTTGTGTCAAAGTTTGTGATTCCCGTAGCATGCACGTATGGTGAACCGTTATGTAACGAAGTTGGAGCATGACATATTTATTGATTGTCTTCCTTATAAGTGGCGGTCGGCGACGAGTGATGGTATTTTCCTACCAATCTATCCCCCTAGGAGCATGCGTGTAGTACTTTGTTATGATAGCTAATAGACTTTTGCAATAAGTATGTGTGTTCTTTATGACTAATGTTGAGTCCATGGATTATACGCACTCTCACCCTTCCACCATTGCTAGCCTCTCTAGTACCGCACAACTTTCCCCGGTGCATTACACCCACCTTATACATTCCTTAAAACAACCACCATGCCTACCTATTACGGCATTTCCATAGCCATTCCAAGATATATTGCCATGCAACTTCCACCGGTCCGTTTATCATGATACGCTTCATCATTGTCATATTGCTTTGCATGATCATGTAGTTGACATCGTATTTGTAGCAAAGCCACTGTTCATATTAATTTTTATACATGTCACTCTTGAGTCATTGCACATCCCGGTACACTACTGGAGGCATTCATATAGAGTCATGCCTTTGTTCTAGTATCGAGTTGTAATTTTGAGTTGTAAGTAAACAAAAGTGTGATGATCATCATTATTAGAGCATGGTCCTATGTGAGGTTATCAAAATAAAAGAGGCCAAAGAAGCCCAAATAAGAAAAAGAGGCCAAAGAAGCCCATCAAAAAAGAAAAATGAGAGAAAAGTAAGAAGGGGCAATGTTACTAACCTTTTCACACGTGTGCGTCAAAGTAGCACCATGTTCTTCATGATAGAGAGGCTCCTATTTTGTCACTTTCATATACTAGTGGGAATTTTTCATTATAGAACTTGGCTTATATATTCCAATGATGGGCTTCCTCAAATTCCCTAGGTCTTCATGAGCAAGCAAGTTGGATGCACACCCACTTAGTTTCTTTTTGAGCTTTCATACACTTATAGCTCTAGTGCATCCATTGCATGGCAATCCCCACTCACTCACATTGATATCTATTGATGGGCATACCCATAGCCCGTTGATATGCCTAGTTGATGTGAGACTATCTCCTTCTTTTTGTCTTCTCCACTACCACCATATTATATTCCACCTATAGTGCTATATCCATGGCTCGTGCTTATGTATTGCATGAAAGTTGAAAAGGTTTGAGAACATCTAAAGTATGAAACAATTGCTTGGCTTGTCATCAGGGTTGTGCATGATGTAATACTTTGTGTGACAAAGATGGAGCATAGCCAGACTATATGATTTTGTAGGGATAACTTTCTTTAGCCAAAGTATTTTGAGAAGACATGATTGCTTGATTAGTATGCTTGAAGTATTACTGTTTTTATGTCAATAATAAACTTTTGTTTTGAATCTTATGGATCTGAACATTCATGCCACAATGAACAAAATTACATGGATAACTATGTTAGGTAGAATTCCACATCAAAAATTCTGTTTTACTCATTTACCTACTTGAGGATGAGCAGGAATTAAGCTTGGGGATGCTTGATACGTCTCCAACGTATCAATATTTTTTGATTGTTCCATGCTATTATATTATCTGTTTTGCATGTTTTATACGCATTATTATGCTATTTTATATTATTTTTGGGACTAAGCTATTAACCTAGATCCCGGTGCCAGTTTCTAGGTTTTCCTTGTTTTTGAGTTTCGTAGAAAAGGAATATCAAATGGAGTCCAAACGGAATAAAACTTCATGATGATTTTTCTTGGACCCAAAGACACCCAGAGGACTTGGAGTCCAAGCTAGAAGAGCCACAAGGCGGCGGCAAGGGTGGCAGGCACGCTGCCGCTGTCTTGTGGCCCCCTCAGGGCTCCCCTAACCTAACTCTTCATCCTATATATTCACATATATTCTAGAACCCTCAAAGAGAGCCACAAAGATACTTTCTGGCCGCCGCAACCTTCTGTTACCGTGAGATCCCATCTTGGGGCCTTTTCCGGCACCCTCCTGGAGGGGGATTCAATCATGGAGGGCATCAACATCAACCCGATTGCCCTTCCGATGAAGAGTGAGTAGTTTATGATAGACCTACGGGTCCATAGCTAGTAGCTAGATGGCTTCTTCTCTCTCTTTGATTCTCAATACCATGTTCTCCTCGATGTTCTTGGAGATCTATCCGATGTAATCTTCTTTTGCGGTGTGTTTTTTGATACGTCCATTTTGCATCGTGTTTTCCTACTATTATTTTGCTTGTTTTATTGTATAATAATGCTTTTTGGAGTAATTCTTATGCCTTTTCTCTCATAATACGCAAGGTATACACCAAGGGGGAGAATTCTGGCAGCTGGAAATCAGGACCTGAAAAAGCTACGTCAAGTACTTATTCTGCACAACTCCAAATGAGCTGAAACTACCTGAGGATTTTTTATGGAATATTTAAGAAATATTGGAGCAAATAAGTACCAGAGGAGAGCCACCAGGTGGGCACAAACCAGCTGGGCGCGCCAGGAGGACCAGGCGCACCCTGGTGTGTGCTGCCCTCCTCGGCCCACCTCCGATGCCCATGTTCTAGTATATAAGTTTTTACCTAGAAAAAATAAGGAGAGGACATTCGGGACGAAGCACCGCCGCCTCGAGGCAGAACTTGGGCAGGAGCACTTTTACCCTCCGGTGGAGCGATTACGCTGGGGGAACTTCCCTCCCGGAGGAGGAAATCATCATCATAATCATCACCAACAACTCTCCCATCTTGGGGAGGGCTATATTCATCAACATCTTCATAGCACCAACTCCTCTCAAACCCTAGTTCATCTCTTGTGTTCAATCTTTGTATCAAAACTATAGATTGGTGCTCGTGGGTGACTAGTGGTGTTGATTACATCTTGTAGTTGATTACTATATGGTTTATTTGGTGGAATATTATATGTTAAGATCCATTTAATACCCCTCTGATCTTGAGCATGTTTATCAATTGTGAGTAGTTACTTTCATTCTTGAGGTCATGGGAGAAATCATGTCGCAAGTAATCATGTGAACTTGATTTGTGTTCGATATTTTGATGGTATGTATGTTGCCATTCTCTCAGTGGTGTCATGTGAACGTTGACTACATAACACTTCACCATATTTGGGCCTAACAGAATGCATTCTAGAGTATTATTAGATGGTGGGTTGCGAGAGTGACAGAAGCTTAAACCCCAGTTTATGCGCTATTCCGTAAGGGACCGATTGGATCCAAAAGTTTAATGCTATGGTTAGAATTTATTCTTAATACTTATCTCGTAGTTGCGGATGCTTGCGAGAGGGTTAATCATAAGTAGGAGGTTTGTTCAAGTAAGAACAGCACCTAAGCACCGGTCCACCCACATATAAAATTATCAAAGTACATAACACGAATTAAGCCAACATGATGAAAGTGACTAGATGAAATACCCGTGTACCCTCAAGAACACTTTGCTTATCATAAGAAACCATTTTGGCATGTCCTTTGCCTCAAAAGGATTGGGCTACCTTGCTGCACTTTTGTTACTACTATTGTTACTTGCTCGTTACAAATTATCTTGCTACCAAACTACTCCGCTACTCAAAATTTTAGCACTTGCAGACATTACCTTGCTGAAAACCACTGTCATTTCCTTCTGCTCCTCGTTGGGTTCGACACTCTTACTTATCGAAAAGGGCTACAATTGACCTCGTACACTTGTGGGTCATCATTTGTTGAGATCCAATGAATTGTGGATTTATGATCAGCTTATCTCACTGGTACACCGAGGTGCTATACAAACAGTTTTTAACCCCTTTCTGCGAAGGTGTTTGGAACCGTCACCTAGTGAGTGACTGCGATAGGGGGGTCCTTCCCACACGACCCAGAAACCGTCGGGGATATTCCCTCCTGGCACACACGCTCGGCAAAATGAGGTCATGTGCGACCGACGAGAGACCAAATACGGTTATGCGTACAGTACTGCTAAAAAATACAATTATACAGGTGAAATTGTTTCCAGTCGTAAGTACATCCCACACAGTTAGTCCTCGCTAAAAGTTTCCATTCGTATACATCCCACACAATCGCTCCAAGGAAAATGTTTGCACAAGGTGGCCTGATGCAAACAGTTTTCAAGAGAATGTCGTGTGTGATTGTTCATTGATGCAACATGGTTTATTCCTAGAAACTCTGTGCGTTGTCTGAGGTCATCGCCCATGGTGTTTTCTCAATAACCGTTTGCAATAGGAAAACCCAATTAGCAAGCTAATTGCCCAATTAGTAGGCTAATTGCCCTATTATTAATAATCCATTTATTAATCTAATTGATATTCATATTAAGCACATAATATATTTCATTTCCATATTAAGGAAGAAGGATTTCATAATTGAAATACATCCGAGTACAACATGATATAACTTCAACACTCAGCTACCCCATTACACAACTGCACCAGCACCAAGTTTCACATGTAACATCTAGAAATTTTCAAAATTAGCATCATAAACGATACATAGACAGATGCATCTCATCTGGAAAACTACTGAAGCGGAAGGAGAATATTGAGCCTTCATTCATGTTGAAGGTCTTTGCAACTTTAGGCCAGTGCGTGTGGATGATTGACCGTCCATCATTCGTCCTCTTCAGGAACACTTCAATATTGAACCATGGGTGTTGTATGAAAACTTTCCTCGCCTCCTGACCATAGAGGTGGTTTGAGAGGTAATCATCGATGAACTGCTTTGGAAAGTTCTGAAAACAAGGATGTGCATAAATATCTTCTCTATATTGGAAATGGGGCAAAGGAATAAAAAAGGCAAGGTATAATAGTTAGTACCATCTTGTAGTGAACTGATGTCTTCTTCATTGTGCAGACAAAGATTTTGTTGTTTTTTGCCGCTAATTTCTTTATCCTAACAATCTTTCTGAGTTTCTTGACTTGATTGATATTCATGGACAACTCATTTCCCCATATGCAAAAAGGGTCGAACAGTGGGTCAAAACCTATGGCAGCAGAACCTACATGTGCAAGACCAAATTGTTAAAAACCTAAATATTAGAATGGTTCGTGCAATTGCACAATAATGTGCTATTAGACAACGGACCATGCACGTGGTAACCTCGATTGTAAACCTCAGTGCTTCCCATTGTTTCCCTGCAACACATATAAGGTAGTTAGTCATCAGGTTAAGTAAGGGTTCGCATGCTATCTGTAAAATATGTTGATGAAAAATAAGCACATTGCAGATTCATCAGATTAATTCAAGCCACATCAAAAACCCATTTGTACAAACCAAGCATGATTAAGAACTAGGAAATATAACACTTGTATATGTTTCTCATGTATTAAGTGCAGCCAAATTCAATTTATTCCTCAGATGCACAACAATACAAAATTCTACCCACGACAATTGGACATCACATTGCAGAATTTAACCAAGCAGTTAACTAAACACCACAAGAAAAGAACCAAACGTTAACTGAGCACCACATTGCACAATATAACATACTCCTAATAGAAGATCAGACAGTTAACCAAACCAAGCATGCTTAACAACTTGGAAATATAGCAATTGTATTTGTTTCTCATGTATTTAGTACAGCCAAATTCGATTTATTTCTCACACGGTATACAATAACAGAATGCACCCACAACAATTGAACATCGCATTGCAGAATTGAACCAAACAGTAACTAAACACCGCAACAAATGAACCAAACATTAACTGAGCACCACATTGCACAATATAACATACTCCTAATAGAAGATCATACAGTTAACCAAACCAAGCATGCTTGACAACTTGGAAAATTGCACCCTGAAGAATTGAACATCACATTTGCAGAATTGACCAAACAGTTAACTAAACACCACATTTCACGACATATAGAACATATACGCTAGAGCAGAAGATTGCATGGTAAAAGTAGATAGCACAATTCTAGTAGAATTTGTTAAGGAAAGGCAGTAGCTAGCAAACTGAACATGGGTCCTTATAGTGAGCTAATAAGACAAGCTACTCCTCATTGTGGAGATATCGATGACGATTGTCTCCTTGGACATAGAAGAGGGTGAAGCCTCTGCATCGTGGGTACCCTCGTCGTAGTGGTGAGTTGCCTGAGCCACTCTGGGCACCAACCTGCTGGCGCTCAAGATGAGGTAAGCACGTGCAGTCTGAGAAAACACGTCATAGTCTTCATCGAAGGCACCAAGGGTGACCTCGAGAAAACTCCACGAACTATCATTTAAAGCAGCCAACCGCGTTGTGGCATCAACGCATGAGGTGTCGACGGTGGCCTCGACGGCGAGGTGCTCCTCCAAGATCTGGGGGTCGGAACGAATGGCAGCCATCGCGACCTCATCCGCGTGTGCGGCCATGATTTGCTTCTCTACTGCCAAATGCTCCTTGAGATCCTTGCTATACTGCGTGCACCATGGCTTAGGGTGGCACTAATTTGGTGGAGGGGTCGGTGATTTGGGTGGAAGGTGTCACGCCGGCGGTCGAGCATGTGGGACATGGAAGGAGGAGGAGGATGGGGGTCGGGTGTGGATTACCTGCCTGGATAGGTGAGGCAGAGTAGCGTGAAGGAGGGTGGCTGCCGAGGAGGCGGACCTACAAGCAAGGAGTGAAGGTTTCAACTTGGAAACGAAGGCAGAAACAGGGGATGTGGCTTTTGGTAAGGGGGAGGGGGAAGTAGATATTTCCGCATAAGCCAAAAATTAGGAAACGCTTTAGCGAAAAAACTGGCGCGCAAAGTGTCATCAAACACGGTCCCTTATTCAGAGCGGGATGTGGACTGTAGTCGTCGCACCTTCTCGCGTAAGCTGAATGCGTACTATACTCTAACGATGCTCCAAGGTATTTTGTGATGCATCTCACGCGGTTGGTGATAATAAACTGTGTGGGATGTACTTGATTTTTCGTCTTGATTTGAATTACATAATGGGGTCACAACGGCAATGGATGGTGTTTGAATTGCTAGACCTTTTATCTGCAGTGAACATGCAACTATATGTGTGTCGTATTAAAAATTGGAATTATTCAGGGTTCGTTTGGAAATTTTATACATTAAATTGGTTTTCTAGCCATTTTAGGAGCACAATTCAAAATTAGAGCACATGCACATGCTCTGGTGTACCAACATGGGTTGGAAAATCATATATGTAAAATCATATTTGGTTTGTTGTCCATTTAACTGTTTGGTTCAGTTATGCAATTTGATTTTCATTTTCTATGGGTACAATTTTGTATTGTTATGCATGTGAAAAAAATCGAATTTGGTTGTACTCAATACATACTCTACAGATAGTATGACAACTCTCAGTTAACCTGATCAAGATCTTCCTTATGTGTGTTGTAGGGAAAAAATGTGAGACACTGCGGTTTACCATCGAGGTTTGTTCAGGCATGGTCCTTTGGCAAATAGCACATTACTGTGCAGTTGCAGGAATCATTCTAATATTTAGGTTTCTTACAATTTGATCTTGCACATGAAGGTCGTGCTATCAGAGGCTTAGACCCATTGTTCGACCCATTTTGCATGTGGGGAAATGAGATGTCCATGAATATCAGTCAAGTTAAGAAACTCAGAAAGATTGTTAGGATGAAGAAACTTGCGAAGAATAACAGCAAGATCGTTATTTGCACAATGAAGAAGACATCAGTCAACTATAGGATGGTACTAACTCTTTTACCTTGTTTTTACCCCTTGCGCCATCAGTCAACTATAGGATGGTACTAACTCTTTTACCTTGTTTGCATATCTTTGTTTTCATTACTTTTCAAAGCAGTTCACCGATGATTACCTCTCAAACCACCTGCATGGTCAAGAGGCGAGGAAGGTATTCATTCAACACCCACGGTACAATATTGAAGTCTTTCTGAAGAGGAAGAAGGTTGGGCGGGTGTCGGTGTCAAAACCGGCGGATCTCGGGCAGGGGGTCCCGAACTGTGCGTCTAGGCGGATGGTAACAGGAGACAGGGGACACGATGTTTTACCCAGGTTCGGGCCCTCTTGATGGAGGTAAAACCCTACGTCCTGCTTGATTAATATTGATGATGTGTGTTACAAGAGTAGACCTACCACGAGATCAAGGAGGCTAAACCCTAGAAGCTAGCCTATGGTATGGTTGTTGTTCGTCCTACGGACTAAAGCCATCCGGTTTATATAGACACTGGAGAGGGATAGGGTTACACAGAGTCGGTTACAATGGTAGGAGATCTACATATCCGTATCGCCAAGCTTGCCTTCCACGCCAAGGAAAGTCCCATCCGGACACGGGACGAAGTCTTCAATCCTGTATCTTCATAGTCTTGGAGTCCGGCGGATGATGATAGTTCGGCTGTCCGGACACCCCCTAGTCCGGGACTCCCTCAGTAGCCCCTGAACCAGGCTTCAATGACGACGAGCCCGGTGCGCATATTGTCTTCGGCATTGCAAGGCGGTTCTTCCTCCGAATAATTTATAGAAGATTGTGAACACCAGGATAGTGTCCGGCTCTGCAAAAATAAATTCCACGTACCACCGTAGAGAGAATAATATTACACAAGCTCAATCTACTTACGTATTTTGTGGCGTGACATCACACCATAACCAAGCCTTTAATAGAATCGTTTTTATTGTACCACCTCAGCGCGTTTAGCGAAGCGGTTTCCTTGGCACGTCTTGTCAAAGCAGAGATCGTGTTCCCCTTATTCTGGGATTCCCATAAATACGGACGTGGGTAACCCAACCGCGCCATTGATTGCGGCGCTTGGGAGATAAGCGAGTTTTACCAGGCCGGTGGGGACACATGTTTTCGTCCGTCCATATAAGGGGATAAAATCCAACCATTTTACCTGCGCCTTCTTCCTCCTTGGCTTATCCATCTCCGCGAACTCGAGCTCCAGCGCCCAAGTCCGCACATCTCACCTCAACCTTCTCCAACCATGTCCGGAGCGGGAGGCAAGTGGATGGCCTCCACCGTCAGGGAGGGGCAGATCCAAAAGCTGCGCAGCGCCGGATATTTGTCCAGCAACATCGCGCACCAGCTCCCCGACGAGGGAGAGCTCATCCCCACCCCCAGGCCCCATGACAGGGTAGTATTTCTTCCCCATTTCCTCCGTGGACTGGGCTTCCCACTCCATCCCTTTGTCCGGGGGCTCATGTTCTACTACGACCTGGATTTCCATGATCTGGCCCTGAGTTTTATCCTCAACATCTCAGCGTTTATCGTCGTGTGTGAGGCCTTCCTCCGCATCCAGCCCCACTTCGGCTTGTGGCTCAAGACCTTCAGTGTCAAGCTGAAGGTTGTAAAGGGCAGCCAAGCGGAGTGCGGAGGCGCCATGGTGGGCAGGATGTCCCACGTTACTTGGCTCGAGGGCACTTTCGTGGAAACCATTAAGGGGTGGCAATCGAGGTGGTTCTACATCACCGAGCCGCCTGACCCCGAATGGGCAGTGGCCCTCGAATTTAGATCTGGCATCCCCACATGGCTCACCTCCTGGAAAGAGAGCGGCCGGATCTACGACGATTCGGAGGAGCTGACCGGACTCCAAGCCTGCATCCAAAAGCTGGTGGACAAGAATCTCAAGCTTGTCAACATAGTCCAGGTCATGCTCATCCGCCGGATCCTCCCGTGCCAACGACGGGGCTTCAACATGTGGGAGTTCGATCCAGCGCAGCACTAGACTTTAAGAGGGCTCTTCGACACTACGTACGAAGATGTCTAGAAGGTGCTGTTCAAGGGCGCCGAGGCTCCCGCATCCGCTACCGAAGATCGCGGATTCAGCTCGCAACGTCTGGCTGACGAGGTAAGTGATTTTGTCCTTTACGGAACGCTCGTTTTCCATAGTTTGACTCTATGCGGGATCTAAACTCCCCTTTTCTTTGACAGGACTGGCTGGCGAAGGCCGAACAGACTATCTGTCCGGCCCCATTGCCAGAGGACCCAGCGGACGCCCGCCTAACGGGGCTGCTGGCTCCGGCACCCCACGTGGTGCCGGAGAAGAAGGCCAAGAACAAGGCCACGGGTACTCGAAAGAGTTCCTGTTTTTAGGTGTTATCGGATGATGAGTCCGAGGCTGACTCCTCCCACAAAGGTGAGGAGGAGAAGAAGAAAGCCTCTCCCCCAGCGGGGGGAGGGAAGAAAAGGAAGGCTTCCCCTACGGGGGAGGCCGAAGGGTCCAAGAAGGGAAAAACTCTTTCCCCGGACTGCTCTGCCAACGCCAGTGACGACGACGAGGACTGGCATCCAAGGGCCAAGCCCCTGGCGAGATCGTAAGTATCCGGACTCCCGAATAACTTCATGGTTTTTCTTTTCGCCACATAATGTATTTCTAATGCCGCATACAACCCTACAGTCCGCCCAAGGATGATCTTCCCGCTTCATCGAGCGGGTCCTTAGGTGCATCGGATATGGATTCTCTTCCGACTGCCTCCACCCCCCGTGATGCGGACGATGCCGAGGTGGGATCCCGGGAAGGGACCCACCAGGAGGAGGAGGCCCCGGAGGTGTCGCAGGACAACCTCCCGGACTTTGCACCGGACTCGGCCCCGGAACCCATAGTGGCTCCGGAGTCCGGCGGGCGACCCCTTCGTAAGAAGGGCAAGACCGTGACGCCGGCAGCCTCCGTCCAACCGGAGGCGCCGGATAACTTGTTGGAGGCGCTCAATGGCGCCTCCATTGAAGAGGAACACCGCACTGTTATGAGTGCGGTGATTCAGAAGGTTCAGCTCGCCAAGAGCGGGCTGACCGAAGCCTGCAGCAGCCTTCTAACAGGCTTTGAGGTAAGAATTTCGATATATATAAAATGGTACCGCATAGACAGTAGCCCCTGATGCTCGGTTCAGAGTTCGGAAAGAAAAGTCGGAGTAAGGATCTAAAAAGATATACGCAGGAGTCATAAAAAATATGTCAATATGGGATTGCAGATTGTGCTGCTGACCTCCGCCGCACTGACTGCGGAGGTCAATACTTTGAAGGAAAGCCTCGAGCGGTCCGAGAACGAGCTCGGACGTGCCAAGAAGCAGCTCGAGGAAAAAGAAGGTAAGTAATACCTTATTAAAATTGTACCTTCCAGAAAAGGATTTGGTTGCAAGAAAAATGACAAGGATAACATGGATATAGCAGGGGCCACAAACGAGGTGGCAAACCTGAAGGAGGCGGTGTCCGTGGCCGAACGTAATGCGGCCGCGGAACGCACCGAGCGAGAGAAGCATGAGGCGCGGGTGGCAGAGGTACAGCAGAGCTCCAGGCTCTCATGGAAAAACATGAGAGTTTGGAGCATGACTCGAAGACTCGAGAGTCCGAGCTTGCGACGGCTCTTGAGAGTGCCAAAGCCGCTAAGGCCGAAGCCTATAAGGCCCTCCGGGAAATCGAGGCGTTGAAGAAAATAGCGGCGGGTAAGGAATTTTTCATGCAAAGTAAGCATGTGAGTGTGAATTACCTATCACTTACCCGAATTCGGAGCTCTCCAGGAGCATTCACAGATCTGCCCCGCAGCGTGTCCGATGCTGCCGCTTTCTACAGGGCCGAGGAGGGGAGCTCGACGGAGAAGGTCTTCTGGTCTCAGTATGCTGAGGCCGGACATCCGGTGCCCCTTAGCGAGCAGCTGAAGTGCTGGTCGAGCTCCACAAGGCGGCCGAGCAGGCCATGAAGGGCCTCATAGTTCAGCTATGGCCTAAGGAGGCCATGCATGGGAGCTACTTCGGCCTGGTGCGGTGGCTGGTGGATGCGTGTCCATGGGCTGAAGTCATCAAGCACTCCGCCTGTATTGAAGGTGCCCGTCGGGCCCTTGCCCGCGCAAAGGTGCGCTGGGGCAAGATGGATGCCCAGAAGCTTGTGACGGACGCGCCACCACAGGGCAAGGAGCATCGCACGCCCGAAATGTATTATAAAACTGTCCTGAAGGGTGCCCGCATTATTGCGGATGAGTGTTCCAAAGATGTAATTTTTTAGTAAACTCGCATTTTGTTATCCTGTGCGCTGAAAACTTAGTTCATATGCGCTAAGCAACGCTTGTTAATTTAAAATATTACCTTATGTGCGGCTGTTTATCAAATCTGAGAGATGGCAAGTCGTCGGCTTCAGCCCCCATGCCACGAGTGCTGGGGTGTTCGGGATAAATTTGAGCACTCTTGTTCCCATTTTTGGGTCCATCTAGGGAGGCGCTCAACACAACAAACAAGGCAACCGGACTTATAATGCTTGAACACTCTCACTTAGCCATAGAATTATATAATTTTAAATTTCGGCGAAGCCCCTAGTATTCGGAAGGCCGAATTTGGGGCGCTATCCACGCCTGGGCCGGACAAAGTCGGCTCCTCGCTCTAAGCGGCATAAGTCTTTAGGGACTCGCAAGAAACCTCTCGAACAGCGACCGACTCTCGCCTCATCATGACGGTCAGTTTTAGCTTTCTCCACTAAGGCGCTCGCCTAGCTCAACTGGGGCGCAATCGCAGTGGTTCTCCCAGTGCTACCTTAGCCGATACAACGGAACGTAAGGTACCAAAACATGGGAGCCGGGCAAACCCAACTATTGACCCAAGAACATGATTTGGAGCCGATGCATATAATGCTATAAGTTCGGGGTGCCGCACTTGTGAAAGTGTTCAGACTTATCACACCGTATTGCGGGAAACATAAGCCCCTGATGTATTTAGCCGTACCAAAGTGTACAGATGCAACATGTCATAAATGAACATATGTATAAGAAAGAAAGGCAATTGGTAGCGAAAAAAGGTGTTGCATTGCTTTATTCAAGGAAAAGAACTGCTGTGAATGCAGAACAATACAAATGGTGCGATAAGCAGGGGATGGGACTATGAAACATGTCCCCCCTCTAGGGGTAGGCTACGGAATGGTGTATGAAACAAATTTAATGCTCTTAATGGAGACCACCTGGATATTCGTTGTAGCCTTTCTCCTTCCCTGGCTGTTGCATCGTGAGTTCGGCAGGTCTGCTGCCGGACAGGTCCTCTGACGAACGGAGTCCTGTGGGTAAAAAATAAAAAGGAAAAAAGATAAAAAGAACGACACACTTGAGAGCCCCTGGTGTGGTTGAGCCGCATTCTGGGCCTATGGTGGTCGTGCCCCTCTCCCCATGCCCATGGTATCTCCAAAGCGTAATGGTGTACGTGAAGGACCTGTCTTGACGTTTTGCAGGGGCTGGGGTTGGGGCCGCACTGCTACGCATGCTCGGAACATGCCAGGTGGTCTTGTTGTAGGTTACTCCGGGCGCGTTTAGCCGTGTCCGGTCGCTTAACGGCCGGACTCGAGAACTGCCTTAAGAGGTTGCACTGTACTTCTGCCGCGAGAGCCGCTGTATGTTCCTCCATTCGGAGAGAGCGTTTAGTGTTTCCGTTGACCGTGATGACTCCTCAAGGGCCTGGCATCTTGAGCTTGAGGTATGCGTAGTGCGGCACTGCATTGAACTTTGCAAACGCGGTACGTCCGAGCAGAGCGTGATAGCCGCTGCAGAACGGAACTATGTCGAAGATTAACTCCTTGCTTCGGAAATTATTCGGGGATCCGAAGACCACTTCCAGTGTAACCGAGCCTGTACAATTGGCTTCTACACCTGGTATGGCGCCTTTAAAGGTTGTCTTGGTTGGTTTAATCCTTGAGGGGTCTATGCCCATTTTGCGCACTGTATCCTGATAAAGCAGGTTCAGGCTGCTGCCGCCGTCCATCAGGACTCTGGTGAGGTGAAATCCATCGACGATTGGGTCTAAAACCAATGCGGCGAATCCGCCGTGGCGGATACTGGTGGGGTGGTCCCTTCGGTCAAAAGTGATCGGGCAGGAGGACCATGAGTTGAACTTCGGGCCAACTGGCTCCATCACGTATACATCCCTGAGTGCACGCTTCCGCTCCCTTTTGGGTATGTGTGTTGCGTATATCATGTTCACCCTCCGCACCTGTGGGGGGAAACCCTTTTGTCCTCTATTGTTCGGCGGCCGGGTCTCTTCCTCGTCATCGCTATGCAGCCCCTTGTCATTGTTTTCGGCAATTAACTTGCCTGCCTGCTTGAATACCCAACAGTCCCTGTTGGTGTGGTTGGCTGGTTTTTCGGGGGTGCCGTGTATCTGGCACGAGCGGTCGAGTATTCGGTCCAAATTGGATGGACCCGGAGTGGTTCTTTTGAATGGCTTTTTCCGCTGACCGGGTTTAGAGCCTCTGAATCTGGCATTGACTGCCGTATCCTCACTATTGTCGCCGTTAATGTGGGGCGTCCACGCGATCCATAGATCGATCTTGATTGTCTTGCCTTATCCTCCAATATATCTCGCAAGTCCGGAGCGTTCCCCTGTGGCCTTGTGCTTTTCGAGCGATGCCGGGGTACGGTTCTGGTGAAGGGCCTAGAGGCCTCTCTGTCGCGACCACGGGGTGGTCGGTCAGCCATATTGTCTGCTGGTGATGCAGGTTCGTACGCCTCCACCTCTAATCGGGGGAGCAGCTTGCGTATAGGGTAGCTTTTGGAGGGGCGTTCGAGCTCATGCTCCTCGGCCGCGAGGACTTCAGTCCATCTGTCGGCTAGCAGATCTTGATCAGCTTTAAGCTGTTGCTGCTTTTTCTTGAGGTTGTTTGCCGTGGCCATAAGCCTGCGTTTAAAACTCTCTTGTTCGACGGGATCCTCAGGCACGAAGAATTCGTCGTCGTCGAGGCTCGCCTCTGGAGGGAGGCATATAATCCTCTACCTCTTCTTCTTCCGCTCTCTCATGAGGGCTGGCGTCTCCATCCTCCTGTGCTGAATCTTGCTGGAGTGGGTTGTCTTCGGCACTATCTGGGGTGTTATTATCTCCGGTGCCGGAATCTTCATTCTTGCTATGGCGGGATTTAGAGCGGCGCCGCTGACGCCGTCGCTTGGGCTGTTTCTTGGAGGGGTCATCCTCCGCTGCCCCTTCGCCATTCCCATCCTTTGGGATATCCACCATGTATATGTCATATGATGAGGTGGCTTTCCAGTGCCCGGTAGGCGCTGGTTCTTGGTCCTCTCCGGCATCGTCGTCCATACCGTCGATGTCTTCGGAGTCGTAGTCTAGCATGTCGGTTAGATCGTCGACAGTGGCTACCAAGTGGGTGGTGGGTGGGCTTTGAATTTCTTCGTTGTCCGCATCCCAACCGTCCTGGCCGCAGTTCGGCTAGGGCTCTCCTGATAACGAGAGAAACTTTAGTGAACTCAAGATGTCGCCAAAAGGTGAGTGTTGAAAGATGTCCGCCGCGGTGAACTCCATGATCGGCGCCCAATCGGATTCAATCGGAGGGGGCGTGGGAGGTTCGGAGTCCGGCGAGGAGTCCGGCGCATCAGAGCCGCGAGCTTCGTGAGGGACAAGGTTAGTGTTCGGCTCTATCGCCGTAGAGGTTGCAGCCCCCGAGGCGGTGTCTAGCCATCCGTCCTCGATCTGCGCAGCCGGCTCCGAATTGAAGATCGGAGCAGGCTCGAGTGCGGCCTCCAGGGTACTGTCCGGCCGCAGAGCTAAATCATGCTCACCGTGACAGTGCGGCACGCTCGGCTATGGCTCGAATCCATCGAGGATCAAGTCCCCGCGGATGTCAGCCGTGAAGTTCAAACTTTCAAATCTGACCTGACGGCCAGGGGCGTAGCTTTCGATCTGCTCCAGATGGCCAAGCGAATTGGCCCGCAGTGCAAAGCCGCCGAATACGAAGATCTGTCCGGGGAGGAAGGTCTCACCCTGGACTGCGTCGTTGTTGATGATCGAAGAAGCCATCGAGCCTATCGGTGACAACATAGAGGAACTCTCAATGAAAGCACCAATGTCGGTGTCAAAACCGGCGGATCTCGGGTAGGGGGTCCCGAACTGTGCATCTAGGAGGATGGTAACAGGAGACAAGGGACACGATGTTTTACCCAGGTTCGGGCCCTCTTGATGGAGGTAAAACCCTATGTCCTGCTTGATTAATATTGATGATGTGTGTTACAAGAGTAGATCTACCACGAGATCAAGGAGGCTAAACCCTAGAAGCTAGCCTATGGTATGATTGTTGTTCGTCCTACGGACTAAAGCCATCCGGTTTATATAGACACCGGAGAGGGCTAGGGTTACACAGAGTCGGTTACAATGGTAGGAGATCTACATATCCGTATCGCCAGGCTTGCCTTCCACGCCAAGGAAAGTCCCATCCGGACACGGGACAAAGTCTTCAATCTTGTATCCTCATAGTCTTGGAGTCCGGCCGATGATGATAGTTCGGCTGTCCGGACACCCCCTAGTCCGGGACTCCCTCAGCGGGCAATTATCCATAGCCACTAGCATTGCAAGGACATTCAACATCACTGAAGGCTCAACATTTGCCTTCCGCTTCTGCAGTTTCCAAGATGAGATTCATTTGTCTATTTACCATGTATGATGCTACTTTCCAAAGGTTTTTGATGTTGCATGTGAAACTTGGTGCTGTTGTGTAATGGCGGAACTGAGTGCCGAAGCTATCTGATGTAATTTGACTATGAAATCCTGGTTGTTGTTATATAGATATGAAATATCCAATGTGTTTTTATAAGAAATATCAATTTGATTAGTACATGGATTATCAATAATAGACTAATTACCCATCTTATTGGGGTTTTCTATTGCAGACGGTTACTTAGACAGCACCGTGGGCGATGAACTCAAACAACGCGCATGCTTTCTAGAAAGTAGCCGTGTTCGATCAACTAAGAATCACACACGGCTTCCGGCAGAGAACTGTTTGCATTAGGCCACCTTACACAAATGTTTCCACACAAAAAATTGTGTGTGATATACATATGAGCGAAAATGTTTTTCTGGGATTCGCCGTGTGGGATGTACATATGAACGGAAACAATTGGGTTTCGATGCCTCGGCCGATCACACACGAGCCAGCTTGTGTGCCAGGAGGGCCTATCCCCAACGGTTTTTGGGTCGTGTGGGAAGGACCCCCCCCCCTATCGCCCACACTCACTTGGCGACGGTTCCAAACGTCATCACGGAAAGGGATTAAAAACTGATTGTATAGCATGTCGCTGTACCAGTGAACAGTCGCCTTATACCTCTCTTTCTTGATATCAACATTATTTCTAGTTTTGACATGTATGTTCGTCTGTCATCCAGCAAAGCTTCACCCAGATTCTGGGCACAGTGAAGGTCTTGGCACTAGAATCTGTCGGCCCCAACCTGGACCAAGTTGTTAGTTGCCTAAGATGCTTCCCGTGCCTGAAGAAGTTGTATATCGAGGTGATGTTCCTTTCCTGTTAAATGTTAACCATAAGGGAGTTCAATTTTTTGCACCTTTTCCCAAGTTTACAATGACAATGTACTACGATTTCTGAAGGAATTTTGGAGGTTTTCAGGACATACACCCCCACCACCACCACATATTGGTTGCTTGATTCATATGGTTACAATCCATAAGCATTTCTCCTTTGGATTCATCTGTACTAGTTTTCTTAGGGTTTTTCATCCAATCCAACCTCTTGTGAAGAAGACTACATGTTTCTATACTGTAATAAAATGCCAATGTTAATCATGTAAGATCGAAGATGGCACGTTGGTGCATTTTACAAATCCTAAAAACCAAATAGGTGTGTGGTAGTGTTCAAAACTGCATGTAGGCACTAAGACATTCTCTTCTTTTGCAGATAATAATAGGCCCGGAGGTGGATAATGTTTATAACGACAATCACATCGAATGCCTGGATCTGCATCTCTCAAATATTACTTTGAACTCCTACTGAGGGATCTTACCGGAGATTACACTCGCCAGGTTCTTTCCTGCCAGAGCAAAGGTGTTGAGGGTACTGAGGTTTAACACACATTTAATTAGGAAAGATGAATGGTATGTTGATCAGAGCCGGCAAGTACTACAAAATGGAAGAGGCTCCAAAAAAGCTAAACTTCGTTTTGGAAGAGCATATGGCAGAGCAATTGGAAGTCATTGTGTCAAACCCATACATGACTTGTCAGCGACTGATCCCTTTGCAGAAATGTCGATGTTTGGAATGTTTGAATTTGGGCATTGTAATCTTTGAATTTGACCCTTGCAATATTTATGGTATTTGTTATATAACATAACTGGATGTTTAATTTGGTATTGCAATCATGTCATGTTACAAGTATATATATGTTATTCTTCTGTACACAAAGCATAGATGTTCTGTAGACAGGGCATATCACAACACGCGGAACGCACTAGGTAACCCGTCAGTGATGAATTCATCAATCGCAAACAGTTCATCCAAGTGAATCGTATGTTGTATATTGCACACACCTTCATCTGGCTGCCTTTTTGTTCTTCTACCTCATCGCAAACAGTTCATCGAACTGAACCATATGCCCCTTATCACACACGCAACTAAATTCTGAACAGTGTTTGATGCATCCGTCATCGCAAACGTTTTGCATCTTTTTTGATGTTTTTCTACATCACCATTTGCGATTAGTGCATCGCACACGGTTTCATCGTAGGGTCTCTGATCGTAGTGTCGCGTTAGTAGCATCCTATAGTAGTGTATATGAATATTATTTGAATCTTCTCTTAATTAATATGCATGATTTGATATCCTTGTATTTCTCTTTGAATTATCAGTATGTTTTGGCCAACTAGATTGGTTTTTCTTGCAATGGGAGAGGTGCTTTGCTTTGGGTTCAATCTTGCGTGATTTCATCCAGTGACAAAGTAGTGGTAGCGAGACATTGTTGGTGGGAAACGACACCTATGGGATCACAAGAATCCCTTCTATGGTTGCAGGGCGCGGGATCGTCAGAGGAGCAGGACTAGTGGACAGCACAAAGGGGATTTACCCAGGTTCGGGCCGCAAAGATGCGTAAAACCCTACGATCCTACTTTGGTGGATGTATTTAGTGTTCTTGAGCTCTTGAACTAGCTCTGGGTCTTCCAGGTCCAAAAGAGCCGAATCCCCTCCTCGGTGTGCCATGGGCCTCCTTTTATAGGCGAAAGGGGCTGCCACAGTGGCACACAGGAGGTGGAAAGTGCTACAGCGTTATGAGCTTATCGCTGGTATTACAGGACAAAGTGCATTAAATGCGGGGTTTAGGTGTCCCTCCACTATATCGGGGACGGGGGTGAGGCCCGTCCCGTCCGTCGCCGCTCCTCCTGGCTTTGACACACGCCCCGTCCAGCGATGCATGCAGTGCCATGTAGGCAGGTAGGCAGCTGAGGTGGCGCGGTGGTAGAGCCTCCATGAAGGGATGCATGTCACCATGCAAGTGCCTGCCCAGTTAGTTGGGTTGGCAGCTGCATGCGAATGGCGGCGGGGAAGACTTGCTGGCACGGGCCTCGCGGTGGCCCTGCTGGCGCGCCTGGCGAGGGTCTTGCCGGGTGGCCCGGCAAGGGTTCTGCCGCGGCACGCCGTCGTCCCTGGCAAGGATCTTGCCGGGGGTCTCGTGGGCTTCCTCAATAAGAACCTTGCTGAGGATTATTGCCTTCCTATCCTCATTTGATCTTGACTGTTCTTTGTCTTCACAAAGATCTGCATGCTACCACGGAGGTGCCTCCCGATCCATGTTCCAATGCGTTTGCTTAGTGTTGGTGGGCTCGAAGGTGGCTCGCTCGGCTGGTGTGGACGAGCTGCCCCAGCAAGGGTCTTGCCAGGGCCGCTGAGCTTCCCTCGGCAAGGGTCCTTCCCGGGGCAACCTGCATCACTCGTCCGACCTTTGTGGCCTTGGTCCTTGATGTTGCTTTGTTTGTTTTGCGCCTTTGGCTTCTCCTCGGCTCTCCTCTCCTGCCCTGTTTATGCGTGGCCGTGGCAGGCGGCTCTGACTGCCCGTGCACAAGTAAAGGGGTCAAAAGCAGAGCCCCTACTTTTGTATACCGACAGGAGCCCCCGGGCCTGGGCCATACATAAGCGCAGCACGTTATTGGGCCAGGCCCAGAACGGTGTGCGGGGAGTTGGGGCGGATTTTTACCGCGGTAACTGTTCTGTCCGCTGCGCTTCCCCCCATGACCCACGTCGGACGCGTGTCGTGGGGGAGTGTGCGTGACTTGGGGGGCATGCGTGGGATAGCGACCACACGCATGCGTCGCGTCGCAGTTAATTGGAAAGGAGGCGGCCCGTGCCTTTCCCCTTAAGAGGGAATAACCGCGGGCGCGCTCCTCACTTTTCCCCTTCCCTGCGTCCTCCCCAATCTTGAAACCGCCATCTCCTTTCTTTATCCTCTAACCCCATGCTTCCGCTCATCGTCGACGTGCTTCTGCCATCCCCTGCCCTCTACGTATCGCGACCGCAATGGCGCCCAAATCCACCAAGGGAAATTGGGTAGCCAGAGATGCCGGCGCGGCGGAGCCGTCGGCAAGCGAGCTGGTGGCGCGATGAGCGCAGTTCGCCCTCTTTCCCTCGATGGTCGATGTGCCCATGCTCCGGGAGTACTACAAGCTTCTGTGGGACGTGAAGACGGGGGGAGAAATGATAAGGCATCCAGCCACACGCGTCGTCCCTGCCAGCGTTGGGCCCGCCCCAAACCGGTACCCTTTCTTCGTCGACTACTTCTCTTGCGGGCTTTGTCCCCCTTTCTCTGATTTCTTCAAGGACATCATGTACACCTTCAGCTTCCGTCTTCTGGATTTTACTCCAAATGTCTTGGCGTGCATGGCCCTCTTCGCACACCTCTGCGAGGGCTTTGCTAGGGTGCATCCCAACACGGCGCTCTTCCGCCACTACTTCTCCCCTCGGATCCAAAAGGGAGGCGCCATCACCGGCAGCGTCACCTAGATCCCAAGGGCCAATGGAGCATACCCGAACGGCGCCATGAAGGAGAGGTGGGAAGAGTGGCAGGGCCGATGGTGCTTTATCGAGGAGGAGAACCCGCCGGCGTTCTGTGAGGTCCGTCAGGTGGCGCCGGTCCGTGGAAAGGACTGGGGCGACGTTGGTGTTGATGAAGAGAAGCTCACGATCGCCACCACCAGGATCCTCAAGCTTACCCGTGCCGGGCTCACCCTTGAGATGATCGGTGCAGACTTCATCCGCCGCCAGATTGCTCCTCTACATGACAAGGGGAGGCCGGCCTGGCTTTTTGTGAATGCTGCTGATATCATGAGGCTCCGCCCTGGCCTTGACCAGAACCTGACGGTGCTGAGGCACGCCCATCTCTGCCAGTGGGTTTTCCACCTTGAGGTGAATGAAGAAGGCGAGGTCGAGCGGTCCGGCAAGGTGGCAAGGGCTGCCGCGAAGGCCGGCAAGGTGGACAAGGAGCCCGTCTTCAAGCTGCCGGCAGGAGTGGTCCCTCTTAGCAACAACTCTCGTTGGTCGGAGATCATCGCCATGATGCCGCTTTTCAACACGCATGGCCTTGATCCAAGCTAGGTCGAGCCTGACGAGCTCAAGGTGCAGGAGTTCTTCGACACCTTGCACGAGGCGTACATTGCCGCCGAGCCGCGGCTCATCCAGGACACTTCTCAGGAGGGGTTGGACTACATTGGCGCCAGGTTGCGGGGGGCAAGGCTCGCCGAGGAGTCGGCAAGGCTTGCCGTGGAGGCCGGCAGCGCTGGTGGCACGATGGACAGTGTTGCGGCGGAAGCGGAGGAGGAGGACCTTGCCCGATGGGCGGCGGCCGCTGGGGAGGCCAGCGGCGCCAGCACAGGGCCCCCCTTGTTGAGGACGTCATCGACGAGGCTTCGGAGGAGGACGAAGGGGAGGAGATCACGACCTCCGATCCTCCGGCCACCAAGAGGGGGCAAGTTCTGCGGCAGGCTGCCTCCGGTGAGCTGGTCCGTCCGGGTCAGGCCACGCAGCTGCGACTGGCTCAAGGGACATCGGCGCGCCAGACGAGGGCCATGGTGACAAAGAAGGCGGCGGAGGCTGAGGCAGCAGGGAGGAAGGCATCTGTTTCCTCATCGTCCAGGCGTGCCCAGACGCCACCGCCCTCTCCGCCGCCAGCAGATGTTGGCGCGGGGATTGTCTTCGACTTCGCGCCCCTCAGCCCGGAGAGATACTCTGAGCCGCCCAGCCCGGAGAGAAAAAGGAAAGAAACAGAGGAGGAGGAGGAGGAAGAAAATGAAGAGTAAGATTCTGCTTTCCTCCCTCATTTCTTACACTCCCCCCGACGGTGTTGCTCACTTGCCTTCATCTTGCAGGGATATGGAGATGCTGGCCCAGGGGATAAAGAGGGCCAGGACTTTGGCGAGTGGCCAGCCCCCGGCAGGCACCTCCGACATGCCGCTGGTGGTGTCGAGCAGCCCGGACAGCAGCCCCCGGCCCAGTCCCCAGCGTGAGTCCGCCACCCACCCTCCATCAGCGTGCGTCATGCGCGATGCTTCAGTGCTAACCATGTCGTGGATGCAGGAGGGGGGAAGCACCAAGGGGAGCCACAAAGGGCTTCTCCTATCGTGCTGCCTCCGTAAACCACACCGCCCTGAGGGGCGTGCCCGACAAGGGCACCAAGTCCTGGGGCCATGCACACGGAGGACGAGGAGGAGAACGCAGGCGCCGGTGGCTTTGCTTCGACGCCGGACATTGGCAAAGAAGGGGCTTCCGCCTCTCGGCCTAGGATGGGTAGGCCATTTGCTCTTCGTCTCCACATACATCTTTTCCTCTTTTCTCTTTCTCTCTTTTTTTATGTTGATTTTGTCTTGTTTCCTTCTTGGCATCCAGATTTCTCCTCGGTGGATCCAGAGGACATCGACACCGTAATCAAGGATGTCGCCGAGGACGCCGCGGCGCAGGCTGAGAAAATTGCTGTCGAGGAGAACGAGCCTGACGCCGCTGAAGATTCTGCCAAGGGGCCTGTTGGAGAGCCCGGCGAGGGGCATGCTGAGGAGCCCGGCAAGGGACCTACCGAGGAGGCCGGCAAGGCCGCTGCCGAGGAGGTGGCGGTCGACGACCTGCCTTCCTCCTCCGCTGCCTCCGGCTCTGGAAGGTATCTGAAGGTGGGCGAGGACCTCCTCGTCCATCTCCCAGGCACGTCAAGCTCCAGGGCCCCCATCGAGGGGGAGATGCTCGACGGCGAGGTGCTTGCCGCTGCTGGGCTTGACGTTGTCGATGAGCCGAGTGTTGATGGTGACGGCTCCCAGGAGGAGCGGCTGCTCCGGACCATGGGTTCCAGCTTTCGGAAACTCCAGGCTCTCCACCGCGCTCGCCTGGACAAGGCCAAGTCCAAGGCGGCGGTGGTGGAGAAAGTGGAGGCGGACTTTGAAGGGCGCGTCGCCGAAGCGCAAGATTGGTGGTGCCAGGCTCAGGACGAGCTGAAGGCCGCTCAGAGCAAGCTAGCCATGCGTGACGTGGAGCACACCATGAAGCTGGCCGACATCAAGAAGGCCCAGGAAACGGCGAAGAACCTGGCCGCCGAAGCCGAGGCCGCCCGGACCCAGCGCGAGGCCGCACTGAACTCCCAAGAGGAGGATATTGCCACGCGCGAGGAGAAACTTGCCGCCACGCTCCACAGCAAGGATGAAGAGGTGGACAAGCTCGTCGTGCAGCAGACCCAAGAGCTGGAGCAGAGGCATCAAGAGGCACTCAATGCCCAGGCCCAGGTCTACGCCGGCAGGGTGAAGGAGCTGGAGGAGCGGGCTTTGAGGCTGTCCCAGGAGAAAGACCCGCTCAACGGCGCCCTAGCGGAGGCGCAGGGCACAGTCATCAGCAAGGCCAGAGAGCTCTCCGACGCCAACAACTCCATCAGAGACCTCCAGCAGAAGCTAGGGGATCTCGAGAAGATGTTGTCGGAGGCCAGGACCCGAGAGGAGATCCTGACCAAGGACCTGGCGACGGAGAAGCAGCTGCGGATGAACGAGACCGCCAGCCTCAACGACCAAGTGGCGGGCGAGAAGCGCTGGCTTGAACGCCTTGCCGCCGTTGCAGATTCAACCGCCACTCAGCTGGCCATCATGGGGGTGCTGGGCATGGGGTACGCCCTAGAGGTGAATCTAAGCCCCAACGCCAGCCTGACCATATACTTTCAGAGGGTCGTTGGCGCCCTGAAGCGGCTCCAATCCAACCGGGCGGCCTCCCTGGCCGAGGAGTCCTGGATTCTCTGCCGGGGGGCCATAACCAGGGTGCTCGTCAAGATAGCGCATTGGCATCCTGACCTCGACTTCGAAGTGGTGGTGCTAAAGAGCTTGCCGGAGGATGCTGACATCGCAGCGCTCAATGAGCGTATCCAGCCCATCCTCGGCCGCATAGACAAAATCAAGAGGTTGGAGGGCCAGCGTCGGGACTGAGCACCCCGTTTCTTATTGCCGTTGCAGGTTCATAACCAATACAATTCTATCTTTAGTTAGAGGCGGCAATTTATGTAATATAACTCTGCAGTATTCCTGAAATTATGCATGTTATTTTCCTGTTCGATTTTCCTTTGTATGTACGCCCCACGTCGACTGGGTAGGCTTGCCGACGTGTAAACCCAGGGCGGCGTCTTGAGGACGGATCCTCATTGGCCTGCCACGTGCGCTTGCTGCCGGGCGAAGCACCTCACCGCCCTCAGAGCGGCCGCTCAACCTGCCGATCTTGACTCGAGTCAGAGCTGAGAGCGTAGCTGATGGCGAAATGCTACCCTGCCGCTCTCGACGCGGCCGCTCAAGCTGTTGAGCGGACTCGAAACAGAACAAGGGCGTTGCCAATCGCAGGAGGGCCCCTCCGCGTACAGGTTTTCCATACATAGGCAGAACCGTCGAGGATAATAACCTTATATTTAAGGAGAAAAATTCAAAGTTCAGCATGACTCAGCTTTCTCGTCGCCGCCTCGGCGTCTTTAGGGCCAACGGGCAACGCCGCCCTCTTGGCAGCCTTCTCCGCAGGGGTCATGGCGATGATGAGCTGCTGGGACAACTACTAGTCCAGATTCTCACAATTGCGCCCCCTACCTGGCGCACCAAAGATGTCGGTGGGAAATGACACCTATGGGATCACAAGAATCCCTTCTACGGTTGCAGGGCGCGGGATCGTGAGAGGAGCGGGACTATTGGACAGCACAAAGGGGATTTACCCAGGTTCGGGCCGCAAAGATGCGTAAAACCCTACGATCCTGCTTTGGTGGATGTATTTAGTGTTCTTGAGCTCTTGAACTAGCTCTAGGTCTTCTAGGTCCAAAAGAGCTAAATCCCCTCCTCGGTGTGCCATAGGCCACCTTTTATAGGCGAAAGGGGCTGCATAGTGGCACACGGGAGGTGGAAAGTGCTACAGGGTTATGAGCTTATCGCTGGTATTACAGGACAAAGTGCATTAAATGCGGGGTTTAGGTGTCCCTCCACTTTATCGGGGACGGTGGTGAGGCCCGTCTCGTCCGTCGCCGCTCCTCCTGGCTTTGACACGCGCCCCATCCAGCGATGCATGCAGTGCCATGTAGGCAGGCAGGCAGCTGAGGTGGCGCGGTGGTAGAGCCTCCAGGAAGGGCTACATGTCGCCACGCAGGTGCCTACCCAGTTGGTTGGGTTGGCAGCTGCATGCGAACGGCGGCGGCGGAGACTTGCTGGCACGGGCCTGGCGGCGGCCCTACTGGCGCGCCTGGCGGGGGTCTTGCCGGGTGGCCCAGCAAGGGTTCTGCCGTGGCACACCGTCGTCCTCGGCAAGGATCTTACCGAGGGTGTCGTGGGCTTCCTTGGTAAGAACCTTGCTGAGGATTGTTGCCTTCCTATACTCATTTGATCTTGACTGTTCTTTGTCTGCACAAAGATCTGCATGCCACCACGGAGGTGCCTCCCGAGCCCTATTCCAATGCGTTTGCTTAGCGTTGGTGGGCTCGAAGGTGGCTCGCTCGACTGGTGTGGACGAGCTGCCCCGGCAAGGGTCTTATCGGGGCCGCTGAGGCTGCCCTCGGCAAGGGTCCTTGCTGGGGCAACCTGTGTCGCCCGTGCGACCTTTGTGGCCTTGGTCCTTGATGTTGCTTTGTTTGTTTTGCGCCTTTTGCTTCTCTCCGACTTCCCTCTCCTGCCCTGTTTATGCGCGGCCGTGGCAGGCGGCTCTGACTGCTCGTGCACAAGTAAAGGGGTCAAAAGCAGAGCCCCTACTTTTGTACACCGACAGACATGTATTGTATTGTTGCCATCGAGGAATAAAAGGTGGGTTTTTCATCATATTGCTTGAGTTTATCCCGCTACATCATGTCATCTTACTTAATGTGTTACTCTGTTCTTATGAACTTAATACTCTAGATGCAGGCAGGAGTCGGTCGATGTGAGGAGTAATAGTAGTAGATGTAGAATCGTTTCGGTCTACTTGACACAGATGTGATGCCTATATTTCATAATCATTGCCTTGGATATCATTATAACTGTGCGCTTTTCTATCAATTGCTCGATAGAATTTGTTCACCCACCGTATTATTTGCCTTCATGAGAGAAGCCTCTAATGAAACCTACGGCCCCCGGGTCTATTTTCCATCATATTTCCTTTCCTATCTACTATTTTGCAATCTTTTATTTTCAGATCTATAAACCAAAAAAACCCAAAAATATTTTATCTTTTATGTCTCTCTATCAGATCTCACCTTTGCAATTGACCGTGAAGGGATTGACAACCCCTTTATCATGTTGGGTGCAAGTGTTTGATTGTTTGTTCGGGTGCATTGATTGGGGACTTGCTTGTCCTCCTGGTGGATTGATACCTTGGTTCTCTAACTGAGGGAAATACTTATCTCTACTTTACTGCATCACCCTTTCCTCATCAAAGGAAAAACCAACGCAAGCTCAAGAAGTAGCAAGTGCCACCGCTACACTTCATCGTCGACGGTGAGGAAGAGCTTCACGGCCTTGACCTCATTGCCATCGTACTCGCGCCGGCTACGGAAATCTTCACTCCACCACCATCGTAGATGTCTCCCACCGCCGAGTTAGGGTGTGGGAGATCTAAACTAATGAACTTCTCCATCTCCACTCCCAGTTTGTCGTGTTCTTCGTCAAGGGTAATTAAAATCTGATTTTACTGCCCTACCTTGATTCTTATGATTTTCACAAAATCCTCAACAGGTGTTTATTCTTCAATATTTCACTCCTAAACACCGCAATGCTTCCTTTCCTTGATTGATTTATCTAAACTATGATTTTCCTCAAGATTCCTCAATTGTGTCAATTTTCTAATCTGCATAACTCTGGAACCTGAGTCAAGAATGCTTAGTAAAATTCCTCAAGACATCTATGGTCAAATTCCTCAAACTTGATACTTTTTGAAAAAATTCTGAGAATGCATATGACCTTTTCAAATTCTTCACACCTATACTCTGCTCACAGGTACAAAATGTCTGCTGATGAATCACTAGGTTCTCATCAACTTAAATCATTTGCAGCGTTCCTTGAAGAAAACTTGCATACTTTCTCAGAATCATCAAAAGTTCAAAATCCTCAAGTGAAGAAAATGGCTGATGGGAAAAGACCTCAGAAAGGAGGAAAAAGGCTTGAAACAAATACATCGTTTGAAATTCCAGAGAACATCTATGATGAATATTGCACATCTGATGAAGATACTCGTGAAAGGAGACTCAAAAGCAGCACAAAATACGCATTCAGAGAATTGAGAGAAGATGGGCTAAGGAATGGAAGGAATATCATTATGTTACTCCCAACTACATGAACAAATTTGCAGTATATCCTCCATGCACAAGACCACCTCTAGCTGCTGGTCAACGAGCTAATCCCACCAGCATAAAGCGTGGTGATAATTTCCTAAAGAATGGGCAAAACGCCAAGCAAAGCTTTCAAAAGTTGTTGAAGAAGTTGTGAGGAAATTCAATAAAGATTCACAAGTTGCTGCTGCTGAGGCCTCTGCTAGTAGAACTGCGCCTAAGAAGGTTATTTTGAAGAAATCTGCCGCCAAGTAAAAATCTTCAAGATCAATGCCCTCACGGCCAAGTTCCTCAACAACAAAGTCTTCAGGGCAAATACCTCAGGCAACTTCCTCAAGGGCAGCCAGAACTCCCTCTGTTGCTGCGAAATTCTCAGGTGTTGCCACAAAATCCATAACACCTGCACATCTAGCAACGTGTCAGCGGACTGCTGGATTTTCTATTGTCTCAGGGGCATCTGCAACTTCCTCAGCTCAACCACAATCCTCAAGTGGTCCATCTTTGTTGAAGGTCAAGTCCACTTCTGGACATGGTAAGAGGCAAAGTCCTCATAAGAAGCAACTGGTGTTCCATGTTCCATCTGATGATGATGAAGCTGATGATGAAGAACTTGGTGAAATCATCAGAGATAGACAAGAAAGGGCTGCAAGAGCCCAGGGCAGCTTTTTTTCCTCTTATGCTGGATCCAAAGAAGATCCTTGATTTCATTGACATATGGCACAAGGATCCAAATACTCCGCTCCCTGACTTGAACTTGACTCCTGGGAAGAGTCACATGCTAACCACCTTCATAGGTGAAGAAAAGTGGAAATATGAGAAGGCTAGAAGAGTCAAGAAGGACTAGTACAAGAAAGAGAGCTTTCGGAGGAACAACGTTCTCACTTTGTCTCTTGAAGAACTTGTGACTATGCAAAAGGAAATCAAAGTCCTCAGTGATGAATTTGACTGACACCATGTTGATTGGCTAGGAGCCAAGGTTAGATTTGTCAAGATCGCCAAGAACCCCAAGGCAATTGTTGCAGCTCCATTGCAACAACAAATTCCTCAGGCTGAAGAATTTGTTCAGCCTGCTGAAGGAAATGAAAGCACAGCTGATGACTCTTAGGGTGCTGAAGAAAATATCAGGGCTGCTGAAGAAATTCCAGCTCCTGAAAAAACTGACAGGGTAATCACTGATGTTGCATGTGAAGAACAACCTAGGCCAGCTGAAGAAACTGCTGAGCCTGAAGAAACTGTGAATGCCAGGGCGACTACATCACTCGTGCCTGGAGAAAATGCACCAACTTCATCCTCTGCTCCTCCTGCAAAATCTTCAAAGGTGAAGACAACCACACTTCCTTCTGCATCAGAACTGAAGAAAACCAAAGCTGTGGAGAAAGAAGCCGCAAGAAAAAGGAAAGCATCAACATAAGCAGAATCCTCAGATCCCAAGAAAGTGAGGACTTTAACAAGCTCATTCAGTCAACCAATTGATGTTGTTCCCATCTCTGTTGTGCCGCCAAAGGAGATTTTTCCGTTTGGTGAAGAATAT
Source organism: Triticum dicoccoides (assembly GCF_002162155.2). Classification (NCBI taxonomy): domain Eukaryota; kingdom Viridiplantae; phylum Streptophyta; class Magnoliopsida; order Poales; family Poaceae; genus Triticum; species Triticum dicoccoides. The sequence goes on along the minus strand of NC_041381.1, from coordinate 462,071,511 downwards.
GGCATACCAGATGACGGAGATGATGAAGAAAATCCTTCCGCTGCTTCCTCAGAGCAGATGGACAAAGAAATTGAAGTGGAAGAAGTTGCTTCAACCCCACTGGTGTCATCACCCCATCCTCATTTCACTACTAAAGAGGCTAGCATAGAAGAAATTCATGAGGATGTGGACATTGGTTCAACCACTCCAATCCAAAATGATGAATATTGGGAGAGAGCTCATCCAAATTCACCTCTTACCACACCTCTCACTCAAATTCCTCAGTCCCCTGTGCAGACTGAAGAAATATTGACAGGGTCTGAAGGACGTCCAACTTCTCTCCAATTTATTCCTGAAGAAATTCCAGCTGCAACAGCTGAAGAAATGGAGAATCGGACTGCTGTTGATGAAACGGTTGCTTCAATTCCTCAGTCTGTTGCACCAAAATTTGTGCCTCAATAGGTTGTGAGGCCTATTATAGCAAATCTTCAGCCCAAGTCTCAAAATCCTCAGTCTGGCACAAGGAGGCCAAAATTCAAGAATGTCGATTTCTTCGCTGAGCATCATTTCTTCACTTATGAAAACTCTTATGACTCGGCAAGACTAAGGCGCAAGAGGTTTTGGATTGCAACTCAGATGAATTTCTATGCCTCTGTTCTGTTTGACAAGGACAAAGTCGTCCAACATCGGCAAATTCCTCGTGTGGATATGGAGTCCATTCCATGCTTTCAACCAGTTCTGAATGTTCTTCATGAAGCTGGACTCCTCAATTTCTGTGCTGACATTTGTGATTGGAATGAAGAGCTAATTCTTTAGTTTTATGCAATCTATACCTCTCTGGCAATGTCCCAAATGTCAATTCATGGGTTCTGGACTGGATGACTGAGAACACTCACTACAAAGCTCCGGCCTCTAAATTTCTTCATGCCATCCCAGTTAGTACTCCCGCACAAGGCGCAAGGCTGATCCATGAAGAAATTGAACTTCCAAATCATCTCATGCAAGTATTGATGAAGCCTTTACGACCTGGCCAAGCTCCAAGAACCACTTTCCTCGTGAAGGATTTGTTGTATGTGCCAAGGGCTGTCTACTGCATATTGACCAAAACCCTCAGTCCGATCAAAGGCCACAACTCTTAAGAAGAAGAAGAAGTTTTTGGCATCATGAAGAGTCCGTTGTTCAACATCATTCATGGTATTCTCATTAACTATCATGATTTCTTCATGGGGACTTTGGCCAATGTTGCACTGTATCCATTTGAATTGAAGCCCTATGCTCCCTGGATTATGAAATTTGTCAGAACTAGATCTTTAATTCCATACAAGGCTGACTTTTCAGAATCACCTCAGCTTTCCTCCTCCTATTGAAGTCCTCAAAAGGACTATTTCCTCAGTTGATGAAAAGGCAAAGTTGTTGTTATTGATGAAGGCACTCATCCATCGGATGGTCAATTTCGTAAGGCTACATCTTGCTCCACCAATGATGACTCTGCAACCCAAGACTCTTCTACAAAAGCCACCGAGAAAAATCCTCAAGCCACTGCCCCTCGTGTGATGACTGATCGCGAACTTCTTCTAAGTCTTCACCAGAAAGTCGATCGCAATAACAAGTGGGTCAAGCGTCAATTTGGCTCAATTATTCAAAACATGACTGTTACTCAGAACACTGTGAAGAAAAATCATTACAATGTGCATGAAATCTTTGATCGCACTTGGGCCATACTTTCTCATCTTTACAGTGATGAAACCTCAAGTAGATGGACTTTCAGCAGAACTTTGACTGGTCTCATCCTCCTTCGAAGAAATTCAAGAAGGTCAAAGTTCCTCAGCTGGTCACTAGTTCATTTTCTTCATCGCATGCAATGGATGAAGCTGAGGATCTCGATGACACTGTGGCAGGCCCTACACCAACAAACGACCCTGAAAACAACGTTGGCGCTTCTCCACTGACCTCAAGATGATATTCTTCAGGGGTGTTAGTCCTCAATTTTCGGCCCTTTTGGTCATTTGATGACAAAGGGGGAGAAATTTGAGTTAATCTTCAAGTGGGTCTCTATATATGGGTTGTTTTCTTCGTTAAGTTACAACTCTTGTTCTTCTAAGGTGTTTGCTTGATGAGTTGTAAACTTAAGTCCAATGGTGGTCTGACACTTTTGAACTGCTTTCTGCATGCTTATATTCCTCAAGTTACTTAATGCAAGATACTAAATTTTGTCAGACACCATTTTCCAGCATGCATTTCAAATTCTTCATACTATATGTTAAATGCATGAACGTATTACAAGATATAGGGGGAGATCTCCATGATTTTATCCTATAATGTGCATTTGCAGTATAAAGCAAATTCCTCAAATATGCACATCTTCAGGGGGGCCTTCTATATCTTGCAATCAAATTCCTCAATATCAGTATTTACACTTCATATATTTATCCCCGTTGAAAACTTAACCTATTTGTCATCAATCACCAAAAAGGGGGAGATTGTAAGTGCATCTAGTGCCCCTTGGTGATTTTGGTGTATTGTAGACTTATAGGTTAAGGGATAATGTGTTTATGAGTCTACACATACTGAATAAGTCTCTGAGGAGTTTGTTAAATCCGAAGAAACTCGACCCCAAAAAATGAATGTCTTCACCTGAAGACTTTGCTTTTCTTGAAGCCTTTGAAAATGAAGAAATTGGTGTGACCTTGAAGATATTGATGTGAGGACTATGAAGTGTGAAGACTTTTGTTTTGGTAGTTTCATTTTCCTTTCTTAAGTCATATGAAACACCGTACTATTAAAGGGGGTCGAGGTAATACAGAGGAAAAATTTCCAAGTGATGCTCATCTCAAAGCCTACACATACCCAATCCTTCGAGTGAAGCCCTTGGAAATCTCTTGCAGTCCAGTCAATTTCTTCAGTGACAGGGACGAAGTTCTTCTGGTCTTTGAGGAATTTGTTCTGACTGAGGATTTAGGAATTCTCCTGTGCGAATTGCCTACAGTGAGGAACATGATATCCCTAAGGAATTTGAGAGCTCAAATTTCCGATTGTTGTTGTGCTTCATGCCAGCTGTCCCAAATATCTTATCCACATAACGGTCATATCATTAGGGGCATTTATGCCTTATCATGTTGGGCTGCTCCCCGGCTATAAATAGCCGCCCCCTTCAACCACTAGCTGGTTGGCTGCTCTAAGAGATAGATTGACACTTGTCATTTAGAGCATCCCATCCTTCGAGGACTTTGAGAGAAAATCATCAGTGAGGAAAAACCCGAAACCCCAACACCAAAAACCCAAAGTTATTAAGTATCACTGAAGAGATTGTTCTTGTGTGGGACTAACGCTGGTTACCTTTGAAGACTGTGCATCTTCCAGATGGTTAGGCGTCATGGTCTAGAGCATCTAAGAGGAATTGTGGATTGCCAGGTGACCAAGTCTATGAAGGTTTGGAAGTCACCTTGAAGACTTACCACGAGTGATTAGGTGAGGTCTATGTGACCATAGCTCAAGGAGAATACGGTAAGGATTGTGTGTCCTTTGGTTTAAATACAAAGCCGGTCCAACCAGGCATACAACTGTCACATCATTTGGAATAAGTCTACCAAATCACTGTCTTCACCGAGCTACTGGTTTTTTTTCCTCAACTCTTTCATTTCCTCGCATACTTGCTGTTGAACCTAATTGTTACTATTTGAAGACTTTGCTGAAGACTTTCTCAATTTCCTCAACCCAAATTCTTCAGTCACCTTGTCTTCTGTCTGCTTATCCTGTTTACACGGTATGTGTGCTCTGTGTATGTTTCATTTCTCATGATGACTATGCTACTGTAACATCCCAAATTTCCAATTTGGAATGTTATACTTAGATCGTTCATGCATATCATATTTTATTGCATTTTGTTTCGTGATCCTCGGAATTCTAAGCAACTCAAGGACCCACGGAGAGAGTTGGGGATTTCATCGTCTCCACATTTGAATTTTCTCAAATATCAAAACCAGGATCATTTTGGTCTTAATTATTTTCCCCCTTCAAATATATTTCATATAAAAAAACTATGAGAGGAAATAATATGAATTCTCCAAAATAAATGAAATATTCAAGGAAAAATATTAAAATAAAAAAATAGTTGTATTTGGATTTTTATTGCAATTTTACTTGAATTAGAAAAATTACACGTTTTCAAAATTTGTTTTTTAGGCCAAACAAATGTTCATCTTGTTATAAATATTTTATTTAGACGGCGAAAATTTGCTTTGGCATTTTTAAAGTTTTATTTTATTTTCTAGGATTTTTTTTTGTTTGGCCACATCAAAAAAATGTTCGCGCGCCCGACTGGGCCAACGGCCGAGCCGAGCCGGGCCGGCCTCGCCCCGCGCCGCCGCCTCGCCCCGTCGTGCAGCCGCCGGACTTGGGGAGTCCGACCCCAAACCAACGTCGCCGTCGTCCCCTTTCCCAAGTCGGCCACACCCCCCGCCTCCTATATATACCACCGCCCCTGCCGCCTCTCTGCCACCGACCACCGTGCCGTCCCGCACCCGCAGCCGCCACCGCTCGCCGCTGTACCCGCCGCCGCCGTGCAGCGAGTCGCCGTAGTCGCCGCCGTCACGCCGCGAGTCGCCGTCGCCCCCTCGCCGCCCCGCCGCCCAAGACGAACCCCGCCGGAGCCTCGCCGGAGGTAGAAACCGCCGCCGCCGCCATTTCGTTTTTTTGGAAAAACCGCGCAGTTTTTTTCGAAACCTAGATTTATTTTTTTAGCTTAGATCGATTCATTTTTTTTCGGTTTACCTAAATAGCGGACGTCCGTCCGTACTTTCGTTTTAACGAATGGTATTCACCCGTTAGCCGCAGACAGCGAGCGTTCGTTCATTAGCTTGTTCGTCATTTTTTCTTATTCCATGGTTTTTCCGCGATTATTTTCGATCACGACTTCTGCCCAGATTTTCATTTTAGTTTATCTTTTCGCTCGTTTATCAGAATCAGGCGATTCAAGCGCCTAGATCTTCGTCTCGAAGCCCTATTTATGTTTAACCAACTTGAGCAAGATTTTGGTACTGTAAAATTTGACCTTAGTCCAGATTAGTAAACGGATCTTGTTTCTTTCACAGTTTGAGTTTCGTTGTTTGGTTTGATTTGATTCTTTTTGCAAATCGGAGTTCTTAAGTTGAACTTTCTGGTTAGATCTCTTATTTGAGTTTTACCCGTGCTTCTAGTTGAGTGCTCACCGTATGCTTGTTTGTTTGCGATAGAGTACCCGGAGTGCAAAGCGTGCTACTACGAGTCACTAGGTTTCACAGATCATCAGCAAGGCAAGTAACACTTTGATCATATCCCTTTACTACCCAGTTTTTATCACATTAGATCAACCCTCAACATTGCATGGTTAGGATATGTTTAACATGTGGGTTTTGGGAAGTAGATGATGAGGTAGTACCTATTGCCCTGTTTACTTATCAAACCTTTGGGAGTTACTTCTACGTTATGCTTATATTGCTATGTATGCTTGTAGACGTGGTTTCGTTTGAGTGTATCCATGAAAGATGTGAGTGTTGTTACTTAATGGTTCACTTAAGGTGGCTACTTCAATACACATCTGGGTGGATTGCTTGAGGCACCCTGGAGTACCCAGTGGTTGTCAGGGCACCTGGAGAATCCAATGTTGTCCTAGGATATCCCGGAGTACCCATGTGATCATCCTACGGTCCGCCACCCAGGCTCAAAGGGGTCATAAGATTATTCATGCTAGAAACTTCCGTGTGCAGCCACAAGCTATTATAGGCTCTAGCATAGTTGAGTATGTTGCAAGACCTCTTTCAGTGGTGGGCTAGCAGATATAGGGGAAAGTAGGTGTAACTGTCCACCCGGAGTAAAGAGTTATTGTTTCAGAAAGACTGTGTCTCATTTCTCCGATCATGGATGTATTCGAATCTTGTGGGGAAAAGTGCGCAAACCTCTGCAGAGTGTACAAACTAATCATGGTTAGTCGTGTCCCCGGTTATGGACGTTTTGAGTATCTAGTTCTTGGATTGTCATGTTGATCTCATCACTCTAAATTAATTTGATTGGGTTAATGATGATGTTTAATTGGGATTGAGTTGGAGGAACCTTCTCAATGTTTAACAACCACCATGATAGTTGAATAAAATTTATTCCTTTGTTGTAGGGGAAAATTGGCTTTATGCAAAAACTATAATCATAGAGCTTTCCACCAGCCATATATGCATGTAGTGATAGCAATTATTCTATTCATTACTCTATGTGTTACATTGCCAGCATATTCCATGTGCTGACCCGTTTCTGGCTGCAACGTTGCATGTTGCAGACTTTTCGGACGACGAGCAAGGTGCCATAGGTCGTTGTCTTTCACTCAGTGATGCCGTTGGAGTTGATGGACTCACTTTATCTTCCAAGCCTTCCGCTGTTATTGTTTTTAGATGGCCTTAAGCCATATTATTGTAATAAGTTCTCTTTTGAGACATTCGGTGTAATAAGTGTGTGATTGCTACTCTGTTATAAATCCTCAAGTACTGTGCGTGTCATTATTACCGATCCAGGGATGACACTGATGCACAGAGATCAGACTGTTTGAGGTCTGGTCGCTATAAGATGGTATCAGAGCACAAGCTGTTTGTAGGAAACGACCACTAAGATAAAGCCCTAGATCACTACTCTCTTCTCATTTCTGACTCCTCTCCTTTTCTACTCTATAGGATGGCGGATGCAAGGAACAAGTTTACATAACCATATGAAGATACACCTTTTGGACGACACTTGAAGGAAGTTACTAGATACCTGAACATCGGAATACCAAGCTTCACCGGAACCTACATCGCCACTTTACCAGAAGAGGAGCATTGGATGATTCGAGTTCAAGTTCCAGGAAGGACGTTCATGCTAGTCACCGAGCACATAGAGTTTTCCTTTGATGCTCCAACCTGGAGTCTAGGAAAGAGCATGGCAGCCCACATCACCTTGGGACACATTGGAGAAGTTTACCACAAGGATCTCAAGGATACTATCTACCAGATTTGTGGGCACCGAGATGAGCAATGGGAGATGATCAGCACCAGGAAGGACAAATCTATTGCAGCTTTCATCCAGGAGTTAAACCAGCACATTCGTCGCCAGGAGAACCAGATGTGCGTAGGCATGATAGATCTGACGAATGCAATGACAAAGATCACGGAGCTGGAGGAAGAACTCAAGTCTACACGCAATGGATATGAGGAGGAAATGACGATACTCATGGAGAAGAATGACGATCTGACGAGGAAGCTAGGAGTATTCATGGGAGATCCCACGCCATGAGGAGAAGACGATGATTCCACTTGCCCAGAGAACTACATCATCATCGACGACACTGACTCAGACCCTGATGATAGCGATGATGACTATGTTGATGAAGCTGGAATAGATATCATGGAGTCTTCCACCGATCAAATTTTCTAGTCGACCACCATATCAGTAGTAGTATTCCCCCCATGTATATAGACTAGTCCAAAGCACTTTTGTAACATAGTTAGATCGATGTATGCCCTTGTTTGAAATTGATTAGAGTGATATGTTTGTGTTGGTCTCATAGACATATGGGTAGTGTTTTCCCTCTAGATCTCATTCTATTCTATTTTTTCAACTTTTCTAAACCCATCAGATGCCTCCAAGACGCGACAATGGATTTGCTTTCCCGCCGGAGCTCACCCAGTTGATCCAGCAGCATAATACCCTGATGCAGCTACTAGTTCAGAACCAGAACCAGGGGAACAACAAGAACAACCCACCAGCACCACCTGTTGATCACTTAGCCCGTTTTCTAAGGCTGAATCCGCCGGTGTTCTCTAGTAGCACCGAGCCGATAATTGCAGATGATTGGCTCCGAAAGATTGGAAGGGAGTTGACCACTACATGATGCACAGATGCGGAGAGAGTGCGTTTTGCCGCACATCAGCTTGATGGACCCGTAGCATCATGGTGGGAGAATTTCACAGTCACTTACCCCATCAACACTATCACATGGGACCAGCTTCAACAGGCTTTTCGCACTGCCCATGTTTCAGCAGGAGCTATGGCCATGAAGAAGTGCGAGTTTCGCAACTTGCGCCAAGGAGGACGCACAGTGGGCCAGTATGTGGATGATTTTAGTAAATTAGCATGTTATGCCCCGGATGATGTTGCTACGGATGCAGCTAAGCAGGAGAAGTTTCTGGAAGGACTGAATGATGAGCTGAGCATGCAGTTGATGGTGGCAACCTTCAACAACTACCAGGATTAGTAGATAGAGCTCTCATGATTGAAGGGAAGCAGCAGCAGATTTACAACCACAAGAGGAAGTATGGACAAGGGAAGTATAATTCAGGAGCTCAACAGAGGCCCCGTTTTACCCCGAACTCGGGAGGACACCTTCACCATAACCATGGAGGTCACAATTCAAATGGAGGGAGTTCTCACAACCATAGTGGCCCCAAGAATGGGAATGGGAATGGAGCAACCAACGGTCAGAACCGTTCCAACCCAGCAACACCCGCCAAGAAGGATCTAAGTCACATTAGTTTCAAGTGCGGGAAGAATGGACATTACGCCACGGAGTGTTATGAAGCTAAGAATGGAAATGCCAATGGAAGCTCTGGGGAGGTTGAAGCACAACCCAATGCAGTAATAGGTAAGTTTTTGGTTAAGTCATTTACTGCAATCGTTCTTTTTAAATACCGGTGCATCACATTCATACATATCAAGGGGATTTGTGGATAAGTATAAGTTTCACACCAAATTTCTTAGAACACCGATGTTAGTAAGTTTGCCAGGAGTAGAACATATGGCTAGCCAAGGATGTTTTCAGATGCCATTGACCATAGGTAGGCATGTTTTCCCCTCAGACCTGATAATTTGGAGTCGCAAGGTTTGGATGTGATTTTGGGTATGGATTGGCTATCGATGTATGGAGGGAACACCGATTGTGCCAGTAAGTCGATTATACTCACCACCCCAGAAGGAAGGAGGATTAAGTATGTATCCCGGCATGTGCCCAAGAGGACTCAAGTGAATTCCTTATCAGGAGTTGTACAGGAGGAAGTACCGGTGGTGAAGGATTTCCCTGATGTATTTCCAGAAGAGTTGCCAGGCATGCCACCGGATAGAGACATTGAGTTTTTGATTGAGCTTTTGCCAGGCACAGGGCCAATATCTAAGAGACCGTACAGGATGCCCACAGAGGATTTGGAGGAAATTAAGAAGTAGATTAAGGAGTTACTGGATAAAGGCTATATTCGCCCAAGTTCGTCACCTTGGGGATCACCAGTGTTTCTAGTGGAGAAGAAGGATGGATCGTTGAGGATGGTTGTTGATTGTCAAGAACAAGTACCCACTGCCGATGATCAGTGATTTGTTTGACCAGTTGCAAGAAGCTAAAGTATTTTCCAATATCGATCTTTGATCAGGATACCACCAGTTGAAGATTCGAGAGCAGGATATGCCTAAAACAACTTTTACCACACTATATGAGTATATCATTATGTCATTTGGTCTGACTAACGCACCTGCCTATTTCATGAATATGATGAACAAGGTGTTTATGGAGTTTTTGGATAAGTTTGTCGTGGTATTCATTGATGACATATTGGTCTACTCGAAGAATGAAGAGGAGCATAAAGAGCATTTGCGTTTGGTACTTGGGAAGCTCAGAGAACATCAGTTATCTGCCAAGTTCAGCAAGTGTGAGTTTTGGTTGAAGGAAGTTAGATTCCTCGGACATGTTATATCTGGAGAAGGAATATCAGTAGACCCCACCAAAGTTGTCACTGTGACCAATTGGGAAGCACCCACGTCAGTTGGAGAGATCCGGAGTTTTTTGGGACTCGCAGGATACTACCGGAGGTTCATTGAGAATTTATCTAAGATTGCAAAACCCATGACGGAATTGTTGAAGAAGGACACCAAGTTCAAATGGATTGAGGAATGTGAGGCTAGTTTTCAGGAGTTGAAGAAACGTTTGGTTACAGCTCCAGTGTTGATTCTTCCAGATCAACGCAAGGATTATCAAGTGTATTGCAACGCTTCTCGTCGAGGACTTGGAGCAGTGCTTATGCAGGAGGGAAGAGTTGTTTCATATGCCTCACGACAGCTTAAACCCCATGAGTTGAATTATGCTACACATGATTTGGAATTAGCAACCGTAGTGCATGCGTTGAAGACGTGGAGACATTTTCTCATCGGAAACCACTGTGAGGTGTACACGGATCACAAGAGTTTGAAGTATATCTTCACATAGAAGGAGTTGAATCTCAGGCAGAGGAGATGGTTGGAGGTCATCAAGGATTATGATATGAGGTTGCACTATCATCCCAGAAAGGCTAACGTAGTAGCTGATGCATTGAGCCGCAAGAGTCATATCAATACACTCATGACTGGAGAATTACCCAAGGAGTTAGTAGAGGATCTTCGTGAGCTATGTTTGGAGATAGTTCTGAGAGGCAATGTAGCAACATTGGAAATTCAATCTACTTTGATGGATAAGATCAGAGAAGCTCAGAAGACGGACAAGGAGATTGCCGAGATAAAGGAAAGGATGAGCAAAGTAAAGGCTAAAGGATTTTGTGAGGATGAGCACGATACCTTATGGTTTGAGGATCGCGTATATGTGCCTAATGACCCAGAGATCGGGAAGTTGATTCTGCAAGAGGCCCATGATTCACCGTATTTGATTCACCCAGGAAACACCAAGATGTATCTGGATTTGAAAGACAGTTTCTGGTGGGCCGGAATGAAGAAGGATATTGCGGAGTATGTAGCAATTTGTGATGTATGTCAGAGAGTGAAGGCAGAGCATCAGAAGCCAGCAGGATTGTTACAGCCATTGTCGATACCCGAATGGAAGTGGAATAAGCTAGGCATGGATTTTATCACGGGATTGGCCAGGACTCATTCAGGCTATGACTCGATATGGGTTGTAGTCGATCGGTTGACGAAAGTAGCTCATTTCATCCCAGTGAAGACCACTTACACCAGTGCTAAGTTGGAAAAGATATACATGACCAGGATCGTATGCCTGCATGGAGTTCCGAGGACCATTGTATCAGATGGAGGAACCCAGTTTACCTCAAAGTTCTGGAATCAATTGCATGAGACTTTGGGTACCAGGCTAGAATTTAGTACAACCTTTCATCCACAGATAGATGGACAGACCGAGAGAGTCAATCAGATTCTGGAGGACATGTTGAGAGCTTGTGCGCTAGATTATGGATCCAATTGGGACGACAATTTGCCATATGCAGAGTTCTCTTACAACAACAGCTATCAAGCCAGTTTGAAGATGGCCCCTTTCGAAGCTTTGTACGGAAGGAAGTGCAGGACACCGTTGTTGTGGGATGAAGTTGGAGATCGTCAGTTGTTTGGACCAGATTTGATTAAGGAGACTGAAGAGAAGGTTAAGTTGATTCGCGATAGACTCAAGGTAGCCCAGTCTAGGCAGAAGAGCTATGCGGATTCTAAACGCAAGGAGACAGTTTATGAAGTCGGAGATAGAGTGTATCTTTGTGTGTCCCCACTTCGAGGAGTTAAACGTTTTGGAGTTAAGGGAAAGTAAGCACCACATTTTGTGGGACCCTACAAAGTTTTGGAACATATGGGAGAAGTTGCTTACAAGTTGGAGTTGCCAGAAGGATTGTCAGGAGTTCATGATGTGTTTCACATTTCCCAGTGGAAGAAGTGCCACGCAGAGATGGCTGATATTCCTCTGAGAGATACAGTGCCACTGGAAGCAATCCAGTTGGATAGCAATTTGACCTACGAGGAGAAACTAGTGAAGATTCTCGAGTATGCCAGCCGAGTCACACGCAGCAAGGTTATCAAATTCTGCAAAGTTTAGTGGAGCCACCATAACGAAGATGAAGCCACCTGGGAGCGAGAGGAAGACCTATGGAAGGACTACCTGCACCTATTTTCTAGCCAACCCGAATCTCGAGGGCGAGATTCATCTTAAGGGGGGTAGGTTTGTAACATCCCAAATTTCCAGTTTGGAATGTTATACTTAGATCATTCATGCATATCATATTTTATTGCATTTCGTTTCACTATCCTCGAAATTCTAAGCAAGTCAAGGACCCACGGAAAGAGTTGGGGATTTCATCGTCTCCATATTTGAATTTTCTCAAATATCGAAACCAGGATTATTTTGGTCTTAATTATTTTTTCCCTTCAAGTATATTTCATATAAAAAAATATATGAGAGAACATAATATGACTTCTCCAAAATAAATGAAATATTCGAGGAAAAATATTAAATCAAATAAATAGTTGTATTTGGATTTTTATTGTAATTTTATTTGAATTAGAAAAATTGCACGTTTTCAAAATTTCATTTTTAGGCCAAAAAATGTTCATCTTGTTCTAAATATTTTATTTAGACGGTGAAAATTTGTTTTGGCATTTTTAGATTTTTATTTTATTTTCTAGGATTTGTTTTGTTCGGCGAGATAAAAAAATGTTTGCGCGCCCAACTGGGCCAACAGCCCAGCCGAGCCGGGCCGGCCTCGCCCAGCGCTGCCGCCTCACCCTGCTGTGCAACCGCCGGATTCGGGAGTCCGACCCCGAGCCGACATTGTCGTCGCCCCCTTGCCCAAGTCGACCACACCCCCCGCCTCCTATATATACCGCCGCCCCTACCGCCTCTCCGCCACCCACCACCTCGCCGCCCCGCACCCGCAGCCGCCGCCGCTCGCCGCCTTAGCCGCCGCCACCGCGCCGCGAGTCGCTGTCGCCCCCTCACCGCCCCGCCGCCCAAGCCGAGCCCTGTCGGAGCCGCCCTGCCTCGCCGGAGCCTCGCCAGAGGTAGAAACCGCCGCCGCCGCCATTTCGATTTTTTTTTGAAAAAACGCGCGGTTCTTTTAGAAACCTAGATTTTTTTTAGCTTAGATCGGTTCGGTTTTCTCGGTTTACCTAATAAGTGGATGTCCATCCGTACATTCGTTTTAACGAACGGTGTTCACCCATTAGCCGCAGACAGCGAACTTTCGTTCGTTAGCCTGTTCGTCAGTTTTTCTTTTTCCAGGGTTTTTCCGCGATTATTTTCGATCGCGATTTCTGTCCAGATTTTCGTTTTCATTTATCTTTTCGCTCGTTTATTGGAATTAGGCGATTCAAGCACCTAGATCTTTGTCTCGAAACCCTCTTTCTGTTTAACCAACTTGAACAAGATTTTCGTACAATAAAATTTGACCTTAGTCCAGGTTAGTAAATGGATCTTGTTTCTTTCACAGTTTGAGTTTCGTTGTTTGGCTTGATTTGATTCTCTTTGCAAATTGTAGTTCTTAAGTTGAACTTTCTGGTTAGATCTCTTATTTGAGTTTTACCCGTGCTTCTAGTTGAGGGCTCATTGTATGCTTGTTTGTTTGCGATAGAGTACCCGGAGTGCGAAGCGTGCTACTACGAGTCGCTAGGTTTCACGGGTCATCAGCAAGGCAAGTAACACTTTGATCATATCCCTTTACTACCCAGTTTTTATCGCATTAGATCAACCGTCATCATTGCATGGTTAGGATCTGTTTAACATGTGGGTTTTGGGAAGTAGATGATGAGGTAGAACCTATTGCCATGTTTACTTATCAAACCTTTGGGAGTTACTTCTATGTTATGCTTATATTGATATGTTATGCTCATAGACGTGGTTTGGTTTGAGTGTATCCATGACAGATGTGAGTGTTGTTACTTAATGGTTAACTTAAGGTGGCTACTTAAATACACATCTGGGTGGATTCCTTGAGGCACCCTGGAGTACCCAGTGGTTGTCAGGGCACCTGGAGAATCCAGTGTTGTCCTGGGATATCCCGGAGTACCTGTGTGATCATCCTACGGTCCGCCACCCAGGCTCAAAGGGATCATAAGATTATTCATGCTAGAAACTTCTGTGTGCAGCCACAAGCTATTATGGGCTCTAGCATAGTTGAGTATGTTGCAAGACCTCTTTTGGTGGTGGGCTAGCAGATGCAGGGGAAAGTAGGTGTAACTATCCACCCAGGGTAAAGAGTTATTGTTTTAGAAAGACTGTGTCTCGTTTCTCCGATCATGGATGTATTCGAGTCTTGTTGGGAAAAGTGTGCAAACCTCTGCAGATTGTACAAACTAATCATGGTTAGCCGTGTCCCCTGTTATGGACGTTTTGAGTATCTAGTTCTTGGATTATCATGTTGATCTCATCAATCTAAATTAATTTGATTGGGTTAATGATGATGTTTAATTGGGATTGAGTTGAAGGAACCTTCTCAATGATTAACAACCACCATGATATTTAAATAAAATGTATTCCTTTGTTCTAGGGAAAAATTGGCTTTATGCAAAAACTATAATCATAGAGCTTTCCACCAGCCATATATGCATGTAGTGATAGCAATTATTCTGTTCATTACTCTATGTGTTACATTGCCAGCATATTCCATGTGCTGACCCGTTTCGGGCTGCAACGTTGCATGTTGCAAACTTTTCAGACGATGAGTAAGGTGCCATAGGTCGCTGTCTTTCACTTAGTGATGCCGTTCGAGTTGATGGACTCACTTTATCTTCCAAGCCTTCCGTTGTTATCATTTTTAGATGGCCTTAAGCCTCATTATTATAATAAGTTCTCTTTTGAGACATTTGATGTAATAAATGTGTGATTGCTACTCTGTTATAAATCCTCAAGTACTATGTGTGTCAGCATTACCGATCCAGGGATGACACTAATGCACAGAGATCAGACTGTTTGAGGTCTGGTCACTACAACTACCGTCTTGTTAAGCATACACCTGAGTACTTTATCCGCTGCTTGTATTTCGTCACTTAGCAAATTCCTCAAGTAGTATTTCTTTAAGTGGCGAATTTGTAAAAATTCCCTATTCACCCCCTCTAGTCGATATAACGCACTTTCAATAACTCGTTGTCAGGGTGCCTTAACTCCCCTATCCAAAGAGGGTCGGTGGCCAAAGCCAAAGGCGGACCCCGGGAGGGCACAGTTGCCCGGGCTAGTATTCCCCTGGGTGTTGTAGATCCACCAAGTGGGGGAAGGTCGGGAGCTGAGGTAACGATGCCTCAAGGGCCTTCCTCTTCTCCTCGATGAGGGTAACTTCTCAGTTGATCTATGGCCCTCTTCAAGAGAAAACACGCCAATACTCAAAGATTTTTATTTGGCAGGCCGAACCATACAGCCAGAGACAATACATTTGTATCTCCAACGTCGGAACAACTAGTCATTCTTCCTTCGTCAATGACCTCTAGTGGCGTCTGAGGTGTTGCTAAAGCAGATCCCTCAATATTGTGTGCCAATGAATTCTGGATTGAGTGTGCGCTGCTTCATAGGAAGAAAATCTCTATGAATAACCGAGTTTTTACAACTCAGCAGCGGGAAGCTCTCTGGATGGTGGGAGTGCATGTTGATGCCATTGGCTTGGGCCTTAAGAAATTGTTGAGGTCTTTGTCGGAGGTCTAGTGGTAAGACATATCCATACGAGTCTTATGGGTCCTCAATAGCCTTCTAGGTGTGTCCCAAGTCGAGATGGACCTAACGCAGTAACATCCTCAAGTGAGAGGTTGCTTTATGCATGAGTGATATGTCTCCAACGTATCTATAATTTTTGATTGTTCCATGCTATTATATTATCCATCTTAGATGTTTTATATGCATTTATATGCTATTTTATATAATTTTTGGGACTAGACTATTAACCTAGAGCACAGTGCTAGTTTCTGTTTTTTCCTTGTTTTTGAGTTTTACAGAAAAGGAATACCAAACGGAGTCCAATTGACATGCCAATTTTTGTGGATTTTTTATGGACCATAAGAAGCCCCCGAAACAAAAGATTGAGCCAGAAGAGTCCCGAGTCATCCACGAGGGTGGAGGGCGCGCCCTACCCCTTGGGCGTACCCCCCTACCTCATGGCTGACTCGGAGACCCCCTGACTTGTTCTCGATGCCAAAAATTTCTATAAATACAAAAACCCCCGAAAAGAAACCTAGAACTGGAGTTCCGCTGCCGCAAGCCTCTGTAGCCACCAAAACCCAATCGAGGCCCTGTTCCGGCACCCTAACGGAGGGTGGATCCATCACCGGTGGTCATCTTCATCATCCCGGCGCTCTCCATGATGAGGAGGGAGTACCTCACCCTTGGGGTTGAGGGTATGTACCAGTAGCTATGTGTTTGATCTCTCTCTCTCTCTCTCTCTCTCTCTCTCGTGTTCTTCATATGGCACGATCTTGATGTACCGCGAGCTTTGTTATTATAGTTGGATCTTATGATGTTTCTCCCCCTATACTCTCTTGTAATGGATTGAGTTTTCCCTTTGAAGTTATCTTATTGGATTGAGTCTTTAAGGATTTGAGAACACTTGGTCTATGTCTTGCATGTGCTTATCTGTGGTGACAATGGGATATTCACGTGATCTACTTGATGTATGTTTTGGTGATCAACTTGCGGGTTCAGTGACCTTGTGAACTTATGCATAGGGGTTGGCACATGTTTTCGTCTTGACTCTTCGGTAGAAACCTTGGGGCACTCTTTGAAGTTCTTTGTGTTGGTTTGAATAGATGAATATGAGATTGTGTGATGCATATCATATAATCAAACCCGTGGATACTTATGGTGACATTGGAGTATCTAGGTGACATTAGGGTTTTGGTTGATTTGTGTCTTCAGGTGTTATTTTACTATGAACTCTAGGGCTGTTTGTGACACTTATAGGAATAGCCCATGGATTGATCGGAAAGAATAACTTTGAGGTGGTTCCGTACCCTAAAATAATCTCTTCGTTTGTTCTCCGCTATTAGTGACTTTGGAGTGCCTCTTTGTTGCATTTTGAGGCATTGTTATATGATCCAATTATGTTATTATTGTTGAGAGAACTTGCACTAGTGAAAGTATGAACCCTAGGCCTTGTTTCTAAGCATTGCAATACCGTTTTCGCTCACTTTTGTTACTTGCTACCTTGCTGTTTTTATATTTTCAGATTACAAAAGCCTATATTTACCATCCATATTGCACCTGTATCACCATCTCTTCGCCGAACTAGTGCACCTATACAATTTACCATTGTATAGGGTGTGTTGGGGACACAAGGGACTCTTTGTTATTTGGTTGCAGGGTTGTTTGAGAGAGACCATCTTCATCCTATGCCTCCCACGGATTGATAAACCTTAGGTCATCCACTTGAGGGAAATTTGCTACTGTCCTACAAACCATTGCACTTAGAGGCCCAAGAACGTCTACAAGAAGAAGGTTGCATAGTAGACATCAAGCTCTTTTCTGGCGCCGTTGCCAGGGAGGTTAGTGCTTGAAGGTATATCTTTAGATCTTGCAATCGATTCTTTTAGTTTCTTGTTTTATCACTAGTTTAGTATATAAAAGAAAACTACAAAAAAATAGAATTGAGGGTGCCTCATATGCTTCATCTTTTTAATGTCTTTCATGAAAATAAGGATTCCGATAAATGTTCTCAATTGCTAGAGGAAGAATGCATTAAAATGTTTGGCACTAAACTTTTGAATGATGAGCATTATTGCAATGTTGTTAGTATGAATTCCTTGAATATCCATGATGCTAATGATACGCAAAGCCACGAGCTTGGGGATGCTATGTTTGATGAAGATGATATTTTTTGTCCCCCAAGTTTTGATGAGAATATTTATTATGATGAAAGCATGCTTCCTATTTATGATGATTATATTTATGAAAGTGGATTTGGAGAGGTCATGACATTATTTAGTGATGAATCCACTATTTTGGAAGAGGTTCCAATTGATTATGAGAACAAAGTTGATATCTATGATGGTTATTGTGATGACATGTATGCTATAAAGAATAATGATAACCATGAATCTTGTCATCTTGAATTTAATTTTCAATTGGACTATGCCTCACATGATAGTTATTTTGTTGAGTTTGCTCCCACTACTATTCATGAGAAAAAAATTGCTTATGTGGAGAGTAATAAAAATTATGTGCTTGTGGATCATGAAAATAATGCTTTATGTGATAGATACATTGTTGAATTCATTCATGATGCTACTGAAATTTATTATGAGGGAGGAATATATGCTTGTAGTAATTGCAATAATATCAAGTTTCCTCTCTATGTGTTGAAAATCTTGAAGCTATGCTTGTTTTGCTTTCCTATCTAGTTGATTCTTGTTCCCATAAGTTGTTTTCTCACAAAATCTCTATGCATAGGAAGTGGGTTAGACTTAAATGTGTTAGCCATATTCTTCATGATGCTCTCTTTGCGTTTCAATTCTTATCTTTCATGCGAGCATCATTGAAACCATCATGCCTAGCTAAAAGGTATTAAAGAAAAGCACTTGTTGGGAGACAACCCAATATTTACCCCTACTGTTTTTGTGCGTTCACATGATTAAGCTACTGTAGTAATCACGTTTGATAGCTTTTGTTTCAATAAAGTGCCAAGTAAAGCCTTTAGGATAGCTTGTGGTGATAGTTGTGTTGATCCTACTGAAAATCAGAAACTTTTGTGCTCATTAAATAATTTCCACAATCTTATTGAATCGAGTTTTTGACCTGATTCTTTTTTCTATGGATTGTTTTACAAATTTCCCATGTGGAACTAATTTTTCCAGAATTTTTGGAGTTACATAAGTATTCGAGAGTTACAGATTACTACAGACTGTTCTGTTTTTGACAGATTGTGTTTTCTATGTGTTGTTCGCTTATTTTGATGAATCTATGAGTAGTATAGGAGGTTATGAACCATAAAGAAGTTGGAATACAGTAGATATTACACCAATATGAATAAAGAATGAGTTCACAACAGTACCTAACTATTTATTTTCTTATACTAACGGAGCTTACGAGTTTTCTATTGAGTTTTGTGTTATGAAGTTTTCAAGTTTTGGGTGAAGTTTCGATGGACTATGGAATAAGGAGTGGCAAGAGCCTAAGCTTGGGGATGCCCAAGGCACCCCAAGGTAATATTTAAGGAGAAACTAATAACCTAAGCTTGGGGATGCCCCGGATGGCATCCCTTCTTTCGTCTTCGTTCATCGGTAACTTTACTTGGAGCTATATTTTTATTCACCACATGATATGTGTTTTGCTTGGAGCATCATTTTACTTTATTTTGTTTTGCTTGTTGTTTGAATAAATTATTAAGATCTGAAATTCTTAAATGTTAGAGAGACTTCACATAGTTGCATAATTATTCGACTACTCATTGATCTTCACTTATATCTTTCGGAGTAGTTTGTCATTTGCTCTAGTGCTTTACTTATATCTTTTTAGAGCACGGTGGTGGTTTTATTTTGAAGAAATTGATGAACTCTCATGCTTCACTTATATTATTTTGAGTCTTTTAGAACAACATGGTAATTTTTCTTGGGTTATAAAACTAGTCCCAATATGATGGACATCCAAGATCGATATAATAAAAACTTTCATATGAAGTGCATTCAATACTATGAGAAGTTTGATTCTTTATGATTGTTTTGAGATATGAAGATGGTAATATTAGTGTCATGCTAGTGGAGTAATTGTGAATTTGACAGATGCTTGTGTTAAAGTTTGTGATTCCCGTAGCATGCACGTATGGTGAACCGTTATGTGATGAAGTTGGAGCATGATTTATTTATTGATTGTCTTCCTTATGAGTGGAGGTCAGGATCGCGTGATGGTTAACTCCTACCAATCCTTCCCCTAGGATCATGTGTGTAGTACTTTGTTTTGATGACTTGTACAACTTTGCAATAAGTATGTGAGTTCTTTATGACTAATGTTGAGTCCATGGATTATACGCACTCTCAACCTTCCACCATTGCTAGCCTCTCTTGTGCCGCGCAACTTTCATCGGTACCATACACCCACCATTACCTTCCTCAAAAAAGCCACCATACCTACCTATTATGGCATTCTCATAGCCATTTTGAGATATATTGTCATGCAACTTTCCACTGTTCCATTTATTATGACACGCTCCATCATTGTCATATTGCTTTGCATGATCATGTAGTTGACATCGTTTTGTGGCAAAGCCACATTTCATAATTCTTTCATACATGTCACTCTTGATTCATAGCACATCCCGGTACACCGCCGGAGGCATTCATATAGAGTCATATTTTGTTCTAAGTATCGAGTTGTAATTCTTGAGTTGTAAGTAAATAAAAATGTGATGATCTTCATTATTAGAGCATTGTCCCAGTGAAGAAAGGATGATAGAGACTATGATTCCCCCACAAGTCGGGATGAGACTCCGGACGAAAAATAAAAATAAATAAATAAGAGGCCAAAAAAAAGATAGAAGGCCCAAAAAACAAAAAAATGAGAGAAAAAGAGAGAAGGGACAATGCTACTATCCTTTTACCACACTTGTGCTTCAAAGTAGCACCATGGTCTTCATGATAGAAAGTCTCCTATGTTGTCACTTTCATTTACTAGTGGGAATTTTTCATTATAGAACTTGGCTTGTATATTCCAATGGTGGGCTTCCTCAAATTTCCCTAGGTCTTCGTGAGCAAGCAAGTTGGATGCACACCCACTTAGTTTCTTTTTGAGCTTTCATACACTTATAGCTCTAGTGCATTTGTTGCATGGCAATCCCTACTCACTCACATTGATATCTATTGATGGGCATCTCCATAGCCCATTGATACGCCTAGTTGATGTGAGGCTATCTTCCTCCTTTTTTGTCTTCTTCACAACCACCATTCTATTCCATCTATAGTGCTATGTCCATGGCTCACGCTCATGTATTGCGTGAAAGTTGAAAAAGTTTGAGAATACTAAAGTATGAAACAATTGCTTGGCTGAAACCGGGGTTGTGCATGATTTAAATATTTTGTGTGATGAAGATACAACATAGCCAGACTATATGATTTTGTAGGGATAGCTTTCTTTGGCCATGTTATTTTGAGAAGACATAATTGCTTTGTTAGTATGCTTGAAGTATTACTATTTTTATGTCAATATTAAACTTTTGTTTTGAATCTTATGGATCTGAATATTCTTGCCACAATAGAGAAGATTACATTGATAAATATGTTAGGTAGCATTCCACATCAAAAATTATGTTTTTATCATTTACCTACTCGAGGACGAGCAGGAATTAAGCTTGGGGATGATTGATCTCCAACGTATCTATGATTTTTTTATTGTTCCATGCTATTATATTATCCATCTTAGATATTTTATATGCATTTATATGCTATTTTATATGATTTTTGGGACTAACCTATTAACCTAGAGCCCAGTGCCAGTTTCTGTTTTTTCCTTGTTTTTGAGTTTTACAGAAAAGGAATACCAAACGGAGTCCAATTGACATGCCAATTTTTGTGGATTTTTTATGGACCAGAAGAAGCCCCCGAAGCAAAAGAGTTGGGCCAGAAGAGTCCCGAGTCATCCACGAGGGTGGAGGGCGCGGAGATCCCCCTGACTTGTTCCCGACGCCAAAAATTCCTATAAATACAGAAACCCCCGGAAAGAAACCTAGATCTGGAGTTCCGTCGCTGCAAGCCTCTGTAGCCACCAAAAACCAATCAGGGCCCTGTTCCGGCACCCTACCGGAGGGGGGATCCATCACCGGTGGCCATCTTCCCTCGGGGCTGAGGGTATGCACTAGTAGCTATGTGTTTGATCTTTCTCTCTCTCTCTCTCTCTCTCTCTCTCTCTCTCTCTTGTGTTCTTGATATGGCACGATCTTGATGTACCGCGAGCTTTGCTATTATAGTTGGATCTTATGATGTTTCTCCCCCTCTACTCTCTTGTAATGGATTGAGTTTTCCCTTTGAAGTTATCTTATTGGATTGAGTCTTTAAGGATTTCAGAACACTTGATGTATGTCTTGCATGTGCTTATATGTGGTGACAATGGGATATTCACGTGATCTACTTAATGTATGTTTTGGTGATCAACTTGCGGGTTTAGTGACCTTGTGAACTTATGCATAGGGGTTGGCACACGTTTTCTTCTTGACTCTCCGGTAGAAACCTTTGGGCACTCTTTGAAGTTCTTTGTGTTAGTTTGAATAGATGAATCTGAGATTGTGTGATGCATATCATATAATCAAACCCGCGGATACTTATGGTGACATTGGAGTATCTAGGTGACATTAGAGTTTTGGTTGATTTGTGTCTTAAGGTGTTATTTTACTACGAACTCTAGGGCTGTTTGTGACACTTATAGGAATAGCCCAATGGATTAATCGGAAAGAATAACTTTGAGGTGGTTTTGTACCCTACAATAATCTCTTTGTTTGCTCTTCGCTATTAGTGACTTTGGAGTGACTCTTTGTTGCATGTTGAGGGATTGTTATATGATCCAATTATGTTATTATTGTTGAGAGAACTTGCACTAGTGCCCTAGGCCTTGTTTCTAAGCATTCCAATACCGTTTTCGCTCACTTTTGTTACTTGCTACCTTGTTGTTTTTATATTTTCAGATTACAAAAACCTATATCTACCATCCATATTGCACTTGTATCACCATCTCTTCGCCGAACTAGTGCACATATACAATTTACCATTGTATTGGGTGTGTTGGGGACACAAGAGACTCTTTGTTATTTGGTTGCAGGGTTGTTTGAGAGAGACCATCTTCATCCTACACCTCCCACGGATTGATAAATCTTAGATCATCCACTTGAGGGAAATTTGCTATTGTCCTACAAACCTCTGCACTTGGAGGCCCAACAATATCTACAAGAAGAAGGTTGCGTAGTAGACATAATGAAGATTTGAGCTGTAGTAGAAGTGCCAAAAAGGAGTTCCACCCCGCCTGATACCTTAACCGCGAAGTGCAGTAGACCCCGAGACTCTGGCCGAGTGCTTGCATTCGTCCTGAGGATCGATAAATTTTTTTGTCTATGCAACCAACGAGCATGGAGCTCAGTAGCTGCAAGACTTAGTTCGGGCACCTATGGCTAATCTAAGGATCAATTTCCCCACCTTTCATACTGGTTATTGCTTTTACAGGAATATGTAAATAGTACTCAATAGTTATCGGATGAGTTGGCGCTGATCAAGGTTGAGCTGGATAGATCGAGAAAAGGGGTCGAGCTTGCAAAAAAGGGCCATCCTGAAGCAGTGAGCTTCAAGAAGCCCATGTGAAGTTAGCGGAGGAGAAGCAGAAAGCTCTCAAGATAGAACAACTCAGATCTCAACTAGCTACTTCCGAGGAGGAGAGTAAGCAGGCTATCAAGTTGCTAATTGGTTAGTGTTTAACACTTTTTGTTATAATCCTCTACACAGTGCACATCGCGCATTATGAGCGTACCATCTAATGTGGTTTTGTTGTAGATATGCTTCTCGATCTGTCATCTATGGGCAATGCATTGTCCTTAAAGGATGGCTTAACACGGCTAGGTGCTCTGCATCAGCTTGTCGGTTCGTCCATTGGGACCGTTTTGCAAGCTCTATGGCCATAGGAAAAGCTAATCGATGACCAAGATGAACTCGCTTGACGTCTTCAAGAAGCTTGTTAGCGGATCATGACTTGGAAGATCTCGTCTTGTCAAGAAGGTGCTCTTTAAGTGTAGGCTATGCTCCTGACACTTCCCGATGTTGGAGCTCAAGGATATTTCCCTTGTGGGGCCAAAACATGATGAAGGCGTGGAGATAAAACCCGACTAGGTCATTCCTTTTGCTCAAGTGACAGAGCAAGACTGTCGTTTGAAAAACCTTCTTGATGGTGTGAAGAATCCTCCAATGTAATTTATGTTTAGAACATGAGTTCGGATTTTCTCAACCTGTGTGTGCAGATACTTATGTTAACCAGCCATCGATTTCTACTTCCTTATCAAGGAGTGCACCTAGTATGGACCCATGTTTCTCGGGAATTCTCTTGTTGGAGCAACGGTAACCCAGCCTGTTAGTCTAAACACAAGTGAATCAAGGTGCGAGTAGTTTTAGCGTAAACAACCCTCCAACGGCTCCTACAACTATGTTACTATCTTTACGATTGGGAATTTGACCATGAGCTTGTTTATTCCAAGGAGGATTTTTTCATGCTTCCAACTACATGTAACCTCAAGGGTACTTTTGATTTTCACTTCCTTCGTGTCGACCTATTCTGTGCATTGTGACTGGTAGCTTTTGACTTTTCCCATATGAGGTACTTGACCCGGTTAACCCTAGAAGTAACGATCATAGAGGTGCTCCTGTTACACCCTTAGCTGAACGTGCGGGGTCGTAAGGGATACATGTAGGAGCCAGGCAACCCAGCTTGGCAAAAAGTTGCAAGTCAAAATTGGTGCGTATGATGGCTTAGAATGAATTGTAGAAGGGTTATCGTACACTATGCGCACATCATGAAATGATGAGGGCCCGAATCTAGGTAAACTTCTAGTGCGAACTCCTCTACGGCACTTCTGGCTACACTCACTACCCTACCGAGGGATCTGACAGTTTTCTACACAGTCAGTGCCGCCATAGCCCCGGCAAAGGAACCAATGTCCCACCAGAAATCCAAACACATACGATTCCAACTCCATCTTATTTGAGATTTGGTGAAATATGGTGACATAAGATACGCGAAATACACATGGATCTAAATATGTTAGATTCATTGACGAAGCCTCTACTACAAGCAAATCATTAGAATCACCAAAATGGTAAAGACTCCTGGAATTATGTCATGGAGGCAATAATACAGATGTTATCATTCTATTTTCATGTTGATAATTAAGTTTATATTTCCGTATTGTAATTGTAATGGTTCTTGAACATAAAATTTGGAGAAAAACCTATTTCCATGCATGGAAATGTAAACACCAATAAGATCTGTGGTCGGGCCTCCGGATTATCTCATATATTATTGCAGGTTCTGTTTTCCTGGTAATATCAATGTACTATACTCATTTAGACTACCCACAGTGGGTATTAACTTAGACTAATAACATTCTTATGTTATCAGTTTATGTTATTACCTATATATTGGGGAGTAACATATGTGTGGTGTCATGCAACACTTCATTTATTATGTTGTAGACTCATTTTGTCTTGGTATGTGTGATGTTACTCATAGTGTGAGTAATATATTATGTTACCGCATGCCTCTCTTTCCTCATTAATTACTCCCACTATGGGTAGTCTTATTCTTTGGTACGAGGGTCCAAGGTAGTCCTTTATCTCCATCATCCATCTGCCCATGACATTAATTTTCTCTAGTTTTTCATTGAATATGACTTTCTTTTGCGGGAAGATGCATCATGCATTTATTTTGTCAAATGGACCCAAATCTATTATAAAGATTTATTAGAAGTGTAGAGGATCTCAGTTATAAAAAAAAATACATACATCAAGGTCGCTGCTCCCATGCCATAGCTGACCTGACATTGTCGATGACAACTAGGGACTCTTCGTGCATGTGCCCCTAAGGATTAACGCCTCAGAACCTCAGTCATCGTTGGACCCTTCAATAAACCGGATGAACCTGATACCAAATCTTATCGTCGCGTACGCACGGTCATAACCCCTAACCTCACTGAGACGAAAGAATCTACTTGAAGCTCCATCTAATCCATCCCTGACAAACGAACTCGAGGCGGATTGAAGCCTGAAAGACCGACTCAAAAAATAAAGGGTCACCATCCATCTGAATGTCCCTGCGAGGATTAAAACACTAACCTACCTATTAGCCAGAGCCGAGGCATGTGAATTCTCTTCCCCGCCACCATCCATCGAAGTGGCAGAAAGAGAGGAACCACATGCACGGACTCGCTCGCAAAGATCGAGAGGAGGAAGCTCTGCCCTAGTCCATACTCCCTTCATTCCACAATGTAATGCGTCCGTGCTTTTCGAGATCCAAGTTTGACCGTACATTTAACCAACAAGACCAATTGCGGCGGGGACAAAAATTATATCACTGAATTCATATTGAAAATACGAATTCATTGGTATAATTTTTGCTCCCATCACAGTCGGTCCCGGTAGTTAAATTTACGGTCAAACTTGAATCTCGGGAAACGCGGGCGCACTACATTGTGAAACGAAGGGAGTACAATTTAATCCGGAGAGCTTTAAGGCCAACTCCACGCATGACCCCAAACGGACGTCCGGATTGGCCGGATTTTGTCCCTTTGGGGCGCCGATGGGTACGCCCGTGTCCGGCTGTGTCCGTTGGGTCGTGCGTGCGCCCACCGCGCGGCCGCACCTCAAATTCACGTGCGTGTTAGAAAAACAATAAAAAAAGGAAACATAAAAAATTGACTAAAAAAGTAAATAAACGCAGTTTAATAAAAGATAAAACTTAGTTAGGAGGGTCCATGGCCACAAAACGGCCGAGTTTCGTCACATTAATAATTAAACATAAAAAAGAAAAAAAGGTCGCCGCCGGCGCGCTCCTGCCCGTGCCCGTCGTTGCCGTCGCCGTGGCGCTCTTCACTGGCCGGCGGTGTCGTCGTCGTCGCTGACGAGGTCGACGTAGGCCGGCGGCGTCCACAGGTGGGCCGGCGGTGCGTGCGGTGCCTGGTAGACTGGGGTGGGCTGGACAGCGGGAGGTGCCTGCAACACCTCCTCCCGTGGCGACCCCTCCCGCTCCGGTGACTGCGGCGGAGTGGCGTGCCAGTCCACACCCAGGACGGCGGCCATCTCCGGAGCAGTGCAGGACCAGGCCCACCCCGTGCCCACCAGCTGCTGGAAGGCGGCCGCCGGCTCCTCCTCCCTGGCGTCCTCCCTCCTCTCCTCCATCAAGGCCGCCATCTGCAGCTCCGGGAAGGCCACGTCGCCGGCGGCAGACAGTGCCATAGCCTCCTCCAAGCCGTCCCATTGCCGCTCGTGCGTGCGCATGGAGTCCTCCATGACACGCTGCACGAGACGGGCTTCCTCCTCCGCCGTCATGCGAGGAGGTGGTGGTGGCGATGGAGACGGCGACGGCGTGGGCGTGAGGCCGCGCACCACCCTACGCCCCCGCTCCTGGGGAGCAGCCGTGGCCCCGTCGACGTGCTCTGGGCGTGGCCGCCGTGGCCCCGTCGACGTGCCGGCGAAATAGGACGCCCGCCGCGTGTCGTGCTCATCGCGGAACCAGGTGTCCCACAATGGCGAGTCGGGGGCGTACCTGGGGTCGTAGTAGAGGTCGTCCGGGAGGAGGCGGCGGCGGCGCTCGATCTCCTGGCGGCGCGCACGGCCGGTCACCGGGACCGGCGGGATCGGCACGCGGTCGGCCGACAAATGCCAGTTGTTGGGAAGGTGGGCGTCGCTCCAGGGGATCGGCGTCCTCGTCTCCCAATAACGACGGCACACCTCCGCGCGGATGTAGTGCCGGCCGCGCTCGCCGGCGGACGCGGGGGCGATGGAGAACACGGGCGGCGAGGGGGCCCGGCGTGGTGGCGATGGCGAGGCCGGCTCCTCCTTCTTCACCGAGCCGCGGCGACGCCCCGACGAGGAGCCAGCCTCGTGGTCATGCTTGCCTTTGCGGCCGTAGTTCCAGAGCCCCATGGCTGCGCGGCGGGCTGCCGGCGAGTTCTTGGCTAGGGTTTGGGGCCTGGGGCTGTCGGGTTTCGAGGAGGCCATGGGGCGGCGTGGGGCAGTGTGGACGACGACCGGTCCACGCTTCCCACTTAAAGAAGGACGGCGACCCTTCCATGTGTGGATGACAGGTGGGGCCGCCCGCCCGTGCGCATTGATGTGGGCGGGATGCCAGTAGGTGGCCGCCTGCCACGCGGCCCCGACGCGGACGAGGGCGCGTTCGTTTGGTGTCCGCCGCGACCCAAACCCAGCGCAAGTTTGTGCTCGAAATGGATCGGTCCGGACACAAAACGGACAGGATAGATTCGGGCCATCGCGCGCTGGGCCGTCTCCTTTGTCCGTTTTATCCCAAATGGACCGGGGCGGACAGGATAGGATGCGCGATGGAGTTGGCCTAACGTCTTATCCATAAGATCAGCCATAGTCTCCGGTCGGCTCTCTGTGCTCGAATCTGATGATCTTAAAAATGAACCAATCATCAAGAGCTGACGAATAAAGGGCTCACCCTTCGTCAATCGTCATCATCATCCCAATCCGCATGGCCATTTCTTGGACGGATGTAATGATCGGGTCGCGTGGACGCACCTCCATCCAACGTGTGACGCGCACGTGGACCTAACTTATGTCCGGCCGACCAATGCACAAAACAAAATGACACCCGGAATATACTATATATAACAATATTCAATCGCTTGAGCTCGCAATCTTCGTCCGTGGACTGAAAACTGGCAAGAGAATATTAGGTGCTCGCTCGCAGCCTTGATGCTTGGATGGATGGCACGTCCTTTTCACGAGCCCGGCCCTAACGACCAGCTGATATGTGCATAGTTTAAAGCTAAAACCCCGACCAAACGTCCAAAATTGCTGGCATGTCAATGCCATTTGCCAAGGCGGCTGGACTGGACAAGCACAGACAGACTCGGCGAATTTAAAATCCGGTGGTAGCGTCGGCGACAGCGAGTTTGGTTCCGCGAGGTGAACGGCCGAAATCACTATTTTAATCCTTTCAGCAAACTTTGTTATAAAGTGAACTTGACATGAAAGTATTTCACGATCTAACCCTTTTTAGCAACCTCATAGCCCGAAATTTTTCTGCCCAACATACCAACGCCGAGGTAGCTAGCGCTTCTATCCAACAAAGAAACGTCGAGGTAGCTCACGTTTTGGGCCATGTGAGAAACGCCAAAGGCCTTGACGTTTCTTCGCTAGCATCCAACCCACTCGTTGCCTCGTCAGGGTCTTCCTCCTCAGCTGCCAGAGACGCCGGGTCAGAAACGCCAAGGCTAGCGGCGTTTCCGGCCTTCTTAGAAACGCCAAGGTAAGAAACTACTCGATAACGAGGGCCGCAACGCCAAGACTTATGGCGTTTGTTTCTTGGTCAGAAACGCCAACGCCTATGGCGTTTCTTACATGGCCCAAAACGCGAGCTACCTCGGCGTTTCTTTGTTGGACAGAAGCGCTAGCTACCTCGGCGTTGCTATGTTGGGCAGAAACGCCGCGGGCTATGGCGTTGCTAAAAAAGGTCATATCGTGAAATACTTTCATGTCGAGTTCATTCTATGACAAAGTTTGCTGAAAGAGTCAAAATAGTGAAAAAGTCCGAGGTAAACCACGTTGTTTTAGATTTAGATTTGAATATGTTGGAAATATGAGCAATTTACCGAATGATAAATAGTAGATAAAACATGACTAAAATAGCAAATATAAAGTAAGTCATGCAATCTGACAGAGAGAAGGTAAACATCGTCTGCATATATGAACTTTAGGTAAACACATCTAGAACAGTCACTAAATGAAGTTTCTTATACGACATAGAACCTAACATACGTAGGACAGAAACTAGAGCCAAGAACTGTAGCAGGACTTCTAACAGAAAGGAGAAGAACACGTACGGCACAGCAGCAGCAGTAGCGCTGGACTTGGGGTCGGTGTCCTCGCCTGCCATGTCGTCGAGGAGGTCGTGGACGTCGGGGAAGAAGTCATCGTCGGCGACCGGATCGTCCGTGATGAATCAGCCAGTAGTCGCGCAGAGCGCTCCCCAAAAACCTTATCACCCTTCTCCCGTACAGGACTCAAAGAGTGCGGTTTCGGAGGCCTACTGTCCCGACCTGCGGTGCACGCCGCAAGCCGGGATGGAGAAGATCGTAGCAGCAGCGCAGTGCTCAGGAACCGGTGGCGAGAGGAAGAAGTAGTTCTGGTGCGTCTTGCTGAGAGGAGCGACTTCCCTTTTATAGGCGCAAGAGAAGGAGGCGAGAGGGCAGCGCCGGGAGCTGAAGGGACCGAGGGAGATGAAACGAACAGACAGCAGCCGAAGGGTGCAGCGTTCGCATTTAATCTCCACTACAGCAAAAACTTTCCATCTCCCGAGTGACCTTTCGTATACCCGTAGTGCGTGGCAAAAATTTAGACATCGGCTCGGCTCATTCCCGCAACCCGCGGCGCGTCGTGACGAGGCGTGGCGTGGCATGGCAAGGCGGGCGGCGGAGGAGGAGCGCGCGTGGATGTCCCTCTTGTTCTCATGCTCATACAAGTAGGGATAGAACCCCCCTTATAAGAAGGTCCAACTCCCACTAAACTAGCAATGTGGGACTAAACTTTTAGTAGTATCCCTTGCCTTGCACAAATGGGCTAAGTGGGCCTCTAGGATTTATTAGGAATTTCTGAAACTGCTATTGGGCTAGGCCCAAAATAGACAAAATTCCAACAATCCCCCACCAGATCCCAAAGGCACACAAAATTTGCCTTTGGTTCCAAATCACTGTTTTATATACCGATACTGCAGTGGAGACTGTTAAGTTGAACTTCCACCTAGAACCCTATGCTACACTAGTTGGCAACTTGAACAGTGGACTGGGCCTTGAACTGCAAGTTTTCTGCGAATCTAGCTTCACATAAAGCCTTGACCGATACGTGGCTACCGTGGGTCTTCCCCACGGGTGGAGTTTATGCATCATACTCCGTGACCTTTCATGAGTTTACTAGAGAGAACCCTACTCTCATAGATTGCGACGTTTAACAATCAGACTCATATAGGTGCGTTCTTCAAAAGATGTTCTGCAGGACAACATTTCTGCTTCAAAGAGCCACTTAGAACACATTAAGATATACATCAACCTGCCATGCAGATTAGGAGAGTATTGCATCTTCATGGAGTGGTATTGTGAATAATAAGGATACTCTCCTCTTAGTTGACCAACAGCTTGTCTTCCACATCTAATTCACGGGATCTCCGGTCACAAAGAATAGGTTACCACTGTGAACAACTCATATTGTGGGTCTCATACCCATCTCCCTCGATGCATTATCTATCACATTACGTGATAGACCCTTAGTAAAAGGATCTGCCAGATTTTTAGACGTTTGGACATAATCCAATGCAATAACTCCGGAGTTTTTCATTTTTCTGACAGACTTTAACCTTCTCTGAACGTGTCTTGATGACTTCATGTTATCCTTTGAGCTGCTCACTTTCGTGATCACAGTTTGATTGTCGCAGTTCATAAGGACACCCGGTACAGGTTTCTCAACAACCGGCAAGTCATTCAAGAGTCAGTGAAGCCAATCTGCTTCGACCGTAGCTGTATCTAGTGCTGTGAGTTCTGCTTCCATAGTTGACCTCGTTAAGATGGTCTGCTTGCAAGACTTCCAAGAAACAGCGCCACCTTCATGAGTGAATACATAACCGCTTGTGGCCTTTATCTCATCAGCATCTGAAATCCAGTTTGAGTCACTATACCCTTCAAGCACCTTTGGATGCCCAGTGTAGTGAATTCCATAATTCGCAGTGCCTTTCAAATAACGCAAAACTCTCTCTAGAGCTTTCCAATGCACATCTCCTGGTTTTGAAACAAACCGACTCAGTTTGCTAACAGCAAAAGAGATGTCAGGTCTTGTAGCACTTGCTAAGTACATAAGCGAGCCAATAATCTGAGAATACTTCAATTGATCTCTAGCAATTCTTCGATTCTTTCGAAGCAGCACGCTAGCATCATATGGTGTTGGAGAGGGCTTGCAGTCACTATAGCCAAAGCGACTCAAGATCTTTTCCACATAGTGAGATTGAAGCAATGTAATCCCACCATCATCATCTCTCAACAACTTGATGTTCGGAATGACATCAGCCACTCCTAAATCCTTCATCTCAAAACAGTGAGATAGGAAATCCTTGACCTCCTTAATAACATTCAGATTTGTTCCGAAAATTAGTATGTCATCAACATACAAGCAAAGCATAACTCCTTCGCCCCCACCATGGCGATAGTACACACATTTGTCAGCTTCGTTCACAACAAAGCCTGCAGCTGTTAAAGTTCTTTCAAACTTCTCATGCCACTGTTTGGGTGCTTGCTTGAGTCCATACAAGGACTTCAGCAACTTGCACACTTTCCCTTCCTGACCATCTACTACAAACCCATCTGGTTGTTCCATATAAATTTCCTCATCCAACTCTCCATTTAGGAAAGCAGTCTTAACATCCATTTGATGAATGAGAAGACCATGTGAGGCAGCTAGTGAAAGTAGAACTCGAATAGTGGTTAGTTGAGCCATAGGTGAGTAAGTATCAAAGAAATCTTCACCTTCCTTTTGGGTATAACCCTTAGCCATGAGCCGAGCCTTGTACTTTTCAATAGTACCATCAGGCCTAAGCTTCTTCTTGAATAGCCATTTGCATCCTATAGGTTTGCACCCATAAGGACGATCAGTTATCTCCCAAGTTTCATTCGCCAAGATGGAATCCATCTCGCTACGAACTGCTTCCTTCCAGTAGTCAGCATCTTCAGATGCATAGGCCTCTGAAATAGAACTGGGAGTGTCATCTATGAGATACACAAGAAAATCATCACCAAAGGACTTTGCAGTCCTCTGTCTCTTGCTCCTAATAGGAACTTCATTGTTCTTCTCCACAGGACTTTCAAAGTGTTCCATCGAAATGGCAGGTTCGGTAATTGTAACTGGTTCCTGATTCGATGAACTAGGCATCTCCTGATTAGATGAGGTAGCCATATCCTTCATGGGAAAGATATCTTCAAAGAAAGTCGCATCATTCGACTCCATGATCGTACCGACATGCATATCAGGTACTTCAGATTTTACAACCAAGAATCTATAGCCAATGCTATGAAAAGCATGTCCCAAGAAAACACAATCCACAGTCTTTGGTCCAAGTTTCCGCTTCTTTGGAATTGAAACATTGACTTTCGCCAAACAACCCCATGTTCGCAGATAAGAGAGTTTTAACCTTTTCTTCTCCCACTCCTCGAATGGAGTTATCTCTTTGTTCTTTGTGGGGACTCGATTTAGGACATGACACGATGTCACTATCGCCTCCCCCCACCATGCCTTGGAGAGACCCGATGTGTCTAACATGGCGTTAACCAAATCAGTTAGAGTACGGTTCTTTCTTTCGGCCACCCCATTTGACTGAGGTGAGTAGGGAGGCGTCCTCTCATGGATTATACCATGTTCCACACAAAAAGCATCAAATTCATTGGAAAAATACTCTCCACCATGGTCGGACCTAAGCCTCTTGATTTTTCGATCAAGTTGGTTTTCCACTTCAGCTTTATAGATCTTGAAAAAGTTCAAAGCCTCATCCTTAGATTTCGGAAGATACACACGGCAGTATCTAGTGGAGTCGTCAATTAACGTCATGAAATATTTCTTTCCACCTTTTGTCAAAACACCATTCATTTCACATAGATCTGAATGTATAAGTTCTAGTGGTGCAAGATTTCTCGTTTCCGCAGTCACGTGAGATTTACGAGGTTGCTTAGCTTGCACACACACTTGACACTTAGATCCCTTAACGGTGGTGAAACTAGGGATTAAGTTCAACTTCGCTAGTCGCGACATGCAACCAAAGTTAACATGACAGAGTCGTGAATGCCACACATTTGATTCACTATTGTTGCAAATATGATTAACAACTTTATTGCAAACGTCTGATAAGGATAAACGAAACAGGCCTCCTGACTCATAGCCTTTACCAACAAAGGTTCCATACTTGGATATTACAAATTTATTCGACTCAAAGACAAGCTTATAGCCATCTCTACACAGAAGAGATCCGCTAACAAGATTTTTATTGACGGAGGGGACATAATGCACGTTCTTCAGCC
The DNA here is from genome assembly GCF_002162155.2 of Triticum dicoccoides. NCBI lineage: Eukaryota > Viridiplantae > Streptophyta > Magnoliopsida > Poales > Poaceae > Triticum > Triticum dicoccoides. The sequence goes on along the minus strand of NC_041381.1, from coordinate 462,038,011 downwards.
GCACGATCTTCCCCGAAGTAAACTTCAGATCGACCGTGCCAACACCACGAACAGAAGCACTTGAACCGTTGCCCATCAGCACGGTTGAAGTCCCTGCGGTCTGATAAGACGAAAACATGGAAATATCACCGCATACATGCACATTAGCACCCGTGTCAATCAACCAGTCAGGAGAATGACATACTGAAAGAATAGTGGGAAATATACCATACCCAGCATCCTTCATGTCAGTGTCTCCAATGACAACATTAGCGGTCTTGCCGCCTTTCCCAGGATGACGCTTGTCATAGCGATTAGGGCAACTAGGAGCCCAATGATCAGGATCTCCACACACATGACAAGCACCTTTCTTCTTGCCATTCTTCTTCCTGAAGTTCGTGTGTTGCACAACCTTGTTTTTCTCATCAAACTTGCCCTTGTTCTTGAACTTGTGGGGCTGGAAGTTCTGCTTCTGTACCACATTGGCACTAGATCCTCCCTCAATACCTCGAGCACGTGTGTCCTTTGCTCTCGCCTTTTCTTCCACATCAAGAGTACCAATGAGATCCGGAACGGAAAACTCCTGTCTCTTATGTTTCAGTAAGGTAGCAAAGTTCCTCCATGAAGGAGGAAGCTTAGTGATGATACCCCCGGCAACAAACTTGTCCGGTAGCATGCAATTGAAGTGCTCAAGTTCTCTAGCAAATGACTGTATCTCATGAGCCTGCTCAACCACGGAGCGCTCTTCAGTCATCCTGTAATCATAGAATTGCTCCATGATGTACAGCTCAGTGCCGGCATCCGAGACCCCAAACTTGGCCTCGAGTGCGTCCCACATATCTTTTACATTATCAATTGACGCATAAGCATCAACTATGTTCTCTCCAAGAACACTCAAGAGCGCAGCCTTAAACAAGGTATCCATTTTCTGAAAAGCTTGTGCCTGTTGGACATCTTGCTCTCCTTCAGGTTTGCCAAGAGTGACGTCATAGCAACTCATGGTTTGAAACCATAAGACTGCTCTCACGCGCCACCTCTTATAGTGGATACCCTCAAACATAGGAGGTCTCATGGAAGCAGCAAAACCACTCGGGGTAAATTGCCTATTATAAGGTTTTTGGATTGTTGGAAATATGAGCAATTTACCGAATGATAAATAGTAGATAAAACATGACTAAAATAGCAAATATAAAGCAAGTCATGCAATCTGACAGAGAGAAGGTAAACATCGTCTGCATATATGAACTTGAGGTAAACACATCTAGAACAGTCACTAGATGAAGTTGCTTATACGACATAGAACCTAACATACGTAGGACAGAAACTAGAGCCAAGAACTGTAGCAGGACTTCTAACAGAAAGGAGAAGAACACGTACGGCACAGCAGCAGCAGAAGCGCTGGACTTGGGGTCGGTGTCCTCGCCTGCCATGTCGTCGAGGAGGTCGTGGACGTCGGGGAAGAAGTCGTCGTCGGCGACCGGATTGTCCGTGATGAATCAGCCAGTAGTCGCGTAGAGCGCTCCCCAAAAACCGTATCATCCTTCTCCCGTACAGGACTGAAAGAGGCGAGAGGGCAGCGCCGGGAGCTGAAGGGACCGAGGGAGATGAAACGAACAGACATCGGCTCATTCCCGCAACCCGCGTCGTGGCGTGGCGTGGCGTGGCGTGGCATGGCGTGGCGTGGCGTGGCGTGGGGCGAGGCGGGCGGAGGAGGAGGAGCGCGCGTGGATGTCCCTCTTGTTCTCATGCTCATACAAGTGGGAAAAGAACCCCCCTTATAAGGAGGTCCAACTCACACTAAACTAGCAATGTGGGACTAAACTTTTAATAGTATCCCTTGCCTTGCACAAATGGGCTAAGTGGGCCTCTAGGATTTATTAGAAATTTCTGAAACTGCTATTGGGCTAGGCCCAAAATAGACAAAATTCCAGCAGAATAAACCCGCCAAAATCAACATTTCTGGTGCTGTTGATTCTGTCCTGGCATTAGGTTCGTTGCGATGGAGGGCTAGACTGATAGTATTGTACTGGCATGGTAATAAAGACAAGAAGCGTGGACGCAGGAACGGATGGCCACATCAAGCTCCAAGAAGACGAAAGCAGCAAAAGATGGCACCTCCGGTATTCATTCTCGAAAAAGGGGAAAGGAAGGGAGCACAGTACGCTGTGTGTGATCGGCACGTCAAGTACTACCTCCTTTCCGGTTTATAGGGCTCAATTCAAAAGTCTCACCAACCAAGGTAGATGATGAGTGGTGGAATAATTTTCATGGTTTGTAAAAGCACTCAATTAATGCGCTCGTTTTCCTCAAAGAATTATATTTACCAATGCATTAATTACAATGCATGCATGCATGAAATACATGCATTGGTCAAGTTTCTCATAATCCTTGCATGCAATGAATTAATGCACCTTGAAATCTGAGCAGGTGACGGGAAACAATCAAATTGTGACTTATAAAACGGAAAACCAAATTTTTTGAGATAAGCCCTATAAACCGGGAAGGAGGGAGTAGGACAGAGCGTAATCACCACAATCCCGCCACTGTCACATTCATGCGGTGATCTTTCTTCTTTTTGAGATGCGGTGATGATGGTCTTAATTAACTCGCCTTTGGGATAAAGATGGTGCCGGTCTCAACTTATCTCACCAACCAGCTAGCCAGCCAACCAACACGGCAAGGACCGGGCGCGTCCTACTCCCACAGTGCAAACAGCACCGTGAGCAGGCACACGGACGGAGCAACGAAAACCACGCGGGGCGTCACGTCGCCATCGCCGCTGGCGCCGACGCTCACCGGCCGCGCGCCACGGGCCGTACCGCCTACGACTAGGACCGAGCAGGCCGTCCGTCCGGCCGTTGGCATCGTTGGAGCCAGCGTTTGGACTCGATGCCCCCGAACATGGAAGCCTCGCTGGTCGCCAAGACACACACGGCCGGGGCGCGGGGAGCGAGGGATGCGTAAATGAATGCGCGCTCGCGGTCGCGGCCTGGGGCGGAGCGTACGCGCAGCGGGCTCAAGAGAGAGACGATCGCCAGCGCGCGCGCGCTCGTGCGCTGGGCAGGGCGGGGCAGGTCGCAACGGCTAGTTGGCTTTGTTGTTTTTCAAAGGAAAGGCAACCTGCCGCGCTCGGGGCTCGGCTTTGGCTACTAGCGGCTCGTTGTACCCTGGCTGACACCACCGGCTACTGGGCGCTTTTGGGCTGGGGCCTCTTCTGACGGAAATTTGTTGATGCGGGGTAGCTTGATTCCGTGCGCCTCTGCGCTGCGTGTCTGTGTGGTGGTTATTGCTGCCTGGCTGGGCTGGGCTACTGTTTGCGCTGGTGGCGGCTTCTGCCTGCCTGCTGGCGCTATCCTATCTGTCAAGTCAATTCCAGCTCCAACGGCTACTCCGATCCGCGGGCAACTGTTTCTTCTAGGACGGAGTGACTCCTGACGTGGACCGGTGTTAACTCACTTCTTTTGTTGAAAGGAAGGACTGGTGTGTGTTCATCGCCGAGGTATACATTGGGCTATGCGTAAGTTTTGAACAACGCTGCCCGTGCAAAAGCAAAGGGCAGCATCATGCCTTCCAAAAGTTCGCCTCTAGTCTAGGACAACGCTGCCACCCCGCCATGCACTCAACGAAGCTCTGCACTCATTGTTAATCGCCCGTGTCCTTGTGGCGCAAGTAGTAGAACGAAATGCTCCATTCTGTTAGACTATGTATAGCTTCTGTATTTGTGTACGTATATTTGTACCTATTGTAACACACCCATTATATATATGAGATAAGCCACCCCTAGAGGGTTGAGCTGGTTCCCCCAAATCATTGTCTTACATGATAACAGACCTAATTACGATCCACGCTTCCGCAAAACCCTAACCCCGCCGCCGCCCCCTCCATCGCACCGCCACCGCCACCAGATCGCGCCGCCGCCGCCATGACGGGTGCCGCCGCCTCCAGCTCCTCCTCTGTCGGGTTTCTCCCGGCCTCGCTCGCCGCCCTCCTCTCGCTCCCGCTTGACTCGGCCACGATGCGGCCGCCGCAGCTCGGGACCAGGAGCGTTGGCTCGTTTTTCTCCAACAACTCTCCGGCTCCTCCATCGCCGGGGCTTGCGCTGACGGTCCATCCGTCGAGCGCCTCTTCATCCGCCTCGTCGTCCGGCGTCATCGCGCCTCTGACTTTCGCGCCCAAGGCCACCTCGTCGGCTGTCATGGCGGGCCTCATGCCATCCGCGCCCCAGGCGGGATTCACCCCGGCAGCGCTGGTTGCCTCCCTCTACGGGCCATACTCGCCGCCGCCGCCCGCGGGTTCCAATCCCGCGGTCCCGCCCGCGCCGCCTGCCCCTGCCCCCATGGCGTCCGCGCCTCCGGCAGGTGCCTCCACGGGATCGTTGCCTCCACCGTTCCACTTCGGCAACCTCATCACCGTCAAGCTCTCGTCCGACAATTATATCTTCTGGCGTGCGCAGGTTCTTCCACTCCTTGGGAGCCACTACTTGCTTGGCTACGTCGACGGCACTTTTCCTTGCCCTCCTGCGCTGGTGGACAGCGTGAACGGCCCGGTTTACAACCCGGCACACCGTGTCTGGACGGGGCAGGACCAGGCGAACCTCTCCTCCATCCAGGGTTCGCTCACTCCGGCGGTTGCTGGACTCGTCGTCTTCGCAAAGACCTCCCATGAGGCTTGGACCATCCTGGAGCGCTCCTTTGCGTCCCAGTCGCAAGCCCGGATCAGTGCTCTCCGTCGCGAGCTTGGTGCCTGTGAGAAGCTTGATTCCACGGCAACGGAGTTCTACAACAAGGTCAAGGCTCTTGCTGACACATTGGCATCCATTGGACAGCCGCTTATTGATTCTAAGTTCAACTCCTTCATTGTCAACGGCCTCGATGAAGAGTATGATGGCTTAGTTGAGATCGTCAATGAGCGCGGCAACACGACCCCCATGATGGCGCACGAGCTCTACTCTCGGCTTCTTCTTACTGAGCAGCGCGTTGAGGCGCGCCGTGCCAACCGCAGTCGCGGCTCCTCCTCCGCCAACGCGGCCTATCAAGATGGTCGCCCCTCCGGTGGCGCCCTGTCCTCCGCCTCGGGCAAGGGGCCCGCGCCGCTTCCTCCGGCCTCGTCCACCCCCACTCTGACGCTACCAGGTGATGGGGGTCGGCGGGTCTGTCAGCTCTGTGGTCTTGACGGACATTGGGCCTCCAAGTGTCATCGTCGTTTTCAGAAGAGCTTCCTTGGTCTCGGCAATGATGGCAAGGATACGCGCAACACTGCGCGTCAGGTGACTATGGCTGATCGCCCGGCACCGCAGAAGCCTCAGGGCCATACTCAGTCCTACTCCGTTGATCCGCACTGGTACATGGACTCTGGTGCAACGGAGCATCTGACGAATGAGATGGGGAAGCTTCATCCTCGCGAGCCCTATCATGGTTCCGATAAGATCCACACCGCCAACGGAGCAGGTATGCACATCTCCGATATTGGTCAAGCATCTCTTCTCACTAGTCATGCCACTAGGAGGCTTCAGCTTCGTGATGTTCTTAGAGTACCATCTGTGACGCGTAATCTCCTTTCCGTTCCTAAACTCACTTATGACAATAATGTGTTTTGTGAATTTCACCCGTTTGATCTTTTTATTAAGGATCGGGACACGAGGGCCGTTCTGCTTAGTGGGCGTCTCTACTAGGGACTTTACCGTCTGGAGCATCCTGGAGTCTCTCGGGTTTTCAGTGGAGTTCGCGTCTCGTCGTCATAGTGGCATGCTCGTCTTGGTGATCCTGCCACACCTATCGTTCGTCATGTTTTGTGTCGTCATGAGCTTCCTAGTGTCTCTAGCAATAATGATGTAGCAGTGTGTGATGCTTGTCAGCAAGGGAAGAGTCATCAACTTCCTTTTTCGGAGTCTAGCCGTGAGGTGAAACATCCTTTAGAACTTGTTTTTTCGGATGTATGGGGCCCTGCCCAAACTTCTGTCAGTGGTCATAACTATTATATTAGTTTTGTAGATGCTTACAGTCGTTTTACTTGGCTCTATCTTATTAAGCGTAAATCTGATGCGTTTGATATTGTCGTTCAGTTTCAAAAACATGTTGAACGTCTTCTCAAGCATAAAATTGTTCATGTTCAGTCGGACTAGGGTGGCAAGTATCGCAACCTCAACTCCTTCTTCCAGTCGCTTGGGATCGCTCATCGTTTAGCATGTCCACATACTCATCAGCAGAATGGTTCCGTCGAGCGTAAGCATCGTCATATTGTTGAGACTGGTCTCACTCTTTTGGCCCATGCATCGGTTCCTTTCCGGTTTTGGAGTGATGCTTTTACCACTGCTTGTTTTCTTATCAACCGTACTCCCACACGTGTTCTCAACATGAAGACTCCCCTTGAACTTCTCCTTAATGAACAACCCGATTATACTTTCTTTAAAGTTTTTGGGTGTGCTTGCTGGCCTCACCTTCGCCCTTATAATAAACGCAAGTTGGAATTTAGGTCCAAAAAGTGTGTCTTTCTTGGCTATAGTTCCCTTCATAAAGGTTACAAATGTCTTCATGTTCCCACTAATCGTGTTTACATCTCTCGGGATGTGGTGTTTGATGAGCATGCCTTTCCGTTTGCCAATCTACCTGTATCCACAGATGCTCCTCCGTCCATGCATTCATCCTCTCTTGCCTCTGACCAATTTGATGATGTTGCATACTCTCCTGTGTTATTGCCTAACCATGGTGCAGGAACCGGACGTGGGGCTCGTTTGGAGCTTTTGGAGGACTCCCCATCATCATCGCCGCCGCCCTCTGCTGTGCACGTCGATCATGCAGCGACGTTGCATGGCCTCGATCCGTGTGCCCATGCACGCTCGGTGGATGCATCTGAGGCCTCGGCCTCATCCTCTGATCGGCCTCAGGCGCCTGCGTCTTCTGCGGCTCGGCCCGCTACGCCGGCCTCGCCCGTGTCTCCAGCGGATCAGCCCGCTCCACCGGCCTCGCCCGCGTCTCCAGCGGATCGGCCCGCTACGCCGGCCTCGCCTGCAGCTCGGCCCACTACGCCGGACTCTCCCATGGCTCGGTCTGCTCCACCGGCCTCGCCTGTGACTCTGCTGGGTAGTCCACTGGCGGGTTCTGGATCCACTGAGCCGGCTGTCACGACGGAGGACCTGGTTCCATTGTCTGCCTCTTCGTCGCCCAGCCCTTCGTCGGCTGCTTCTTTGACCTTGACGGCTCCTGTGTTACGTCCACATACACGCAGTCGCAGTGGCATTTTTCGACCAAAGGAGCGTACGGATGGTATTGTTGCTTGGTTGGCAGCATGTTTGGCTGCTGCTGTTGCGGATCCGTTTTCTGAGCCCCGCTCGTATCAGGCCGCCATGTGTGTTCCTCATTGGCGAGAGGCTGTGGAGGAGGAGTATCATGCTCTTCTTCGCAACGAGACATGGACTCTTGTTCCTCCTCCACCACGGGTTAATGTTATTGACTGCAAGTGGGTGTTCAAAGTTAAGAAGCATTCGGATGGATCTATTGAGCGTTATAAAGCGCGCCTTGTCGCCAGAGGATTTCGGCAGCGCTATGGTCTTGATTACGAGGAAACCTTCAGTCCCGTTGTCAAGCCTACCACCATTCGGCTTCTTCTTTCTCTTGTTATCACTCGCGGTTGGTCTCTTCGTTAACTTGATGTGCAGAATGCCTTTCTTCATGGGTTCTTGGAGGAAGAGGTTTATATGCGACAGCCGCCTGGTTTCTCTGATCCTGATCGTCCTGATCACATCTGCCGTCTCACCAAAGCGCTCTATGGCCTGAAGCAAGCTCCTCGTGTCTGGCATGCTCGTCTTGCCTCAGCTCTTCGTGCTCATGGGTTTGTGTCGTCCAATGCTGACTCCTCATTATTTCTTCTACAGAAGTCAGAGGTCACTATGTATCTTTTGGTCTATGTGGATGATATTATTCTTGTCAGTTCCTCTCGGTATGCTACTGATGCTCTTGTTCGCTCTCTTGGTGCTGCTTTTGCTGTCAAAAATCTTGGGAAGCTTCACTACTTTCTTGGGGTTGAGGTTACCTCTCGTGCTGATGGTCTTATTATGACACAAAAGAAGTACTCATTGGATTTGTTGCAGCGAGCTGGGATGCTTAAGTGCAAACCGACTACCACACCCATGTCATCTACCGAGAAGCTCACTGTTGTTGATGGCGCGCTTCTGTCTTCTGCAGATGCTACAGAGTACAGGAGTATTGTTGGTGGGCTTCAGTACTTGATGATTACGCGGCCAGATATTTCTTATGCTGTCAACAGGGTTTGTCAGTATCTTCAGGCTCCTCGTGACACTCATTGGGCAGCTGTTAAGCGCATCCTGCGTTATGTCCAATTCACAGTGTCTTTTGGGATGCATATTCGGCCGTCTTCCTCTCGGGTTCTTTCGGCCTACTCTGATGCGGACTGGGCTGGCAGCCCGGATGACAGGCGATCCACGGGGGGCTATGCTGTGTTCTTTGGCTCTAACTTGAACGCCTGGAGTGCTCGGAAACAGGCTACTGTATCACGTAGTAGTACTGAAGCTGACTATAAGGCTGTGGCTAATGCTACTGTAGAGATTATTTGGGTGCAGTCTTTACTTCAGGAGTTGGGTATGTCTCAACCGCAGCCTCCTATTCTTTGGTGTGACAACATCGGTGCTACATACCTTTCTGCTAATCCGGTATTTCATGCCCGAACGAAACACATTGAAGTGGACTATCACTTTGTACGGGAACGTGTGTCACAGAAGCAACTTCAGATCAAGTTCATCTCTTCAAAAGATCAATTGCAGACATCTTCACTAAGCCTTTGCCTTTACCACAGTTCGAGACTTGTAGACGCAATCTTACCCTTCTCAGTTCTTTAGAAAGTGGCTAAGATTGAGGGAGGGTGTTAGACTATGTATAGCTTCTGCATTTGTGTACGTATATTTATACCTATTGTAACACACCCATTATATATATGAGATAAGCCACCCCTAGAAGGTTGAGCTGGTTCCCCCAAATCATTGTCTTACACATTCCAGGGCATTTACTTACTCTGGATCGCTACTTGGCCCGTCATTAGGCTACTAAACGCTCTGTCCGTGTAACAGGCGCGTAAAGTTAAGGAGGCGGTGAGATGAATAGCGATAATGGTTGCGGTCCTGTGCCCTGCCGATGCTGCGCGTCCAAGCAAAGCAAAGCAAAGAAAGAAGCATCCAACCAAGGAGGAGCATCGTCTCATCTCGTGTGGCTTCCGTTTGTCAAACCTCAATGACTTTTAGACCCCACACCCACTGTTCCATTCCATGCCGTTCCGTTCTACTCTACTGTATCATATCCCCGTGGTATGCAAGCACATACTTTTGGCGGATGCGTGGCTTCTCTTCAAACCTCCAAAATAAAATAGACTAGCACGAGCACTGTGGTAGTACGAATTTGACCAAACTGGCTCAGCACATTTTGTCACGAGATACATACCAGTACATCTGACTGTACGTGTGTGTGTGTGTGTATTCTTCGAAGCGAAGAATCGGGAGAGAAAGATGGCGCAAGTGTGGAAAGGAGCTGAGAAAGGAGGAGGGCGATTTGCAGGGACGGCAAGCTCGTGTGGCTTGCGGCATGGGGACACGTGCGAGTACTAATTTAATTGGATGAGAACGGCAAGGTCCTGGTGTGGCGTGGTCGGTTGTAAAGGTGTGTGGGCCGATAGATACTGATAGGTACCCCGTGTGGTCCGGCCCAAATCAACACCCCATCTGTCTGCTCCAGCTCAACTTTTTGGAGTGAGTAAATTCCTCCATCCCCTAAAAAAAGAGTAAATTCTTCCATAAACCAAGGTAAAAGGATGCAGAATTTCCTCAAAAAAGGGGTGGAAGGATACGAAATCCGCCTCCACTGGCGCATGTTTCTCGGATACGACGGAGAGACGGCGTAGCGCGTCACGCTTTGTGCACTTGTATACATACTGCTGCTGCTACTCCACTGCCTGTCTGAAATCGGGTACTGAACCAGTACTCGGCTGCATTTTCCGTGTTGCCTGTGGCTTCTTTCTTGGCCGCGCCAACGAAGCTTCCGAATCAGGCTCGAATTTTGTCGACAGCGTTCAGTTGGAAACGACCCGATCTTCCGTTTCGCCGGTGCCACCTTTTGTTATTTCAAATCAGAAACAGACCCATCTTTCAATTTGCCGACGCTCATGTTCCACAAAGCACAGACAGGACGCACATCACTCACATCTTTCCACACGCTACAAGTCTTGCAAGGCGTCCCGTGGCGTCGATCCTACGGGTTATCGGGGTCTGATCGCATGCACAAATCACAAATGAACTCGAGCAAAGCCAGGCCCTAAAAAGCAAAGAGCAAAGATGCGCGGGCATCATATGAGACAATGAACAGCTGTACATACGCTTCCCGTTGTTTTCTTATAGGTTTCTGGACTGTGCTTGGTTAGCAACAGATCCGGACGAGTTGCATGCATCCAGTCGATTGATCCTCCCGTTCGTCTGCGTCGTTCTAGCTTGCCTGCATGCATCTTCATCTTATTTTTTTCTGTGCGTGTCCACTCCACTAGCAGTTAATTAGAGTTGCTAATCATATACATGCAGAAAAAACGAAAATGATGATGTCATCAAAGATTCTTCCCAATGCGAGAATTCAAAATGTTTTGTAGCACAAATCGTCGCTCCGATTAAAAAACTGTTTTCACGTAAAAGATTCGTAGCGACGAGATCTTCGAAACTAGATCCCATGTTGATATGTTTCGACGACTTTTTTTTTGGGTCAGAAGTTACCACGTGTTCTACACAATTTATCATATCTGTGGTGCCTAAGTTATCATGTTGTTTACACAGAAATTACAGGGGCATGAAAAAGTTTCTCCAACCTTCTATTCACAAGCACATGCGTGCATGCATTAGAAGAAAATTTTCATGTCATCCTAGTTCTCCTTGTTCAAAACTTCAAAATGTTTTATAGCTCAAATCGTCGGTCCAATCAAAAAGTCGATTTCACATAAAGTATCTATCACGACGAGACCTTCAAAACTAGATCTCATGTTGATATGTTTTGACAGACTTTTTTCATGCAAAAAGTTATCAGGCCCGGGCTAAGTAAGTTATCAGATCTGATGTGTGTCTATTATCATGCTATTTACACATGAGTAACCGTGGCACATTTTCAACAGCTATTTTTTGGACAACGCGGTGTTTGTGCGTGAGTTACCATGCCCGCGGTCCGTATATTACCATGTTATTTACGCATAAGTTATCAAGGTTATGTTTTCAAACAATTGCCTCCCCCCGCCATCAAAGTTATCACGGGTGTTTGCACATGATTTATCAAGTTTACGGTGCGTATATTATCATGGTATTTATATGGAAGTTATCAGGAGGGGTTATGTTTTCAAACAACTTCATCCCCTCCCAACATCCTGGACCGTAAGTTACTGTGGTATTTATGCGTAAGTTATCACGTATACGGTGCATACTATACCATGCTATTTGACGGAAGTTGTCGGTGATGTTTTTAAAAACCTCCTCCCCCGGGTCAAAGTTATCACGGTATTTGCGCATGAGTTATCAGGTTTATGTTGTGTAAATTATCATGCTAATTACGTAGAAGCTATCGGGTGATGTCTTCAACTTTTTCTCCCTGTCAAAGTTATCACGATGTTTGCGCATGAGTTATCATGTCTGTGGTGTGTAAAATATCATGCTATTTACGCATAAGCTATCGGGGGTGTATTATACCATATGTAGCCTGATACCTACAAAAATTAACCATGTTGATAACTATAGTACATCTAGCCCGATAACTGCATAGTAAGCATGTTGATAACTATAGTAGATATTGCCCGATAACTATAGTAGATCTTGCCGAATAAACTACAAAATAACCATGTTGATAACTATAGTATATCTAACCCGATAACTACAAAATAACCATGTTGGTAACTATAGCGCATAGTAACTATGTTGTGAGATGGTGGATCTTTCCACTCTTCAAAATTGATGCAGAAGAGGATGGGCGCCGGACATTCCTAATCTACTCAACTCCTCCCAAATCAAGTACACGCTGAAGCATGTTTTCAGAATTGATTGAACATTGTTTTTCTTGATCTAAGATTATTTCTTACGAATCCTCATCATCGCCTGCTTACGAAAATATAAAAAAATGAATGTTCAATAAAAATTTCTCCCGAATGAAAGTAACCTCAGTGCTTGCATGTAATTTGTGACTACGTCAAGTAAATTACCATGTGATTTACATCAAAATTAGCGCAGGTATGTTTCAACAATTTGTTTGGATCAACATTTGTGTAGGTACAAAGTCTCGATAAGGTGGATCCTTCGCTCTGTTTATTAGCAACCATGATCAACTCTGAATGGCAAAGGAAATTTGTTGTCTGTGTAGCGTACAAATTAGAAAACTAGTTCAAAAATGCGTCAAAGGTTGTGCTAGCGTAGTGGCTAGTGCCTCTTTGTATCATGAACTGGTCCAGAGTTTGAATCCTGTTCACAATGTAATTTTTTGGCTTAAAAAAAAGTGTAACAATGAGAGAGAAAATGGGTAACGCCCAAAAATCACGGCAACTAAACCCGGGCATGGGCAGCCCGGCCCGAGCCCGGCCCGAAAAACCCGGGCCGGGCCGGGCCAGGCTTGACGTTCGGGCCGGGCTCGGGCCTAGTTTTGCAGCCCGGAAGATAGTTCGGGCCGGGCTCGGGCTTCATTTTTTATGTATTTCGGGCCGGGCTTTCGGGCTTCGGGCCGGGCTTGCACGTGCGTACACTAAAAAACAGCGTTCGGGCCGGGCTTTCGGGCTTCGGGCTTAACTTCGGGCGGGCTCGGGCTTGAAAACAGGGAGTATTTCGGGCTTCGGGCCGGGCTCGGGCTTGGGAAATGAAGGTCGGGCTTTTATAAGCCCGGCCCGAAACCCGGCCCGGCCCGACGTTTGCCCGGGTTTACCCATTAAAAGCCCCTGCTAAAATCGCGGCGACCGGCGACCTCCCACAAAACGTGAAACGGCAACCTTCCAGTAAAACGTGGTCAACGCCCAGCTGTCCCACCGCGCAAATCGCTACCTAAAATAATAGCCAGGCGATCACGATCCAATGGCTCCGACATCGTCCGTATCTGTTGCAAAAATTCGGACGGCAGGAATATAGCTTTCTCGTTTCTTATATTACAGCATCAAAGACTTTCTCAAAGCGATAAAAGCGACGAAGAAAATGGGGGAGACGAGAAAGAGCATGTACGGGATGATCTGCCGGATCCCCACCTCGGGCTCGTCCGGGTTCGCGTAGTAGTTCCTCTGCCCGCCAAACTGGTCGAAGTACCCCTCGTAGCCCGTGTTGCGCGGCACTGGCACGCCGTCGACCTTCAGGAAGTCCGCCGCCTTCGCACGACGGGAGAGACCAAGGAAATCATTCAGGCGCCCGGTTGTTCCGGGCCTTGTTCGAAAGGGCGGGGGAGACGTTGCATGAGCATTTGAGTGAGACGCTTACCTGAAAGCTGAACATGAACATCTTTGCCTTCTTGCTGACGCGATCGTTTGGGTGGTACTTGAGCTTGCTATACATGCCCATGGCTTCCTTGGACCTGCCCAAAAGTACATCCACCAATGAGGGAATATTAGATAGGAAACCGCACACACAGATAAGTTTCAAAACTAGAGAAACATGAAGGTTGTGACAGACTGACAGTATTGGTGCATGTTTCAGTTCATGTGCAGCTTATACGAAAAATTCATCGGATGCATGTGAAAAATCTGCACACCGGAACGTGGGCATGAATATGGATTCACATACACAGTAATCACAGTAAACGATAGAAAACACCAGTTCCAAAACAGGAGAACCAAATATATAGTAGGTTTGTTCAGGGGATTGGAATGTTGCGTCGCATTTGCACCTTAAACAGGGAAAACATGCATGATTGATGAATTGAATGGCAATGCATGAAATGGCAAAGGGAGCAAAGGGTACCTGCAGAGTGAATCCAGACAGATGGACCACTGGAGAGCAGCCATTCCATGAAGTTCGGTCTGCACGTAACTTACTTTGAGTAAAATGATACGACAAGGACACCACAATGAAGCAGGAATACAGGCATATCACAAGGAGCATCTGTGTGACAAAATACAGAGGTTTCGTATCTGAACTAAAGCATAGTATACACCGGCATGATGCTGCTTACTTTTAAGTATCTACAGCAAATGCACTTGCATTCCTTTAGATGCCATGTCCTAACAAAATGGTCAAAACTAATACCCGTAGTAGTTCTAGTGCAAAAATCAGGACTATATATGCATATCCTAAGATGTAAATTAAATTGGAGATAGACCCAGCGCACAGATAGAAGTTGGATGGATCTGCCTAGCATGAAGGGGCAATTTGCTGTAGAAGACAGGACTTTCTGCCACAAGGGTGCGATTTTATTGTCTAACGTACTCGAGCATAAAATGGAAGGGCTATGATGTGCTATTGCTGTGATTCGGAACTAAAACAGCAACAATATTGGCTTTCTCACAATTAAAAAGAGTGCAGAAGAGAGGTCCACTTACCACAAGCCAACATTTCATTAATGATAACATTTACCTTAAAGTCCGCAGCCTGCATCACTTTTTCATAATAAGGCAAAGCTTGTTTCAGCCTTCCAGCATTCATAAGTTCGTCACCTTCCTTCAGTGCCTTAAACATGCAAAATATAAAAATCATTATCGTAAACCGAAGTATGAAAACATCAAAAGCTCATGACATTAAAGAAGTAATAGGTATATCCATATGGATTAACACGGGGGTTCAAAAGGAGAATGTGACAATTGACTTCAAAACCTAAATATGATCTTAGAAAAGCAATGTCGTTACTTCAAAATTTTCATATAAACAATAATTTTCCTCTCACTATTCTCTTGCTCATGAGCAAAACATATTCATTATTAACTAATGCATATACTACACTGATTAGCTTGCCCAATCATCAACAATTTTCCAATGAAAAACTAGCAGTTATCCATGCTCTACAAAAAAATATTTCGCACCAATTATTTAATAACCTCCACCTGAACTATCTTATTAGCTATTATTCTGATTCATCACAAGATGGATTCTAATATTACCAAACAACATCCAATATTTTTCCTACTATACATCATTGCCACCACGTTCACCATCCAAAAAATGGCTGTGTGTTTTTTGTGCACAGCCCGGAGTAAGAAGCTTGTATTATATACAAAAAGGTTGCTAGCAAGAAAATACTTGGTTCATTGGTCAGAAGTTAATTCATGACAAAATAAATATGTATAGGTTCTCTATTCAACCACAAATAGATACAGGATATCCTGCAAGTACACAGACAAAGTGCCGATAAAAAAAATTTAAAGGCTCCTCGACTGACACAGGAAGACCCACACATAAAGTGTCCACGGGTACTTAATAAACAAACCACTGCCGATTAATTTATATGGAATGATGTTTCAGTCATGTACCTTGGTGCACTCTGCCTTTGTTTTTGCATCGAGTGTCTTGTTTTTTCCACCAATATACGCAGTTAGTAGTTCTCTGGTACGTTTATCTTTAGCTGCTTTCTCTTCAGCACTTTGAGTCTCTCCACCAAGGCTTATATTTCTTCCACCACCATACTAATGAGGAAGTAAGGAAATATCAAAACTGGGAAAAGGTAGCACTACTACGAGCCTATATTCTCTAACTCAATTACATCAAATAAATTGCTAATGGTTTTACAAAGGAAACTATTTTGAAACATGTATAGAACAATGCAAAAGAGCACAATCACTACAGAATCAGTTTCAACTGCATTTTAGATGTTTTTCCAATTATATCAATCAAACAAGAAGGAAGCAGTGTAGATAGCAAGAAAATTTTAGAAGTGTTTTTATCTTGTATTTCAGACATGGCAATACCTAAAAAATTGTTAAAAGTCTAAACCTGCCCAAATATATGTGATGTGCATAATTCCTACTCCTTACATGTGGTTCTTGGACAGTGGCCTAGAGCCATTGTGAATGATGCTATGTTGTCCTTAACAAGGCATATGAAATGTCCAGAACTAGGATCAAACATTGTACACCAATATGACTGTTCAAATTATATTCTCTGATGAATGGTTATCCTGTAAAAAATAATATTACGCTGAATAATTTCCCATTTCGTTATAGTGAATACTTCCAATGGATTAACACTAAATACGCTGACCAGAAATTGTTTACAGTAACATTACCAATTTGCCATGACTTCAACAAGTTTTTGTTCAAAGAGATAGATGTGTCTCCAGAAAATCTTTAGGTTCAGACCCCAAAGTCAAGTCATAACAAATGGTTCTCACTTTCTCCGAGCAAAGTTACAAGAATATTCAGAGAATAAATGGCACATAGATATTATGCATTTCATTGTATTATATCATTCCACTCTAATCAAATCACTGCTCAGTGTAACAGCTGCAAGGGGGATAACCCGGTTCAAAGATAATGATAATTGCAGCATCCTTTAAAACTAGAGGGATAGGAAATTGTTTGATCTTACCGCCTTTGAAATATTTTGTGGCCGTGGAAACATTCCCCACGTTGTAACCCTGGGTTTGTACGACTCTGAGTTTTCGTCATCTTCAGGTTCAATAACAGTTGAAAGTGGTGTTTCCTCAAGCTTGCTATCTTCATTTTGTTTGCCGTCTTTTGAACGTGAAGTTTCCTCAGACTCGCTATCATCTAGAGGTTGATTTTCAGTTGAACGACGAGACTTCCCAAATTTACTAGGGTCGCCAACTACTATCTCCACCTCAGGAAAATCTTCATTTGAAAAAGGATCAATTCCTTGAGATAGCCCTGGTGGTGGACCTTGATAACGTTTTTTCTCGAAGAAACCGAGGCCCAAAAAGTCCGTCTCATCGTACGCATACCCTCCCTTTTTCTTTGCCACTTTGCCAAATGCACCTTCTTTACTAGTAAACGTGCTTTGGCCTGCAAATAAAACAAATCATGGTTGCTGTTGAAATAGAAAAAAAATAAAAGAATCAATTATTTGTGCAAATTCGAAGAGCAGTTAACTGTTCATTTGGGGGATTTGATATGGAGTAATCAGTACTGGATTTTCTTTTTCTTTTTTGGCCAGTACCGAAACAAATTAAACGGCATCATGGTTTACTGTTCTAGAATTCAGATGATATGCAAATATACTTTTAACTCTCTGGGACAAACAGAACTGGAATTACAGAAAGATAGAGAAACTTTGTAAGTACCTCACCACAATGGCAAAGGCCTCCGACCAACATTTTAATAACTGTGCTTTAAAACACCCCTTAATCCCCAGCTCCGACCACATTTTCTTCAGCAACACATAACGAGCGATCATAAGAACAGAACGACGCTTTGACACCTCGATTTAGCGACTAACACGTCTCAATTTAAAACACGCACCCATTTCCTTTTGATTTCAACAGTTTCTACTATGACCTGATTGTAAACGACTTCTGCACCCTGCAGAGCGCATCCTGAGACTACGCAAACCAACCAAGTTAGCGAGAAGCTTGGCGCCTCTACTCACCGAAAGTCGGCGACGGATTGAGAAGCGGGGAGCCGCCGTCCAGTCCTCCCCCGTTGCCGTTCCTGTACTCCAGCGCCCGCTCGAATGCCTCTTTGCTGCCGCTGGACTCCTTTGCGGAAGGCTGCGGCGGAGGGGAAGGCGACGGTGGCGGTGGCGGTGGCTTGGGCGTCGGATTAGTCCTCTCCTTCTTGTACGCGGCGGCGCGGGCGAAGGCGAGCTTGACGGGGTCGGTTGGCTCAGCATCCTCGGGCGGAGGCGGAGAGGAGGAGGACGCGGCGAGGGGATGCAGGAGGCGGGGTGGCTTCGGGGAGAGCGTCAGGGTCCTGTTGGCGGCTAGGAGGGGTTGGCGGGTGGGGGTGGGACGGAAGGGGAGACGGCGCTGGGAAGTGGAGGGGACAAGGGAGGATGCCGCGCCTGCTGCCGCTGCGGCGGCCATTGCTTTGCGGCCCCGGCGGATCAGAGGTGCTTGGTGCCGGAAGCCGACAAGCCAAGCCAAGCGTCTGTTACTTATCCGTTGTCCGGCGTGGCGCGGCGAGTGAGCCGACGTCGCCGTGGAATGTGCGGTTGATTTGCAGAATTTGTCTTTGAGAAAAGTTAATCACTTAAAAAAACATCCTCCAATGTATTGATAATAATAACCAATTTCACGGCTACAAACACTTAAAAAGTCGAAGGCACGCCGCCTGCATCAAAAAATACAAACCTTATTATAATTGGCAATCAAAAGATTGTCGTGCCAGAACCCCAAAGCCCAAACAACATCTGTCATTGACGAAGAAAAATATAGATTGAAAGGACCAAACATGCAAATACACAAACGACTCAGACCAAAACAGTCGGTTGGAAACACAACTCCACGCGACCTCTATCTATGCTCGGTGCACTGATGGAGCAGGGATAGGGTGGGGAGGACATTAGTAACTTTACGACGTTGTTGCCTTACTATCTTGTAACGCCCCGGACACACCCGTCGGTGGTCGTTACTACTGGCGGGATCTAGACTGGTCCCACAAATCAATACTAGTCTTTTCTGCGCATGTTGTTCTCACTCATGTGCATTCGGAAGCAACTTCCCGGTCGGTCACCCATCCTGAAATTACTCCTAGCTGAGCATGCTTAACTTTGGAGTTCTTTCCGAATGGGCTCCCGGAAAAGAAGGAATTCCTTATTGATATGAGTAGTCTATCATCCCCATTAAGCCAGGCTATCACATATCCCGATCATGACACTAAAACTACCCTGGACCGGCAGCAAGAAGAATACCGTCCGTATGTCATATATCTGAAACAGGCTTTCGCCTCGCTTTATAGATAAAGCACAAACCAGACAAAGTACACGGCCGAATGATACAAGGTGGTGAGGTAGCCATCATACAATGTCGATCCCAAGATAACCGAATCACACAGAAACGACTACGCTACCGACAAAGAACAAAGGAAGAAGAGTACAACGCCACACTATGCCCTATAACACCTAAGTTCCATGACAACGCCCTCGGGAGGGAGAATGGCGCCAAGCGTCACCGCTGCCAAGTCCAAAGCAGACACGGGTTTTGACCCGGAACCCTAGCACCGAGAGGAATACTATGACGACTTCTTCAGGAAGAAAGCGACGCCCGTGGGCGTCGTCGTCGTCGACGCTAAGCATAGAGCTTGATGGAAATATGCCCTAGAGGCAATAATAAATTAGTTATTATTATATTTCCTTGTTCATGATAATCTTTTATTATCCATGCTATAATTGTATTGACAGGAAACTCAGATACATGTGTGGGTACATAGACAACACCATGTCCCTAGTAAGCCTCTAGTTGACTAGCTCGTTGATCAATAGATGGTTACGGTTTCCTGACCATGGACATTGGATGTCGTTGATAACGGGATCACATCATTAGGAGAATGATGTGATGGACAAGACCCAATCCTAAGCCTAGCACAGAGATCGTGTAGTTCATATGCTAAAGCTTTTCTAATGTCAAGTATCTTTTCCTTAGACCATGAGATTGTGCAACTCCCGGATACCGTAGGAATGCTTTGGGTGTACCAAACGTCACAATGTAACTGGGTGGCTATAAAGGTGCACTACAGGTATCTCCAAAAGTGTCTGTTGGGTTGGCACGAATCGAGACAGGGATTTGTCACTCCGTGTGACGGAGAGGTATCTCTGGGCCCACTCGGTAGGACATCATCATAATGTGCACAATGTGATCAAAGAGTTGATCGCGGGATGATGTGTTACGGAACGAGTAAAGAGACTTGCCGGTAGCGAGATTGAACAAGGTATCGGTATACTGACGATCGAATCTCGGGCAAGTACAATACCCTTAGACAAAGGGAATTGTATACGGGATCGATTGAGTCCTTGACATCGTGGTTCATCCGATGAGATCATCGTGGAACATGTGGGAGCCAACATGGGTATCCAGATCCCGCTGTTGGTTATTGACCATAGAACGTCTCGGTCATGTCTGCATGGTTCTCGAACCCGTAGGGTCTACACACTTAAGGTTCGATGACGCTAGGGTTATAAAGGAAGTTTGTATGTGGTTGCCGAATGTTGTTCAGAGTCCCGGATGAGATCCCGGACGTCACTAGGAGTTCCGGAATGGTCCGAAGGTAAAGATTTATATATGGGAAGTCCTATTTTGGCCACCGGAAAATGTTCGAGAATTTTCGGTATTGTACCGGGAAGGTTCTAGAAGGTTCCGGAGTGGGGCCCACCTGCATGGGAGGACCCACATGAACGTGGGTAGTGGGGGCAAGGCCCCACACCCCTGGTCAAGGCGCACCAAGATTCCCCCTTAGAAGGAATAAGATCATATCCCGAAGGGATAAGATCAAGATCCCTAAAAAGGGGGGATAACAATCGGTGGGGAAGGAAATGATGGGATTTCTTTCCTCCCACCTTTGCCAACGCCCCAATGGACTTGGAGGGCAAGGAACCAGCCCCCTCCACCCCTATATATAGTGGGGAGGCGCATGGGAGATTTACCAAAGTTCTGGCGCGGCCCTCCCCCTCTCCCAAGTCCTCCTCCTCTCCCGCGGTGCTTGGCGAAGCCCTGCAGGATTGCCATGCTCCTCCACCACCACCACGTCGTCGTGCTGCTGCTGGATGGAGTCTTCCTCAACCTCTCCCTCTCTCCTTGATGGATCAAGACATGGGAGACATCACCGGGCTGTACGTGTGTTGAACGCGGAGGTGCCGTCCGTTCGGCACTAGGATCTCCGGTGATTTGGATCACGACGAGTACGACTCCTTCAACCCCGTTCTCTTGAACGCTTCCGCTTAGAGATCTACAAGGGTATGTAGATGCACTCTCCTTCCCCTCGTTGCTAGTCTCTCCATAGATAGATCTTGGTGACACGTAGGAAAATTTTGAATTTTTGCTACGTTCCCCAACAGTGGCATCATGAGCTAGGTCTATGCGTAGTTTCTATGCACGAGTAGAACACAAGTTGTTGTGGGCGTTGATTTTGTTCAATATGCTTACCGTTACTAGTCCAATCTTGTTTCGACGGTATTGTGGGATGAAGCGGCCCGGACCGACCTTACACGTACACTTACGTGAGACAGGTTCCACCGACTGACATGCACTTGGTGCATAAGGTGGCTAGCGGGTGCCAGTCTCTCCCACTTTAGTCGGAACGGATTCGATGAGAAGGGTCCTTGTGAAGGGTAAATAGCAATTGGCATATCACGTTGTGGTTTTGCGTAGGTAAGAAATGTTCTTGCTAGAAACCCATAGCAGCCACGTAAAACATGCAAACAACAATTAGAGGACGTCTAACTTGTTTTTGCAACGTATGCTATGTGATGTGATATGGCCATGAAGAATGTGATGAATGATATGTGATGTATGAGATTGATCATGTTCTTGTAATAGGAATCACGACTTGCATGTCGATGAGTATGACAACCGACAGGAGCCATAGGAGTTGTCTTTATTTATTGTATGACCTGCGTGTCATTGAACAATGCCATGTAATTACTTTACTTTATTGCTAACCGGTAGCCATAGTAGTAGAAGTAATAAGTTGGCGAGACAACTTCATGGAGACACGATGATGGAGATCATGGTGTCATGCCGGTGACGACGATGATCATGGAGCCCCGAAGATGGAGATCAAAAGGAGCAAAATGATATTGGCCATATCATGTCACTATTTGATTGCATGTGATGTTTATCATGTTTATGCATCTTATTTGCTTAGGACGACGGTAGTAAATAAGATGATCCCTCATTAAAATTTCAAGAAAGTGTTCCCCCTAACTATGCACCGTTGCGAAAGTTCGTCGTTTCGAAGCACCACGTGATGATCGGGTGTGATAGATTCTTACGTTCACATACAACGGGTGTAAGCCAGATTTACACACGCGAAACACTTAGGTTAACTTGACGAGCCTAGCATGTATAGACATGGCCTCGGAACACAAGAGACCGAAAGGTCGAGCATGAGTCGTATAGTAGATACGATCAACATGAAGATGTTCACCGATGATGGCTAGTCCATCTCACGTGATGATCGGACACGGCCTAGTTGACTCGGATCATGTAATCACTTAGATGACTAGAGGGATGTCTATCTGAGTGGGAGTTCATAAGATGAACTTAATTATCCTGAACATAGTCAAAAGATCTTTGCAAATTATGTCGTAAGCTCGCGCTTTACTTCCACTGTTTAGATATGTTCCTAGATAAAATATAGTTGAAAGTTGATAGTAGCAATTATGCGATCAGTAGAAAGCTTATGTCCTTAATGCACCGCTCAGTGTGCAGAACCCCAAACGTCGTCTATGGATGTTGCGAACATCGGACATACACGTTTTGATAACTACGTGATAGTTCAGTTAAATGGTTTAGAGTAGAGGCACCAAAGACGTTTTCGAAACGTCCCAGAACATATGAGATGTTTTGAGGGCTGAAATTGGGATTTCAGGCTCGTGCCCACGTCAAGAGGTATGAGACCTCCGATGATTTTCTTAGCCTGCAAACTAAGGGAGAAAGCTCAATCGATGAGCTTGTGCTCAGATCGTCTGAGTGCAACAATCACTTGAATCGAGTGGGAGTTGATCTTCCAGATGAGATAGTGATGTTTCTCCAAAGTCATTGCCACCAAGCTGCTAGAGCTTCATGATGAACTATAACATATCAGGGATACATATGATGATCTTTGAGGTATTCGCGATGTTTGACACCGCGAAAGTAGAAATCAAGAAGGAGCATCAATTGTTGATGGTTGGTGAAACCACTAGTTTCAAGAAGGGCAAGGGCAAGAAGGGATACTTCATGAAACAGCAAATCAGCTGCTGCTCTAGTGAAGAAACCCAAGGTTGAACCCAAACCCGAGACTAAGTGCTTCTGTAATAAGGGGAACAACCACTGGAGCAACATTACCCTTGATACTTGGTAGATGAGAAGGCTGGCAAGGTCGATAGAAGTATATTGGATATACATTATGTTAAGGTGTACTTTACTAGTACTCCTAGTAGCACCAGGGTATTAAGATACCGGTTCGGTTGCTAAGTGTTAGTAACTCGAAATAAAAGAGCTACGGAATAAACGGAGACTAGATAAAGGAGAGCTGACGATATGTGTTGCAAGTGTTTCCAATTTTGATGTGATCAAACATCACACGCTCCCTCTACCATCAAGATTAGTATTAAACCTGAATAATTGTCATTTGGTGTTTGCGTTGAGCGTAGACATGATTGGATTATGTCTATCGCAATACGGTTATTCATTTAAGGAGAATAATGGTTACTCTGTTTATTTGAATAATACCTTCAATGGTATTGCACCTAATAGGAATGGTTTACTGAATCTCGATCGTAGTGATACACATTTTCATGCCAAAAGATATAAGATAGTAATGATAGTACCACTTACTTGTGGCACTGCCATGTAAGTCATATTGGTGTAAAACGCATGAAGAAGCTCCATGTTGATGGATCTTTGGACTCACTCGTTTTTGAAAAGTTTGAGACATGCGAACCATGTCTATTGGTGTATACGCATGAAGAAACTCCATGCAGATGGATCGTTTGGACTCACTTGATTTTGAATCACTTGAGATATGCAAATCATACCACATGGGCAAGATGACTGAAAAGCCTCGTTTTCAGTAAGATGGAACAAGATAGCAACTTGTTGGAAGTAATACATTTTGATGTGTGCAGTCCAATAAGTGCTAAGGCACGCAGTGGATATTGTTATGTTCTTACTTCACAGATGATTTGAGTAGATACTAAGTATATTTACTTGATGAAACACAAGTCTGAATTATTGAATGGTTCAAGTAATTTCAAAGTGAAGTTGAAGATCATCGTGACAAGAGGATAAAATGTCTATGATATGATCATAGAGATGAGTATCTGAGTTACGAGCTTTGGCACGCAATTAGGACATTGTGGAAATTGTTTCACAATTAATACCGCCTGGAACACCATAGTGTGATGGTGTGTCCGAACTTCATAGTTGCACCCTATTGGATATGGTGCGTACCATGATGTCTCTTATCGAATTACCACTATCGTTCATGGGTTAGGCATTAGAGACAACCGCATTCACTTTAAAATAGGGCACCACGTAATTCCGTTGAGACGACACCGTTTGAACTACGGTTTGGAGAAACCTAAGTTGTCGTTTCTTAAAAGTTTGGGGCTGCGACGCTTATGTGAAAAAGTTTCAGGTTGATAAGCTCGAACCCAAAGCGGATAAAATGCATCTTCATAGGACACCCAAAATAGTTGGGTATACCTCCTAATTCAGATCCAAAAGCAATAGGGATTGTTTCTTGAATCGGGTCCTTTCTCGAGGAAAGGTTTGTCTCGAAAATTGAGTGGGAGGATGGTGGAGACTTGATGAGGTTATTGAACCGTCACTTCAACAAGTATGTAGCAGGGCACAGGAAGTTGTTCCTGTGGCGCCTACACCAATTGAAGTAGAAGCTTATGATAGTGATCATGAAGTTCTTGGATCAAGTCACTACCGTACCTCGTAGGGTGACAAGGATGCGTACTACTTTAGAGTGGTACAGTAATCCTGTCTTGAAGGTCATGTTGCTAGACAACAATGAACCTACGAGCTATGGAGAAGCGATGGTGGGCCCAAATTCCGACAAATGGTTAGAAGCCATGAAATTCTAGATAGGATCCATGTATCACAACAAAGCATGGACTTTGCTGGACTTGCCCGATGATCGGCAAGCCATTGAGATAAATGGATCTTTAAGAAGAAGACGGACGTGGACGGTAACGTCACCATCTATGAAGCTCGACTTGTGGCAAAGAGTTTTTCACAAGTTCAAGGAGTTGACTACGATGAGATTTTCTCATCCGTAGCGATGCTTAAGTCCGTCGGAATCATGTTAGCATTAGCTGCATTTATGAAATCTGGCAGATGGATGTCAAGACGAGTTTCCTTACCAGTTTTCGTAAGGAAAGGTTGTATGTGATACAATCAGAAAAGTTTTGTCGATCCTAAGGATGCTAAAAGGTATGCTGGCTCCAGCAATCCTTCTAAGGACTGGAGTAAGCATCTCGGAGTTGGAATGTGCGCTTTGATGAGATGATCAAAGATTTTGGGTTTATACAAAGTTCATGAGAAACTTGTATTTCCAAAGAAGTGAGTGGGAGCACTATAGAATTTCTGATGAGTATATGTTGTTGACGTATTGTTGATCAGAAATGATGTAGAATTTCTGGAAAGCATATAGGGTTATTTGAAAGGTGTTTTTCAATAGAAAACCTGGATTAAGCTACTTGAACATTGAGCATCAAGATCTATGAGGATAGATCAAAAAAATGCTAAATGGTACTTTCAAATGAGCACATACCTTGACGTGATCTTGAAGGTGTTCAAGATGGATCAGTCAAAGAAGGAGTTCTTGCCTGAGATGTGAGGTACGAAGTTAAGACTTAAAGCTCGACCACGACAGAATAGAGAGAAAGGACGAAGGTCGTCCCCTATTCTTTAGACGTAGGCTCTACAGTATGCTATGCTGTGTACCGCACCTGATGTGTGCCTTGCTACATATCTGGCAAGAGGGTACAAAGGTGATCAAGGAGTGGATCACCAGATAGCGGTCAAAATTATCCTTAGAGGAATAAGGATATGTTTCTCGATTATGGAGGTGATAAAGAGTTCGACGTAAAGGGTTACGTCGATGCAAGCTTTAACACCTATTCGAATGACTTTGAGTAGCAAACCGGATACGTATAGTGGAGCAACCATTTGGAATAGCTCCAAGTGGAGCGTGGAAGCAGCATTTACAATATGACCTAGAGATTTGTGAAGTACATACGAATCTGAATGTTGCAGACCCGTTGACTAAAACCTCTCTCACAAGCAAAACATGATCAAACCCCAGAACTCATTGAGTCTTAATCACATGGTGATGTGAACTAGTTTAGTGACACTAGTAAACTCTTTGGATGTTGGTCACATGGCGATGTGACCTGTGAGTGTTAATCACATGGCGATGTGAACTAGATTATCGACTCTAGTGCAAGTGGAAGACTGTTGGAAATATGCCCTAGAGGCAATAATAAATTAGTTATTATTATATTTCCTTGTTCATGATAATCGTTTATTATCCATGCTATAATTGTATTGACAGGAAACTCAGATACATGTGTGGGTACATAGACAACACCATGTCCCTAGTAAGCCTCTAGTTGACTAGCTCGTTGATCAATAGATGGTTACGGTTTCCTGACCATGGACATTGGATGTCGTTGATAACGGGATCACATCATTAGGAGAATGATGTGATGGACAAGACCCAATCCTAAGCCTAGCACAGAGATCGTGTAGTTCGTATGCTAAAGCTTTTCTAATGTCAAGTATCTTTTCCTTAGACCATGAGATTGTGCAACTCTCGGATACCGTAGGAATGCTTTGGGTGTACCAAACGTCACAACGTAACTGGGTGGCTATAAAGGTGCACTATAGGTATCTCCGAAAGTGTCTGTTGGGTTGGCACGAATCGAGACTGGGATTTGTCACTCCGTGTGACGGAGAGGTATCTCTGGGCCCACTCGGTAGGACATCATCATAATGTGCACAATGTGATCAAAGAGTTGATCGCGGGATGATGTGTTACGAAACGAGTAAAGAGACTTGACGGTAACAAGATTGAACAAGGTATCGGTATACCAACGATCGAATCTCGGGCAAGTACAATACCGTTAGACAAAGGGAATTGTATACGGGATCGATTGAGTCCTTGACATCGTGGTTCATCCGATGAGATCATCGTGGAACATGTGGGAGCCAGCATGGGTATCCAGATCTCGCTGTTGGTTATTGACCTTAGAACGTCTCGGTCATGTCTGCATGGTTCCCGAACCTGTAGGGTCTACACACTTAAGGTTCGATGACGCTAGGGTTATAAAGGAAGTTTGTATGTGGTTGACGAATGTTGTTCGGAGTCTCGGATGAGATCCCGGACGCCACGAGGAGTTCCGGAATGGTTCGGGGGTAAAGATTTATATATGGGAAGTCCTATTTTGGCCACCGGAAAATGTTCGGGAATTTTCGGTATTGTACCGGGAAGGTTCTAGAAGGTTCCGGAGTGGGGCCCACCTGCATGGGGGGACCCACATGAACGTGGGTAGTGGGGGCAAGGCCCCACACCCCTGGTCAAGGCGCACCAAGATTCCCCCTTAGAAGGAATAAGATCATATCCCGAAGGGATAAGATCAAGATCCCTAAAAAGGGGGGATAACAATCGGTGGGGAAGGAAATGATGGGATTTCTTTCCTCCCACCTTTGCCAATGCCCCAATGGACTTGGAGGGCAAGGAACCAGCCCCCTCCACCCCTATATATAGTGGGGAGGCGCATGGGAGATTTACCAAAGTTCTGGCGCGGCCCTCCCCCTCTCCCAAGTCCTCCTCCTCTCCCGCGGTGCTTGGCGAAGCCCTGCAGGACTGCCATGCTCCTCCACCACCACCACGTCGTCGTGCTGCTGCTGGATGGAGTCTTCCTCAACCTCTCCCTCTCTCCTTGCTGGATCAAGACATGGGAGACGTCACCGGGTTGTACGTGTGTTGAACGCGAAGGTGCCGTCCGTTCGGCACTAGAATCTCCGGTGATTTGGATCACGACGAGTACGACTCCTTCAACCCCGTTCTCTTGAACGCTTCCGCTTAGAGATCTACAAGGGTATGTAGATGCACTCTCCTTCCCCTCGTTGCTAGTCTCTCCATAGATAGATCTTGGTGGTAGGAAAATTTTGAATTTTTGCTACGTTCCCCAATAGTGGCATCATGAGCTAGGTCTATGCGTAGTTTCTATGCACGAGTAGAACACAAGTTGTTGCGGGCGTTGATTTTGTTCAATATGCTTACCGTTACTAGTCCAATCTTGTTTCGACGGTATTGTGGGATGAAGCGGCCCGGACCGACCTTACACGTACACTTACGTGAGACAGGTTCCACCGACTGACATGCACTTGGTGCATAAGGTGGCTAGCGGGTGCCAGTCTCTCCCACTTTAGTCGGAACAGATTCGATGAGAAGGGTCCTTATGAAGGGTAAATATCAATTGGCATATCACATTGTGGTTTTGCGTAGGTAAGAAACGTTCTTGCTAGAAACCCATAGCAGCCACGTAAAACATGCAAACAACAATTAGAGGACGTCTAACTTGTTTTTGCAGGGTATGCTATGTGATGTGATATGGCCATGAAGAATGTGATGAATGATATGTGATGTATGAGATTGATCATGTTCTTGTAATAGGAATCACGACTTGCATGTCGATGAGTATGACAACCGACAGGAGCCATAGGAGTTGTCTTTATTTATTGTATGACCTGCGTGTCATTGAACAACGCCATGTAATTACTTTACTTTATTGCTAACCGGTAGCCATAGTAGTAGAAGTAATAAGTTGGCGAGACAACTTCATGGAGACACGATGATGGAGATCATGGTGTCATGCCGGTGACGACGATGATCATGGAGCCCCGAAGATGGAGATCAAAAGGAGCAAAATGATATTGGCCATATCATGTCACTATTTGATTGCATGTGATGTTTATCATGTTTATGCATCTTATTTGCTTAGGACGACGGTAGTAAATAAGATGATCCCTCATTAAAATTTCAAGAAAGTGTTCCCCCTAACTGTGCACCGTTGCGAAAGTTCGTCGTTTCGAAGCACCACGTGATGATCGGGTGTGATAGATTCTTACGTTCACATACAACGGGTGTAAGCCAGATTTACACACGCGAAACACTTAGGTTAACTTGACGAGCCTAGCATGTATAGACATGGCCTCGGAACACAAGAGACCGAAAGGTCGAGCATGAGTCGTATAGTAGATACGATCAACATGAAGATGTTCACCGATGATGGCTAGTCCGTCTCACGTGATGATCGGACACGGCCTAGTTGACTCGGATCATGTAATCACTTAGATGACTAGAGGGATGTCTATCTAAGTGGGAGTTCATAAGATGAACTTAATTATCCTGAACATAGTCAAAAGATCTTTGCAAATTATGTCGTAAGCTCGCGCTTTACTTCCACTGTTTAGATATGTTCCTAGAGAAAATATAGTTGAAAGTTGATAGTAGGGATTATGCGATCAGTAGAAAGCTTATGTCCTTAATGCACCGCTCAGTGTGCAGAACCCCAAACATCGTCTATGGATGTTGCGAACATCGGACATACACATTTTGATAACTACGTGATAGTTCAGTTAAATGGTTTAGAGTAGAGGCACCAAAGACGTTTTCGAAACGTCCCAGAACATATGAGATGTTTTGAGGGCTGAAATTGGGATTTCAGGCTTGTGCCCACTTCAAGAGGTATGAGACCTCCGACGATTTTCTTAGCCTGCAAACTAAGGGAGAAAGCTCAATCGATGAGCTTGTGCTCAGATTGTCCGAGTGCAACAATCACTTGAATCGAGTGGGAGTTGATCTTCCAGATGAGATAGTGATGTTTCTCCAAAGTCATTGCCACCAAGCTGCTAGAGCTTCGTGATGAACTATAACATATCAGGGATACATATGATGATCCTTGAGGTATTCGCGATGTTTGACACCGCGAAAGTAGAAATAAAGAAGGAGCATCAATTGTTGATGGTTGGTGAAACCACTAGTTTCAAGAAGGGCAAGGGCAAGAAGGGATACTTCATGAAACGGCAAATCAGCTACTGCTCTAGTGAAGAAACCCAAGGTTGAACCCAAACCTGAGACTAAGTGCTTCTATAATAAGGGGAACAACCACTGGAGCAGCATTACCCTAGATACTTGGTAGATGAGAAGGCTGGCAAGGTCGATAGAAGTATATTGGATATACATTATGTTAAGGTGTACTTTACTAGTACTCCTAGTAGCACTCTCCTTCCCCTCGTTGCTAGTCTCTCCATAGATAGATCTTGGTGACACGTAGGAAAATTTTGAATTTTTGCTACGTTCCCCAACAGAGATTTCGTTCAACAACTCCTCCGTGCCACCACGAGGTCACTAGGACAAGCACGGCGTGTCCAGATCCCCAGGTCCGGATCGAGGCGTAGCCACTACAAAAGACAGAGCACGCCTGAGCCACCCACCGCTACACGTCTCGTCGTCCACGCGGCCAAGAGGGAAGCCACCACCCCCAAGATGGGGCCCGCCGGAGAGCCAACCATGCGGGCCGCCGTCCGGAGCCACCGCCCCAGCATCCATGTCCTAGACACCGCTACCCGCCCACATCACGATGCATCAACCACGGAAGGAAGAGTAAAAGGGGCCTCCTTTCACTCCTAGCCCGGCATCAGTCACGGGATCTGGGTCGACGCCTCCACAGCAGGAAGCAGATACACCAGCGTCCCTAGCCAGTCCCGTGGACCGAAGGAGGCACAATCCCATGACTACCGATGGCCGTCGGCGAGCAAGTTCACACGACGCCATGCCCATGGTCATCACGCTGATCTGCCCTGATGGAGAAGCGAAGTCCCCGACCACCACCAATGACCACCACGCTTGCAAGGAACCGCGAGCACATCCCAAGCCATGCCCGACACCTCCTACCTGAAGCACCAGCTCTTATCGCCCCGGGCCTTGATCTAGCCCACCCGAGCATGAACCCTAGATCTGCGTCGTCCCCGTTGCGCGTGCGGCCGGCGCCGCACCACCAGCACCCGCCCAGCCCTGCGCACCATAGGCACATCTCCTGGAGCAGCAGGCCGCCACCACCACGATACGCTGCCCGCACAGCCACGGCTGCGGCACCGCCGTAGCCCGCAAGGCACGCCCCCCCTCCGCCCTTGCCCCACCCTTGCCAAGGCCCTGGACGAGCCCTAGCCAATAGCAGGGCACCATCGCCGTTGGACCCTACAGCCAAGAAGCAGAGAAGATCCATTGGCCCGCGCCGTCTGGCCGAACAGCCGCCGCTGCCTAGACGCGCTCCTCCTATTGGGGAACGTAGCATGCAATTTCAAAAAAATTCCTACAATCACGCAAGATCTATCTAGGAGATGCATAACAACGAGAGGGGGAGAGTATGTCCACGTACCCCCATAGACCGAAAGTGGAAGCGTTATGTTAACGCGGTTGATGTAGTCGAACGTCTTCACGATCCAACCGATCTAGCACCGAACGTACGGCACCTCCGAGTTCAGCACACGTTCAGCTCGATGCGTCCCTCGAACTCTTAATCCAGCAGAGGGTCGAGAGAGAGTTTCGTCAGCACGACATCGTGATGACGGTGTTGATGATGTGATCCGCGCAGGGCTTCGCCTAAGCACTACGACGATACTATCGGAGGAGTAAATAGTGGAGGGGGCACCACACACGGCTAAGACAATGTTGTGCCTTTGGGGTGCCCCCTGCCCCTGTATATAAAGGAGAGGAGCAGGACGGCCACCAGCGGTGCGCCAAGGGAGGGGGAGTCCTACTAGGACTCCACTCCTAGTAGGATTCGGCCCCCCTCTTTTTTTCCTTCTTACGAAGGTGGAAAGGGGGAGGGGAGGGAGTAGGAGAAGGAAAGGGGGGTGGTGCCCCCTTTCCCTAGTCCAATTCAGCCTCCTCCCTTATGGGGGACGCACCAGCCCCTTGTGGGCTGGTTAGCCTCCCTCCCATGGCCCATATGGCCCTTATCTTCCACCGGGGGGTTTCGGTAACCCTTCCGGTACTCCAGTTTGTACCCGATACACTCCGAAACCCTTCTGGTGTCTGAATACCACCTTCCAATATATAAATATTTACCTCTTGACCATTTCGAGACTCCTCGTCATGTCCGTGATCTCATCCGGGACTTCGAACAAACTTCGGTCATCAAAAACACATAACTCCTAATACAAATCGTCATCGAATGTTAAGCGTGTGGACCCTACGGGTTCAAGAACTATGTAGACATGATCGAGACACATCTTCGATCAATAACCAATATCAGAACCTGGATGCTAAATTGGCTCCTACATATTCTACGGAGATCTTTATCGGTCAAACCGCACAACAACATACATTGTTCCCTTTGTCATCGGTATGTTACTTGCCCGAGATTCGATCGTCAGTATCTCATACCTAGTTCAGTCTCGTTACCAGCAAGTCTCTTTACTCATTCCGTAATGCTTCATCCCGCAACTAACTCATTAGTCACATTGCTTGCAAGGCTTATAGTGATGAGCATTACCGAGAGGGCCCAAAGATACCTCCCCGATACATGGAGTGACAAATCCTAATCTCGATCTATGCCAACCCAACAAACACCTTCGGAGACACCTGTAGAGCATCTTTATAATCACCCAGTTACGTTGTGACGTTTGATAGCACACAAGGTGTTCCACCGGTATTCAGGATTTGCATAATCTCATAGTCAAAGGAACATTTATAAGTCATGAAGAAAGCAATAGCAATAAAACTTATCGATCATTAT
Source organism: Triticum dicoccoides (assembly GCF_002162155.2). Lineage (NCBI taxonomy): Eukaryota > Viridiplantae > Streptophyta > Magnoliopsida > Poales > Poaceae > Triticum > Triticum dicoccoides. The sequence goes on along the minus strand of NC_041381.1, from coordinate 462,005,634 downwards.
ACTAAGCTAACGGATGGGTCTTGTCTATTACATCATTCTCTAATGATGTGATCCCGTTCATCAAATGACAACACATGTCTATGGTCAGGAAATATAACCATCTTTGGCTAACGAGCTAGTCAAGTAGAGGCATACTAGGGACACTTTGTTTTTTCTATGTATTCACACATGTACTGAGTTTCCAGTTATTACAATTCTAGCATGAATAATAAACATTTATCATGATATAAGGAAATATAAATAATAACTTTATTATTGCCTCTAGGGCATATTTCCTTCAGTCCCCCACTTTCAATGGAGTCAATATTCTAGTTCATATCGCCATGTGATTTAACACTAATAGTTCACATCTGTATGTGATTAACACCCATAATTCACATCGCCATGTGACCAACAACTAAAGGGTTTACTAGAGTCAATAATCTAGTTCACATCGCTATTTGATTAACACCCAAAGAGTACTAAGGTGTGATCATGTTTTGCTTGTGAGAGAAGTTTAGTCAACAGGTCTGCTAAATTCAGAGCCATATGTATTTTGCAAATTTTCTATGTCTACAATGCTCTACATGGAGCTACTCTACATAATTGCTCCCACTTTCAATATGTATCCAGACTGAGACTCAGAGTCATCCGGATTGGTGTAAAGCTTACATCAACATAACTCTTTACGGCGAACTCTTTATCACCTCCATAACCGAGAAATTCATTAGTCCTCTTAGGTAACTAAGGATAACTTTGACCGCTATACAGTGATCCACTCCTAGATCACTATTGTACCCCCTTGCCAAACTGATAGCAAGGCACACAACTAGTCTGTTACATAGCATGGCATACTTTATAGAACCTATGACTGATGCATAGGGAATGACTATCATTCTCTCTCTATCTTCTACTATGGTCGGGCTTTGAGTCTTACTCAACTTTACACCTTGTAATACAGGCAAGAACTCCTTCTTTGACTGATCCATTTTGAACTCTTTCAAAATCTTGTCAAGGTATGTACTTATTGAAAAATCTTATCAAGCGTCTTGATCTATCTCTATGGATCTTGATGCCCAATATGTAAGCAGCTTCACTGAGGTCTTTCTTTGAAAATCTCCTTTCAAACTCTCCTTTATGCTTTCCAGAAAATTCTACATCATTTTCGATCAACAATATGTCATTCACATATACTTATCAGAAAGGCTATAGTGCTCCCACTCACTTTCTTGTAAATATAGGCTTCACCATAAGTCTGTATAAAAGCATATGCTTTGATCGCATTACCAAGCGTATATTCTGATAACCCACAAGTATAGGGGATTGCAACAGTTTTCGAGGATAGAGTATTCAACCCAAATTTATTAATTCGACAGAAGGGTAGCCAAAGAATATGCTCAAGTATTAGCAGGTGAGTTGTCAATTTAACCACACCTGAAAGACTTAATATCTGCAGCAAAGTATTTAGTAGCAAAGTAGTATGGAAGTAATGGTAACGGTGGCAAAAGTAACGGTAGCAGTTTTATAGTAATCATAATAGTGGCAGCAGAGAAGTAACTAAGCAAAGATCAATATGTGAAAAGCTCATAGGCAATGGATCAGTGATGGATAATTATGTTAGATGTGATTCCTCATGCAACAGTTATAACATAGGGTGACATAGAACTAGCTCCAGTTCATCAATGTAATGTAGGCATGTATCCCGAATATAGTCATACGTGCTTATGGAAAAGAACTTGCATGACATCTTGTGTCCTATCCTCCCGCGGCAGCAGGGTCCTATTGTAAACTAAGGGATATTAAGGCTTCCTTTTAATAGAGTAACAGACCAAAGCATTAACACTTAGTGAATACATGAACTCCTCAAACTACGATCATCACCGGGAGTGGTTCCGATTATTGTCACTTCGGGGTTGCCGGATCATAACACATAGTAGGTGACTATTGACTTGCAAGATAGGATCAAGAACTCACATATATTTATGAAAACATAATAGGTTCAGATCTGAAATCATGGCACTTGGGCCCTAGTGACAAGCATTAAGCATGGCAAAGTCATAGCAACATCAATCTTAGAACATAATGGATACTAGGGATCAAACCCTAACAAAACTAACTCGATTACATGGTAAATCTCATCCAACCCATCACCGTCCAGCAAGCCTATGATGGGATTACTCACGCACAGCGGTGAGCATCATGAAATTGGTGATGGAGGATGGTTGATGATGATGATGGCGATGGATTCCCCTCTTCGGAGCCCCGAACGGACTCTAGATCAGCCCTCCCGAGGAAGATTAGGGCTTGGCGGCGGCTCTGTATTGTAAAACGCAATTAATCCTTCTCCCTGATTTTTTTCTCCCCGAAAGTGAATATATGGAGTTGGAGTTGAGGTCGATGGAGTACCAGGGGGCCCACGAGGCAGG